>NW_015163834.1:10732-19384 GCF_001447785.1 Gekko japonicus | reverse complement strand
CGGGCTGCTTCGTGCTCTGACTGGGGGCTGCTGGGAGCAGGGGGTGGGGCTTGTTGCATATGCCCACCCCCTGGGCTCTTTACTGCCGGAGCTCTTCTCCTGTGCGCTCCTGCAGGAAACGACCCCTGGAGCTGCCAAGCCCCGCCCTCCCCGCCACCAATCTACCGTAGAGTTTCTGCCCAAATGCCAGAACATCCTGCCTCGTTGGCAATGTAATGACATCACTTCCTGTGTGTGCCGGAAGTGATGTCACTGCGACATCTGGCTAGGTGTTTCCCCTCCTGCCGGTAAGCCCCCCCCCCAAAACACCATTTACCAGGAGGTAACCCTGGTAACCCTAGCTCAAAGGGAGGTTATTTACCAGATTATGTTATCTACCTCCAATGCCAAGGGGAGTTTCATTTCCGCCATTCCACACACGGAAGACCAAGGCTCCCTCTGAGCTGTGGAGTCCTGTGAGCGAAAATCCTCCTTTGTGACCTCCTGACATCAAAGTTGTGAGCGAGCCATTTGGCCGCCACATAAATTCGTTTGCTCTGGTGCCGTTCCTTCCTGAGGCAAGACAGAAAAGGTGTGAGCCGGAGGCTAAAAAGCTGTGAGCTGGCTCACGCTAGCTCAGCTTAGAGGGAACACGTCTGAAGAGGCAGGACATTTTCCTCCAGGTCTGTTGTAAAATAGGTGAATTTATTTTTTCCCCCCAAGAGTTTTGCCCCCAAAGCAAAGATGCCACTTTTGGGTGGCGTCAGTGTGCTGCACAAGGCCCCACTCACTCCCAGGGCTAAGGTTACCGGGGGGACCTGGTAACCCTAGCCCACTATTAAAGGAACAGGACATTTTTCTCCACTCCTATACGCAGGGTTGCCGAACTCCAGGTGGGGCCTGAAGTCCTCCTGGAATCACAACCGATCTCTGGGCTACAGAGACTGGTTCCCCCTGGAGAAAATGGCCGCTTTGGAAAATGGTGGCCTCTGCTGAGGCCCCTCCGCTCCCAAAACGCCACCCCTCCTCAGCCTCCATCCCCAAATGTTTAGGAATTTCCCAGTCTGGAGTTGGCAACCCCATCTGTTGACAGCCTTAGTTGTTAACTGCCTGGGCGGGGGGAATGAATTGTACCAGATTATGTTATTTACCTCCAATGCCAAGGGGAGTTTCATTCCCCCAATTCCACACACGGAAGACCAAGGTTCCCTCTGAGCTGTGGAGTCCCTGTGAGCAAAAATCCTCCTTTGTGACCCCCTGACATCAAAGTTGTGAGCGAGCCACTTGGCCGCTACATAAATTAGTTTGCTCTGGTGCCGTTCCTTCCTGAGGTAAGACAGAAATGTGTGAAAGGAAAGGAGATTGTAAGCCGCTCTGAGACACCTTCGGGTAGTGAAGGGCGGGGTATAAATCCAATCCTCTTCTCTTCTCTAATAAATGTTATTGAGCTCCATGCTGCGGAAGGCTTCAACTGCCCGTTTTCACACCTTAAACCTCTATTAAAAGGTCAGAACTTTTTTTCCCTCCAGGTCTGTTGGCAACCCTACTTTTCATGGATTTGACTAGGAAGCGAGACGGTTGCTTGTTATCTTTTCCAAATTCAGCCTCTATGAATTGCTCGTTACCTCATGTTCCAAGGAAGCAACTGTTACCATAAAAAGAACGCCGAGTGAAGAAAATAGCAAACGGCACACCCGAAGGATAATCCTCCAACTTAGTCAGCTTCATACCAGTCATGCTTTTCTAACTTTAACTTGATTTTGGCTCATTATTTGTAATCTTTCTAGCCCACCCTTCCCTGGTAGAACCACCTCCAGTTCGATGTAGACAATACGAGGTTTGGAGGAGGGATGTTAACACTCCCACTTGGTTTGGCTCACAATCTGCTCGCCGATCATGAACTGGGAGCTGTTTTTTGTCTAGCAGTTGATCAGTTTGTGAGCAGGTAGAACCCTTTTGGCGGATTACTTTCCATGTATTCGGACAGGACAGGACAGTGCCCTTGGCAGCATATCACGTATGCACATTCTCACTGACCTATCTTTCCTGTATGCCACTTGACAGCCAACTATATAGATCAGGAGTCCAAAAATGTTGCCCCACTGACACCTTTCCTGGCACCTACCAAATGTTTTATAAAGTGGGCAGGGCCCGGTGGAGCTTTGGCCCAGCAAGGCTTTTGAAGAGCGATTGGAGGTTTGATTGGCTGTAAAACCTGGTAGCAGCTGCCACCAGAGCACAAGAATCTTCACAGTGTGACTGAAGGTAAGCTGTGGCAGCCATTTTGCAAACAGCTCCACCTCCTGCGACAGCCATTTTTGTGGCTGCGCTCACCACGCTATGTCAGAATTCCTAAAGTGCCCACAGGCTCAAAAAAGTTGGGGACCTCTGGTTTAGAGGAAGACTGAGCAAAGTTAAGGCCCCTCTGGTTTGGGCTATACAGGACTGGTTTGAAACCCCCCACATAGTGCAGATTTGAAACAGGGTCTCCCAAGTCTTAGCCGGACTTTCTAACCAGTAGGCCGCCCTGGTACAGCCAAAATGGCGGTACCACATTGCTTCCTCACACAGCACAAGAGGCCCTATTACAATCCCACAATACCTCACTGCAGCAAAGGCAAAAACAGGGGGCATATTTTCTGACGGCAGCTTTACGGCAAGAAGCCATTTACTCAGAAGTAAGTCCCATTCAATACCGTGGCTCTGCTCAGTTCATTCGAGGTCCGCTGTTTTTCTCACAGATAAACACACACACACACCCAGGTTCCGGTATTTCCAGTTTGGTGTAGTGGTTAAGTGCGTGGACTCTAATCTGGGAGAACAGAGTTTGATTCCCCACTCCTCCACTTGCACCTGCTGGATGACCTTGGGCAAGCCATAGTTCTGACAAGAGCTGTCCTTGAAAAAGAGCAGTTTCTGTCAGAGCTCTCTCAGCCCCACCTACCTCACAGGGTGCCTGTTGTGAGGAGGGGAAGGGAAAGGAGTTTGTGAGCTGCTCTGAGACTCCTTTGGGGAGTGAAGGGCCATGGGGTATAAATCCAATATCATCTTCTTCTTCTTTTACCTCACAGGGTGTCTGTTGTGGGGAGGGGAAGGGAAAGGAGTCTGTAAGCCGCTCTGAGACTCCTTCGGGTAGTGAAGGGCGGGGAATAATCCAATCTCTTCTTCTTCTTCTTCTTCTTCTTCTTCTTTTACCTCCCAGGGGGTCTGTTGTGGGGAGGGGAAGGTAGAGGAGTTTGTAAGCCGCTCTGAGACTCCCTTGGGGAGGGAAGGGTGGGGAATAAATCCAATCTCTTCTTCTTTTAAAAGGAGCAGACCCAGAGGTCAAACGTGGCTGAAGTAAAGGCAGGGTTTAAATGCCCTGACCTTTGACCCCCCGCCGGTGTGGGACTGAGTGTCCTAGGGTTGTCAGTCTCCACCTGGGGCTTGGAGATCTCCTGTTATCATGATTGATCTTCGGAATACAGAGATCAGATCCCCTGGAGAAAATGGCTGCCTTGGAGGGCATTGTACCCTGTTGAATACAGAGATCAGATCCCCTGGAGAAAATGGCTGCCTTGGAGGACATTGTACCCTGTTGAGGTCCCTTCCCTCCTCAAACCCCGCCCTCCCTAGGCTCCACCCCCAAATCTCCAGGAATTTTCCAAGCCAGAGCTCGCAAACCTAAGAACATAAAAGAAGAGCCCTGCTGGATCAGACCAGCGGTCCCTCTAGTCCAGCCTCCCGTCTCACACAGGGGCCAGCCAGGTCCTCTGGAGGGCCAACAACAGGGCAGCGAGGCCGAGGCCTTCCCCGGAGAAGAACCTCAGAAGAGCCCTACTGGGTCAGACCAGGGAGGGTCCCTCCAGTCCAGCCTCCCGTCTCACACAGGGGCCAGCCAGGTCCTCTGGAGGGCCAACAACAGGGCAGCGAGGCCGAGGCCTTCCCCGGAGAAGAACCTCAGAAGAGCCCTACTGGGTCAGACCAGGGAGGGTCCCTCCAGTCCAGCCTCCCGTCTCACACAGGGGCCAGCCAGGTCCTCTGGAGGGCCAACAACAGGGCAGCGAGGCCGAGGCCTTCCCCGGAGAAGAACCTCAGAAGAGCCCTACTGGGTCAGACCAGGGAGGGTCCCTCCAGTCCAGCCTCCCGTCTCACACAGGGGCCAGCCAGGTCCTCTGGAGGGCCAACAACAGGGCAGCGAGGCCGAGGCCTTCCCCTGAGGTTGCCTTTTGGCTCTGGGAGTCAGAGGCTTCATACTAGTACTCAGACCTCGTACTCACCCAGCAAAGGAGTGCAGGGGTGCTCAAGAGCGCCTGTTATTGCTTTAACATTCCCACACACCCGATTTAAAAGTAAGCCCTGCCAGACTCATGGCCTTTCCTCCCACTTCCCCAGGTGGACTTTGAAGACGTGATCGCCGAGCCCGAGGGCACCCACAGCTTCGACGGGGTGTGGAAGGCCAGCAACACCACCTTCACCGTCAGCAAATACTGGTGCTACCGGATCCTCTCGGGGGCGCTGGGCGTCCCGCTGGCCTTGCTCTGGGGCTTCCTCTTCGCCTGCGTCTCCTTCTGCCACATCTGGGGGGCCGTGCCTTGCATCAAGAGCTACCTCATCGAAATACAGTGCTGCGGGCGCTGCTACGCCCTGTGCATACGCACCTTCTGCGACCCGCTCTTCGAAGCTGTGGGCAAGGTCTGCAGCGATGTCCGGGTCGCCCTGCGCAAAGAACGTGCCAAGGACTGAAGCGCTGTCTCGGTCTGGGACAGGACTCCGGTGGGTGTCTTCCTTCTCTCGCCTCCCCAAGCTGGGCGAGGGTCAGTCCTGGCCTCTGAAGTGAAGCTCGAAGGGGGGAGCCGCTCCCCTGGTGAAGTCCACACTCTCCCCGTCCTGCGAACCCCTCCTTTCCCCTTTTGCATATCCAGGGCTGATCCAAGACTTTTCCAGAATGCACAACCAGACGCCAACGATGTGGTTCAAGGGGAAGAAGAACGCGCAGTTCCAAAAGAACCTTTCGTGCAATTACAAAATTCAAGTCATGCGAAAGTTCTGTTATGTCGTAGACATGCCTGTCGTGCATGGAATCGTGTGTCGCAGCGCAGTTCCAAATCTTCCTTTTCAAAAGCCATGCAGAAGTGAAAAATTCAAATGGTACCCCCCCACACCATTAGCCTGCAGATTAATTTCCTGTGGGCAATTCTCCTCCATGAATCCCATTCTCCATTCATGAGCCACATTTGCTTCAAGTGTGGGAGACTTTCCCAAGAGAGGGCTTTCCCCACATTCTCCTTTCCTCTCTTGTAAGGTTCCTGTTTCTTCAGGGGCATTTTCTGTTCTGCACCCTCTAGTGGTCGATTTGATATTACACTGGTTTGTGTCCGGCATAAAAACATGCCGCTTGAAACTGCATGGACATATGCTGGAAATCAACCAGTGTAATATTGATTAGACCACTAGAGGGAGCAAAACACATACAGAACAGGAAACACCCCCCTCAAAGAAACAGGAAACAAGGAAAACGAGAACACGAAAAAAGCCCAGAACCTGCCCCATGTATTTATACCAGTTTTTCCCATTCTGCCATCCTGAATGGAGTTCCCCATCAGTTACCCGTATTAGCCATAAGATCATCTCAGTGTATACAACAGGGGCAGTACTGGGTGAGAGATGATCATGTAATTTCCCCCAGTGTTTTGCCCCAAAGTCCGTTCTCTTCTAGGGTAAACACCTGCAGCTCAGATCCCTCTGTCTCAAATCATACTATCATGCTAGGGCCGCGGTAGCTCAGAGGTTAAGAAGCTTAGCTGCAGACCGGGAGATCTGTAGCTCAGCTGTTCGAGACCCAACTGCCGCATGATGGGAGTGAGCTCCCGTCTCTGGCCCCAGCTCCTGCCAACCTAGCAGTTTGAAAGCAAGAAATTGCAAGTAGATAAATAGGTGCCGCTTCGGTGGGAAGGTAACAGCGTTCCACGTGCCTTGGCGTTGAGTAATGCCAGTCACATGATCACATAAAAAGTCTTCGGACAGCGCTGACTCTTCGGCTTGGAAACTGAGATGAGCACCACCCCCTAGAGTCGGATTCGACTGGCTTTCGAGCAAGGGAAACCTTTACCTATCGTGCTACCTTTGAAAAGTGAGATTGTATATTGGTGCTGCTCTTTCCCAGCAGGGAAACCACAGCACTATGACAGCCACATCTATACTAAATGGCGGGAGGGGAAGAGTGAGGTAGCAGCAAAGCAAACACCAGCTGCCTCCTCCCACCCAGGGTCACCAGCTCTTGGGGGTGGATCCTGGGGAGGGGAGGGTTCGGGATGGGAAGGGAACTCAGCAGGATATTGTGTCGTAGGATCCACCTTCTAAAGCAGCCATTTTCTCCAGTGGAACTGAAATCTGGAAATCAGTTGTAATCAGGAGTCATTTCCTGCAGGAGCGCACAGGAGCGGAGCTCCGGCAGTAAAGAGCCCAGGGGGCGGGCACATGCGACAAGCCCCACCCCTGCTCCCAGCAGCCCTCAGTCAGAGCAAGAAGCAGCCAGGTAAGTTGCAGAGCCCCCCTAGCCCAAAACAGTCCAGTGGCACCTTTAAGACCAGGTTTTATTCAGGTACAAGCTCTCCCTCCTCTGTGAGGACAGATCTGCACGTTCCTCCCCCCCTCCAAATACTAACATGGTGAATAGTAGAAAAGCAATAAAAAGTCCTAACTGAACAGCAGTTAACCTACGGGAGGTGCCACAGAAACTAAAACAGTAATGTTCACACAAGGTTCAAAATAATGATTACACAATGCAGCAAAAATGTTTGAATAAGGAAATCAACAAAATGTCTGGGAAAATAAGGATGTCTTCAGCGGGTACCAAAATCTTATCAGAGTTGGACGTAGCTTAAGTAGCACAGAGAATGATGAACCACATCACAGATAAGACCAGGGCTATTTTTGGGCAGGAACGCACAGGAACGGAGTTCCGGCTGGCTCCCAAGTTGGCCACGCCCAGCAGGAACTCATTAGCATAATAGGCCACACCCAACAGCAGAAACTCATTAGGATTGGCTACATTAGGGGTGTGTGGCCTAACATGCAAAGGAGTTCCTGCTACAAAAAAAGGCCCTGGGTTTTGACAACAAGCAAGGTAAACAGAATAAGAAGGGAAAGGTGGGTGTGGCTGGATGACCACACTCCTGGTAACGTGGGGGTGCGGCCTAATATGCTAATGAGCTGTGCTGTCAGGGGCGTGTCCCAATGTGCTAATGAGTTTCTGGTGTTGGGTGTGGCCTATTATGCTAATGAGTTCCTGCTGGTCTTTTTCTACACAAAGAGCCCTGGTTGTAATTCTGGGAGATCTCCAGGGCCTGCCGGGAGATTGGCAACCCCAATCCCAGCTATTAGCCTCAAACCTTATGTCGCTCTGGGTGCTATTCCAAAAAGGGACACACACACACACATTTTATTTTCCTGTATGGTTTTTGGTTGACGGTCCAAAGCTCACACGTGGACGGAGGAAGAAACGGCAGTCTTTATCTCCCCAAATCGTCAACACCGCCCAAATCAGTATCGGTTTTTGCTTGGAACCATTCTGCACTGTACAAAAATAAAGCCCAAGCGATTCTTCAGTGCCTCGTTTATTCTGTATAAAAATCCGTTCCGGCGCAGGCCCCGTAGCCAGGAGTTTTGAATTTGGGGGGGCTTTAAATAAGGGGGCACCCCGCGCACACCCCCAAAGGGAGCGCCACAAATAAAATAAAAAATTGGAAGTTGGGGGGCGTGGCAGATAAGTCGGGGGCCAGGCCCCAGGATGCCCACCCTGTAGCTACGGGCCTGTTCTGGCGGCTTCTCTCTGCGGAGTTGACAAATCCATTTTGGTTTGAGAGACGGAAGTACACCGGAGGCAAAGAGATCCTGAACGCAGAATCGATCCCGTTAATTGAGTCAATAACCAGGGCTGTGCGGATGCAGCGATTCTGCGGGATTGTTTATTACTGAAAACGTTTTTATGTCGCCTTGTCGCCTTTCAACCAGTGTTTCCTCTAAGCTGAGTGAGTGCAAGCTAGGTCACAGTTTTTTAGCCTCCGGCTCACACATTTTTGTCTTCGCTCAGGAAGGCTGGCTCCAGAGCAAGCTAGTTTATGCAGGAGCCAAATCGCTCGCTCACAACTTGAATGCCAGCAGCTCACAAAGTGGAGTTTTTGCTCACAAGACTCCACAGCTTAGAGGGAGCATTGCTTTCAACCCAATCAGGGTCCACGACTCATTGAATGGGGGGGAGGGGGGAATCCAGCAATGAAAAATGCAGGAGAAAGTATAACATAATTCAATTAAAAACACATAAAAAAACACCAGCAGGAGGGCCGGTAACCGTTATTGGGGGCTTGCTCAACAAGACAAAGCCAAGTTGCCACCTGCTGCTGAAAGACACCAATAGAGGGTGTGGCGGAACGGGCCCGCGTCAGCTGGCAGACCCCGCTCTGCCCACCCCTCCTTTGCCTGGCCTGGCACCTGAAGGGGCAGTTTTTCACCACTGCCTCTGGGTATTGCTGCCACCACTGTCCCTGTCTTGGGCTCTGGTTAGGCGGGACAGCCTCCTAACCTCCCTCTGCTGTTGCTAGGAACCCACCTCGGGGCTTCCTGGTAATCTTTGGGGCTCCCCTGGAGAGTTGGCAACTGACCGTTTTGCCCTTGTTCTCCTCCTCAGGGAGT
>NW_015163834.1:1572-10531 GCF_001447785.1 Gekko japonicus | reverse complement strand
CACAGGACTTGCTTTCATTGGAGGACTCCCAACATGGCCTCTGCCTCTTGCAGTCTCCAGCCGACAGCCTGACTGGCTCCAGACTTCAGGCAGACTGCTCTCAATTCTCACAGACTGGTTTCCCGCCCAAAAGCTCCACTATACAAACAGCCCTTCCCGCCCAGGAAGTGACTCTCCCTCCTGCAGCATTCTGGGGCAGATCTCCTCACAGCCTTGATGGACTTCCTGTCCTCTCTAGGGAGCTGCCCTCTGACTGCTGGTTGGAGAGGGGGGGGGAGAGAAATGAGGAGGAGACTAGGCCAAGGCCTACCTCAGGTTTCATGGTCCCCTCCTATCTGGCCCACACCAACTTAAACATAGGCACAAAATGGCGTTTCTCCACAGAGGGAAACTGACAGAACTCCCTGGGGTGGGAGCTCCAAAGTTTTGGTGCCATGACTAAAAAGCCCCTTTTCGGGCTTCCACCCGTCTATCTTCAGAGAATGGATGCCACACTGGGCAAAGAATCCAGCTGAGGGAATCTTAAGCTAGATTTCCTTTTCTAAAGCAAGTTTCCAGCCATCCATGGCAAAAAAAGGTACGCTCTGAAGTGTCTAGGCAGTACCTTGATGTTTTTGGAAGCCGGAGAGGAGGCAGTGTAAGATTACAAATGGGCGTCCTGTGTACCCCCTGATTCGCACAAAGGGTGTGTGGCAGCATATCCTGGGTGGAGGCACTCTGATGCCCACTTTATGTACAAGTGGGCACAGTAAAATGTGACTTCTTTCATTATGCCAGGGCTGTTTGCTGCCACAACAGAGGAACAGTAACCTAAACTGGCCTATAAGTGTGCCACAGTACTTGTGGGGAACTTATTTTGACCGATCTATAAGCATCCCTGTACCACCATAAAATACAGTGCCACTATGTTTCCAATAAAGTCCCATACAAAATACTGCAACATTATGTGGGAAAGAAGGGGGGGAAATGGTAATGAGAATGTGATCATTAATTGTACTGTTAATGCCTCAAAACACCAAGACTGTTGTTGCTCCTGTGTAATGAGCATTAGAATTAGAAACCTAGGTGTGCTTCTTTTGGTGAAGGAAGGAGGGGCAGAAGCGGTTAACTTTAAAAATGAAGGCACATTTCCCAACAGAACATATCTTGGTGTTGCATCTATTACCCACTAGGTGACACCAAAGTGGCAGGCAAGTTTCAAAGATATTGGCCAAATAATTAGGACGAAAAAAATTGCTGCTCATGATTGGGGGGGGAATCAAAAACAATATTAAGTTTTCCAAATTGCTTTCCCCCGGTGGCTGAAAATATAAGAACACTTAGAACATGTTTAGAACACGCTTACAGACTCAGGGCTGTTTTTGAGCAGGAACGCACAGGAACGGAGTTCCGGCTGGCTCCCGAGTTTGCCACGCCCAGCAGGAACTCATTAGCATAACAGGCCACACCCAACAGCAGAAACTCATTAGGATTGGCTACATTAGGGGTGTGTGGGCTAACATGCAAAGGAGTTCCTGCTACAAAAAAGGCCTGGGTTTTGACAACAAACAAGGTAAGCAGAATAAGAAGCAAAAGGTGGGTGTGGCTGGATGACCACACTTCTGGTAACATGGGAATGCGGCCTAATAGGCCAATGAGTTGCGCTGTCAGAGGTGTGGCCTAATATGCTAATGAGTCCCTGCAGTTGGGTGTGGCCTATTATGCTAATGAGTTCCTGCTGGGCTTTTTCTACAAAAAAAAGCCCTGCTTACAGTAAGTCTTCATAGAGTTATATAGAAGATTTGTATTGCACACCACATCTTTGGTTTCACTTAGCATATATACTTAGATAATATTTCTGGACTCTTGTAGAGTTATGCACCACTAGGTGGGAAGCTAGACTTGTTCCTAAGGCAAGAGACGTTTCAGAGGTGGGTTTGCCACTGCCTGCCTCTGCGTCATGGCCCTGGTATTCCTTGGAGGTCGCCCTTCCAAATACTACCCAGGGCTAACCCCGCTTAGCTTCCAAGATCTGATGAGATCAGGCAAGCCGGGACTATCCAGGGCAGGGCAGGGCATAAGTAGCGTTACGGTAATAGAATCCACGCCAGTTTGCTTGATGTATAAACGTTGCCGAATTCATCTTTTCCCGGCGCGGGTTTTGAGACGACAGAATACACGCGGCCTTGAATAATACTGAAATGGTTGAAACTTTATTTAAAAAAAAAAAGAAGGAAAAGAAGAAGGGTGGACAAACGGGATCTCGAATGCAGAGAAGAGAATTGGCACATGGACATCATCCCTGCCTGACCCCTATGTCTCAGGGCAAAGAGGCAATCTCTGCGTCTCACTTGCCTCGAAAGCCCCCTCGCTGGGGGTCGCCCTACGTTGTCTGAGACCAGTGTTCCCTCTAAGCTGAGTTAGCGTGAGTCAGTTTTTTAGCCTCCGGCTCACACATTCCTGTCTTCGCTCGGGAAGGAGGGCTCCAGAGCAAACGGATTGATGCAGGAGCCAAATCGCTCGCTCACCACTTGAATGCCGGCAGCTCGCAAAGTAGGATTTTTGCTCACGAGACGCCACAGCTTAGAGGGCGCACTGATTGACAGTACTTTACACACACGGAAAAGGGTCGTGCTTGCAGGGATGAGGCCGCGTGAAGGAGCGCATGGCGGGAGAGTTTACGGATTCAGGCAGATGTGCAGAGCGCAACGAGGAACACGCTGGAAGGGCAAGGAAGCGGAAGCGGGCGAAGGCCGGCGTGAAACATGTTAGGTACGAAACACACATATAGGGTGGGGGGGGAGAGAAAGAGTCCTTCATTTCAACACTTTGCATTATGACCCACGAGACTTTATTCCACACTCCCACCGCTGAGAACAGAACCAGAGGATCCTGGTACCCCCCCCAACCCCGACGCCCCCCCACCTCACTGCATTCGCATGCAATCCCAAGACCAAACCACCAACAGCAGAGGAGCGAGAGACGAGCGGCTGCTAAGTCCGAAAACCAAAAACAAAAAGAAAGAAGAAGTCAATACTTCTGATTAATCTCCAGGGCATGAGGATACACTCGGATAAGCAAATACACCCTCCCCCCACCACCACTTTTCAACATTCGGCTTAGAAATTAAAACTCCCAGGAAACCATCCGCTTCCCCGCCACCCTCCTGAAATCGTTTTGCAGCCGGCCCGGGAGAGAGAAAGACATCTGCCCTGAGTTGGTATTAGGGATACGAAAAGGAGGGAAAAGGACAAATCACAGTATTGGGCAGGTCGTGTTTGGGCGACTGAGCCCCCCTCCGAGTCTGGCTCACTCTCCGTTCCCCGTCGATTTGAAGACGCCTCTGCCCCGCAGGAGTGCCCTGTTTGAAGAGCCCTGCTTGGCAGGGGTCCCCTTCTTGCCGACAAAGTTGCCCTTGAGGGGGTCGGGAGGATCGGGAGGGGTTACGGGGTCCTCGGTCCCCATGTGCTTCAAGGTCGTTTTCCCGAGAAGTTCCTTGAATACAGAATCCATGTTCCTGGCAACATCCTAGTCACAGAGAGAGAGAGAGAGAGAAAGCGCTGGGTCAAACTTCCCTCGAGGCAAGGGCTTGTTTACAAGTGTTTAGACTCTGCGTCGTGGCATACGTGAGCAGCAAGGGCTACCTGTAGCATTGCTATCCCGCAGCTCCCACATACAAAGCAAAAATGATTACTACTAAATTATAAATCTATAATGGAGCCTTTGAATGGTGTGGCCTGAGTAGGTATCAAATGCGGGAGAAACCAATGGGGATTTTTTTTTGGCTGCTCTGTACTGCTGACTCTGTATCCAGGAGGCCGTGAAGCATAATGCTGCTGAGCACTCCGAGATTTCTGAATTCAGAATTCTAGCAATAAACTGTAGTTGGTACTGGGATTAACCCAGTAGAGGAAGAAGAAGAGGATGAGGTGGAGGAGGAGGAGGAGGAGGAGATTGGATTTGTACCCTGCCCAACGCTACCCGAAGGAGTTTCGGTGCGGCTTAGAATCCCTTTCCCTTCCCCTCCCCACAACAGACACCTGGTGAGGGAGGTGGGGCTGAGAGAGCTCTTTCGAGGACTGCTCCTGAGAGAACAGCTCTGAGAGAACTTGTAACTGACCCAAGGTCACGCCAGCAGCCGCATGTGGAGGAGTGAGGAATCAAACTCGGTTCTCCAAGATCAGAGTCCGTGCTCCACTACACCAAAGTGGCTCTCCAAGGATGTCCGTTTAGAACCCCCAAATCATGTTTGGTAGCAAGGCCTCCACTCAAATGTCACAGCTAACCTTGGTTGACTGAAAGGATGAATGGTAGAAAGTAAAGTCCAATAATGCCCAGCACTGTCAGCAAGTCCATACGAGTTAATGGGAAGGGGAGAAAACTGAAAAGCGGATGCATTACCTTGTCCACTTCCACCCGTTTGTCCGTCAGCCCTTGCTTCTCAGAGCTGTTACCGCACCAGGGTCGTGGGGAGATTTCTGGCCTGGGCAAAACAAACAGAACGGAAAAGTGTTGCCCTTCAAACCGACATCCTGACGCATCATTTTCTCTGAAAGTCTCCACCATTCTACGCACGACAGAGCATTACTTCATGGTCTTTGTACACTGAACGGCGAGAAGTCCGGAGCAACCAGGACGAGTCGGGTCGCCAGCTCTGGGTTGGGAAATACCTGGAGATCTTGGGGGTCGGAGCCAAAACCTCCAAAGGAAGAGAAGAAGAAGAAGAGGAGGAGGAGGAGGAAGAAGAAGAAGAGGAGGAGGAGGAGGAGGAAGAGGAGGAGGAAGAGGAGGAGGAAGAAGATGAAGAAGAACAAGAAGAGGAGGAGGAGGAGGAGGAAGAAGAAGAAGAATTTACGTCTTCGGCACCCTCTCACCTTTCTGTGGGGTGGAAGGACCTGGGCTGGACGGCTTGCAGGAGGGGAAAGGGCAGGCGGCCCCCGTCCATGAACGGTGACGCCAGCTTGCGGATGGGGCTGCTCCCCCCACGCTGGCGACCCCCGACGCTTGCATCCGAGTTCACCCGCAGCCTGAGAAAGGGAAGAAGAAGAGGAGATTGGATTTATACCCTGCCTTTCACTACCCGAAGGAGTCTCAGAGCGGCTCACAAACTCCTTTCCCTTCCCCTCCCCACAACAGACACCCTGTGAGGGAGGTGGGGCTGAGAGAGCTCTTTCGAGGACAGCTTGTGAGAGAACAGCTCCGAGAGCGCTGGCTCTTCGGCTTTGAAACGGAGATGAGCACCGCAACCCTAGAGTCGGATTCGACTGGCTTTCGAGCAAGGGAACCTTTACCTTTACTAGAAGAAGGAGAGAGAAGAGATTGGATTTATACCTTGCCCTTCAGTACCCGAAGGAGTCTCAGAGCCATTTACAATCCCTTTCCCTTCCCCTCCCCACAATAGACACCCTGTGGGGGTAGGTGGGGCTGAGAGAGCTCTCAAGAGGACTGCCCTTGAGAGAACAGCTCTGAAAGAACCTGTGACTGACCCAAGGTCATGCCAGCAGCTGCACGTGGAGGAGAAGCGGGGATTCAAACCCGGTTCTCCCAGATTAGAGTCAGCGCTCCTAACCACGACACCAAACCAAAGGAGGGGCGTTTGTTTCCTAACACTTATGCACACACACATATACATGAAGCTGCCGTGTACTAAATCAGACCATTGGTCCATCGAGGTCAGTATTTTTTAATTTTTTTTAAAAAATTGAAGTTTTTATAGTAAAACAACACAACCATATATCTGAGCTATGTAATTACAAATGACGAGCAAATCCAAGAAACGACAAAAGCCTTGTGGAGTTTGCCTGTACTACGCAAGAAGTAGTTAACAAATTTAAAATAACATTTCCCCAGGAGTTACGTCCACCAGATGTTCAATCTAGTTCAATATGCCTTCTTTCTATACTCCTTATCTATCACCTTCTAAGCCAGGGGTGTCAAACATGCAGCCTAGGGGCCAGATCAGGCCCCTGGAGGGCTTCTATCAGGCCCGCGGTGGAACTGGCTGTCTTCTGCTGTTTCTTCCAGTGCTGCTGCTGCTGCTGCGTCATCGGAGGTTTGCAGCTTACAGATACACACCTGAGCAGCATACTCAAGACTGCAACAGCACAGACATTTTGATGTAATGATTCCGACCAAGAGGTGTCAGTTATCAGACACTGTTCAATAAACAAAATATTGCAAGAGTGCTGATGTTTTAAGCATGTTTTTATTTTAAGTTAAAAAAAAACACCCTTTGTGTTTGTGTCCTTTACAAAGTTTCTCATCTCCGCTACCTGGCATTACATTTTATGACACACACGGCCCGGCCCAACAAGGTCTCATTCATGTCAGATCCGGCCCTCATAACAAATGAGTTTGACACCCCTGGTCTAAGCATTCGAAGATCTCCAGCATGAAACTGCCCTAGTTGGATCAGGTAAGTAGATTTAATTCAAAAGTACATTAAGTTATGATAATGTGGATTTTTAGGTAACATCCCCTTTTCTGAGAGAGACTGTAGAATGGGGTACCACTATTTCACAAATCTTTCATAATTCTTACATGATAGAGACTGAGAGCCAAATGTTATCAGTTTCCCAAAGTGAAGTACTCCCATCAATGTATTCTCCAGGGTTGTAATGTAGGCACTGTCTTATTTTTCGAACGCATCAATATAGCTAGTCATGCTACTGACAATAATAAATGGATTGTTTCTGCTTTTGCTCTGTTAACTAGATCGTCTAACCACCAATTCAACAATACCGTCTCTGGGAGGCAGGGTAAGTTATAATGCATTATGATTTGTATCTCCTTCAAGACTCGTCCCCAAAAGACCTTAATATCATCACCACCCCCCACCCAACATGCAAAAAATAATCCAACTGACCACAACCTTTTCAACCGTTTGGGAAATGAGAAATCTTTCTCATTTGACACAGCCTTACCGGCGTTAAATACCACCCTATTGCCATCCTTACTGCTTGAAATCAAATGCTGAAAACCTTTGATTGAAAACACAGAGCTTTCCAAATCTGTAGCCAATCAGTTTCTTGAATTCTGTTCTGACAGTTTAGTTGCCATTTCATTTGGGTTTATTTGGTCAGTCATGTCCATTCAGACTGGCAGTGGCTCTCCAGGGTCTCAGGTCAAGGTCTTTCCCATCCCCTCCTGCCTGGTCCTTTTAACTGGGGATGCCAGGGATTGAACCCAGGACCTTCTGCATGCCAAGCAGAGGCTCTGCCACTGAGCCAGGGTCTCCGGTCAAGGTCTTTCTCAACCTGCCTGGTTCTTTTAGCTGGAGAGGCCGGGGATTGAACCTGAGACCTTCTGCATGCCAAGCAGGGGCTCTGCCACTGAGCCAGGGTCTCCGGTCAAGGTCTTTCCCATCACCTCCTGCCTGGTCGTTTTAACTGGGGATGCCGGGGATTGAACCTGGGACCTTCTACATGCCAAGCAGAGGCTCTGCCACTGAGCCAGGGTCTCCGGTCAAGGTCTTTCTCAACCTGCCTGGTTCTTTTAGCTGGAGAGGCCGGGGATTGAACCTGGGACCTTCTGCATGCCAAGCAGGGGCTCTGCCACTGAGCCAGGGTCTCCGGTCAAGGTCTTTCCCATCACCTCCTGCCTGGTCGTTTTAACTGGGGATGCCGGGGATTGAACCCAGGACCTTCTGCATGCCAAGCAGAGGTTCTGCCACTGAGCCAGGGTCTCAGGTCAAGGCAGCCATTTCCAGGACGGACATGAGCAATTCACACAAGTATCTCCCACCCCCAGCCAATACCATTTCTTGCAAAAAAGAAGTTCTTCTCTCCATCAAGAGGACTGTCATACCTGCTGGAAACTTCAGAAATAGACTCATCAAGAGACGGCCCGGTGTCAATCTCCAGTCTGGAGCTCCGGGGGCTAGATTGTTTCTCACTGCCAAGGAAAGTGGGTGGGATGACAGAAATGTATTAAGCAGCAGATGTTTCTGGCCTGGCTACACATATTTCCACAATTGCCTTTACAGAGTTCTCAGAGGCGGAGGTCCTTTGAAATTTCGTCAGGCTGAGAAGCCATTAATTACAGACCAACCTCCTCTTCAGCATAGAATGTCTCCCGGTTTCATTTTTCACTGTTTGGAAGTGCTCACTTCAGCATTTGTTTTAAAGCAAGAGTGAGTCCAAGAGCACCGTAAAGACCAGTGTTCCCTCTAAGCTGAGTTAGTGTGAGCCAGCTCACAGTTTTTTAGCCTCCGGCTCACACATTTTTTGTCTCCGCTCAGGAAGGATGGCTCCAGAGCAAACTAATTTCTGCAGCAGCCAAATCACTCGCTCACAGCTTTAATGCCAGTAGCTCACAAAGTAGAATCTTTGCTCACAAGGCTCCACAGCTTAGAGGGAACACTGGTAAAGACCGGCAAGATTTTCCAGGGTGGAAGCTTTCGAGAGGAGTTGTTGTTGTTATCAATTCGATTTTGAGGCTGCCCTTCCCTGCAAAGCAGGACTCGGGAGGGGGGGATGACAACAAAACTCAGCAGCACAACACGCTGCAGAGTACAAAACTACCACATTTAAACATTAAAACCTACAATACAATTTTTCAAAAAAATTATTTTTATTAAAAAATTTCAAATGTTTAACAGAGCAATACAAACATTGTCAACTTGGTGAGCTACACTAAGAAAAGCATTCTAAAAAAACCCCAGTTCAATAATACTTTTTAATGTGCCCTTATACTATTTAGTTGAGTAGTGCTAATTACATAGATATTTTGTATCGGGAGGCAATTCAAAGAAAAGGACTGAACTGACTAAGTACCGATCTTTGACTATGAAAAGAATGTTAACTGCTTTTTAACTTTATATCAAGAGGTCATTTCTCTCTAAAAAAAAAAGTGACAATTTTTCCGATGGATTGTACAAATCCCTCTCATTACGGCTCTCGTCGAAGAAGACCGTACAATTAATACATAAAATAATCCGCTCAAGAGGGCAGAAAATAGTCAAACGATAACATTTTCACAG
>NW_015163834.1:0-1503 GCF_001447785.1 Gekko japonicus | reverse complement strand
CTGTGGCTCTTTCACACATATTGTGTGGCTCCCAAGCCCGTTTGGTGTAGTGGTTAAGTGCGCGGACTCTGATCTGGGAGAACCGGGTTTGATTCCTCCCTCCCTCCACTCGCAGCTGCTGGATGACCTTGGCCGAGCCATAGTTCTGTCAGAGCTGTTCTTGAAAAAGAGCAGTTTGTGTCAAGAGTTCTCTCAGCCCCGCCTACCTCACAGGGTGTCTGTTCTGGGGAGGGGAGGGGAAAGGAGTTTGCAAGCCGCTCTGAGACTCCCTTGGGCAGTGAAGGGCGGGGTATAAATCCAATCTCTTCTTCTTCTTTTACCTCACAGGGGTGTCTGTTGTGGGGAGGGGAAGGGAAAGGAGTTTGCAAGCCGCTCTGAGACTCCGAGTGAAGGGCGGGGTTTAAATCCAATCTCTTCTTCTCCTGGGAAGGCAGCTGGGGAAGCGAAGGGGAGGGCATGCATCCCCAATCGGTCTTCCCTTCCCCAGCCAGTGTTCCCCTCCCTGGGTAAACTTGAGCCGGGGGGGGGGGAGCAGAGAAAGAAAGCAACTTATAATGCGTTCTCAAAGCCCCCCACTCAAGTGTATAAATATCATTATCAATATCTGTTTTTACTCCTTCTGTTTTTATTTCTGGCAGTCTCATTTCATGTTAATAAAAAGTGAATCTGCATATTTTCCAGTAAAAACATGTGGGGGATATATATTTCTTCATATCTTGCGGCTCTCTAACATCTGTCATTTATTCTATGTGGCTCTTGCGTTAGGCAAGTTTGGCCACCCTGGCTTTCACTATCGAAAGCTGTCACCCTGGAAAATATCGCTAATCTCTAAGGTGCCACCGGATTTTCCCTTGCTCAAAAGCCAGTCGAATCCGACTCTAGGGTTGTGGTGCTCATCTCCGTTTCCAGGCCGAAGAGCCAGCGCTGTCCGAAGACGTTACCGTGGTCATGTGGCTGGCATGATTGGACGCCGAGGCACACGGAACGCTGTTACCTTCCCATCAAAGCGGTACCTATTTATCTACTTGCAATTTCTTGCTTTTGAACGGCTAGGTTGGCAGGTGCCGAGACCAGAGACACGAGCTCACTCCGTCACACGGCATTCGGGTCTCGAACTGCTGAATTACCAACCTTCCGGTCTGCAGTTCAGTGTCTTAGCCACTGAGCCACCACGGCCCCTCATACTGGATTCGAGTACCTGGATTTTATTCCACCCTCCCCAAAGCGGACTCAGGGCGGATCACAGGAAACCGAGTCCATGACTCGTTACAATGAAACCACATTAAAATCATTAAAGCAATAAACAATAAAATCCACACCGGAGGCATCAGCTTCACAGAAATCTGATAGGGCCACGGGGTGGAATCAAATGGGCCCTTTCAGCAAACTGGGAACTAGAGCAGGGAGGCCAACTAGGATATGCACCCATTGCCTCACCTCACTAAGATAGATGCCTCCCCAACTAAGAAGAAGGAGGAGAAGAGAAAAGACTGGATTTATACC
>NW_015163833.1:21310-24132 GCF_001447785.1 Gekko japonicus | reverse complement strand
GGTGTGTTGACAGACCTGCACTGCCTTTATATAGATGTGCACGAAACAAAGGGACATTATTGAAGCAGAAGGAGAGCTCAGGAGACTCAGTTAATTTAGTTTAATGAATGTAGATTTGATTGTGCCCGAGAAGAAGGTGAGAGGAAGCTGGTTACTGGATTTTATCTCTTAAAATCAGTCAACAGAAACTAGTATAATCGACTCTGAATTTAAATGAAAGAATGAAGGTATAGACTGAGATTTCCTGTGTTGTCTGTTGTCCCTTTAGCCTTCTTCTTTCCAAATTCATACCATCCTCTTTCTCCATCCATATGTATTTTCCTTAATTCACATTTCTGGCTTCTCATCGCCTTCTGGACTGGCTGGAACAGAATCTTTTGGAGGCAAGAAAGAAAGCCCAGAAAATGAACCTCCTACTGTATTAGACCAGATAACCCAGAAACAAACATTGTTATCATGTGACCACCCAAACTAGGCTTGCCAGGTCCCCTCTGGGCACTGGTGGGGGATGGGGGGTAAGGTTGCCAAGTCCAGGCTTGGAAACTCCTGGAGATTTGGGGGTGGAGCCTGGGGAGGACAGGGACCTCAGTGGGGTACAATGCCATGGAGTCCACCCTCCAAAGCATCCATTATCTCCAAGGGAACGGATCCCTGTAATCTGGAGGTGAGCTGTAATTCCAGGGGATCTGCAGGTCCCACCTGGAGGCTGGCATCCCTTACCCAAACTGAAACTGTTACTTTCTA
The DNA here is from genome assembly GCF_001447785.1 of Gekko japonicus. NCBI lineage: Eukaryota > Metazoa > Chordata > Lepidosauria > Squamata > Gekkonidae > Gekko > Gekko japonicus. Next base: position 23,388 of record NW_015163833.1, on the reverse strand, counting down.
GACAGCATGACTGACCAACCTTAGTCAAGATGAGGCACTAGTTTTGCACATTTATTTAAAATGTTTATATACTTTTCTTGTGTACATCTCAGGTCCTAAATTGGTAACAGCAGTATAACAACAGTTTTACAAACATTAAGACAACCTTTATAAAGACCAATCTAAAAGCACCTTAACACCTCCCCGTCAACAGGGTGTTCTCCCTTTGTCCAGTTTCTGGCTGCCCCCCAGACCTCTCTAAAATAGCCTCCTGTGGAGAAAGCCAGGAAAGCTGGAGCTGGAAGCGTGTCCCAGAGGCAGCTATTGAAAAAGTCTGAGCCTGGCGGTCGGCATGGCGCGGCAACGGGCGGTCTCCGGTTCGCTCTGAAGACGCCCGACTCTTTGCTGCTTCATTTGGGGCTCCTAGGTTTTGGGAGCACTCAACCAGCTCTCCCGGAGAGAGAGCTGGGGCAGGGGGCTCTGTTGTGGCCCCTCCCCGATCAGCAACGCGCGGGGGGGGTGACCACTTCTTGCCCCGAAGCTGGAGCGGATAAAGAGAGGATCATGGTCTCCATGTTTCCCCTTAGCCGCTGCCACCCATTTTTTTTACCTTAAAACTTGAGAGGATTATAATAACAGCAACAGAAAAACAAAGGAACTGTAAGTACATACATCTTTCTGTATATATCTTTGAAAGTACTCCGAAAGAAGAAGGAAAATCGGCTGAAAAAAGGAGAAGGAAGGAGTGTGCGCATGCGTGGGGGAGTGAGTTCCCCCCCCGTTGTTTCACCCCGACGCTGCCTTGGTCTCTTGGTTGCCTAATAGAGGACTTTGGTGTGAGCTGGGATGATGGCATCTGTAGAGGAGAAGTTGGATGAGGATACCTTAATGATGGAACTATCGATCGAACAATTTTTGCAGATTTTGAAGGAGGGGATAGATGAGGGCGTTAGACGGGCGTTCGCAAATCGCCACACCCCTCAGTTGGAAAATGAGAGTGGAGAGGAAACGGAGCAAAGCAAGCAATGCCTGGGAGAGAATCCCAATCTCCCGCAGGATAAAGAAATTAAAGAGCCTAAAAGAGGGAAAGAAAAGTCACCCAAAAAGAGGTATTTGAAGAGAGGAACAATAAAAAAGAAAATAGCGAGGCTTACTGCTAACAAGAAAGAAAAACGGAGAAGGAAGAGAGAGGGAAGATTTAGTTGGAAGATAAAAAGGAACAGTACAAGCTGGAAAAATGAATGGAGGAGAACTGGTCAGGAGAGATTAAAAGTGACTTGCCTCATTTACAAAGGGAGAAATCATCTGGAAAGGGTGCTACAGAAGAAAAAGTTGCAGAGTTATAAAAGACGATTCAAAATATTTGAAAGCTTATTTAATGCGTGGGTTTGGTCTCTGTTGGTTTTGAAATGAATTGATTTGATAATTGAATAGAATGGAATGGATTATTTTGATTAGGGGATCAATATAGTAGTGAGTATAAGGGGGATGAATTAATGTTTGTAGTTGTTGCTCTTAAAATATTGATTTTGAAATATGATAAATAGTTTGCACTGAAGAATTATCAAGGATTGAATCAGAGATTTATAAGGGTGTCTTAAAGTATTAAGTGTGGTGATGTTATGTGTGTATTTGATTTTTGTTGGAAATGAAATGATTGAATAGGATATTTGGGTAAAAGGGAATAAATTGATATAGGATGTAAGTGTGCTTTGAATGAATTGATATTATATACGGTAAAAGGTATGAATGCTAGTTTGGGGAAATGTGGGAGAAATCAGAGTCTTATAATAGCGTCTTAAATACTGAGGAATGGTATTGTTATGTGTTTGGGTTTTTTTTCTTTGGGGTTTGAAGAAGTGTGATAAATTAGGGTGATAAGACTGTAGTATTTAAGTGCTTTGTCTCTGGTCCTCAAGGTATTAATCTTATTTTTCAAATGTGTACTTATGAAAAGGTTCTGCTTTATGTTGCTCTCTAGACGTCGGACTTAGGCATTAGGTGTTAACTACTAAGGGGGAGAAAGACATATAAAGATAGGAGTGGAGATTTGTAGTAGGGACTTAAGTTTAAAGCCTATGAAAGAAAATAAGGAAAAG
>NW_015163833.1:21025-21168 GCF_001447785.1 Gekko japonicus | reverse complement strand
TTACTAAGGTAGAGAGGAAAATTGGTTGAACAAAGAAAAAAAGAACAATGATTATTGGGGAGCTGTTGCTGTTCACTGTGGTTTATATACTATTTGAGGTGTTAATGAGATGGAATGAGTATGGAAAATTCTTATTGAGAAGT
>NW_015163833.1:855-19521 GCF_001447785.1 Gekko japonicus | reverse complement strand
GGCGACTGGAGGTGCAAGCCTCCGGCTGCCGGGTCCGTTTCCACCCCCCCCACTCCAGGACCGGAGACAGGAGGCAGAAGCCTCCGGTCGCCCACTCCCTTCCCCTTCCCCCCCACCCACTCCCAACAGGCACTGAGGGGAATGTAGGGTTGCCAGCTCTAAGGAGGGAAATACCTGGAGGTTTGGGGGGTGGATTCTGTAGAGGGCAGCATTGGGCGGGGGGGGGGGGCGGAAGGACTCAGCAGGTATTATGTCATAGGGTCTACCCTCCTAAAGCAGTCATTTTCTCTAGGGGAACTGATCTCTGTCATCTGGAGATCAATTGTAGCAGTGGGAGATCTCCAGGTCCCACCTGGAGATTGGCAACCCTAGGGGAAAGTCAGCTGCACAGCAGGGGGTTGAAGAGAATGGTTTGATGGCTGCTGGGCCAAGATTGGCAACAATAGTTCCCCAGGAGCCCCATCGTAAATGCACCAAACAATTCCTCAAGTTTTTCCAAAACACTACTGTGGGAGAAATCAGAGTTTTATAATAGTGGTATTGTTATGTGTCAGGTTTTTTTTTTCCTTTTGGGTTTGAATAAGTGTGATAAATTAGGGTGATAAGACTGTAGTATTTAAGTGCTTTGTCTCTGGTCCTCAAGGTATTAATCTTATTTTTCAAATGTGTACTTATGAAAAGGTTCCGCTTTATGTTGCTCTCTAGACGTCGGACTTAGGCATTAGGTGTTCACTATTAAGGGGGAGAAAGACATATAAAGATAGGAGTGGAGATTTGTAGTAGGGTCTTAAGTTTAAAGCCTATGGAAGAAAATAAGGAAAAGAAAAATCTAAAAAAAATTGTAGATAGATGGTAACATACAGAAATGCTTTAATATTGTCTGGCAAGAGAGTAAGGTTGACAAGCAGAGAAGAGCGCTTTAATATACATAGACATTTCAAATTTAATGCTGTATTAATGGATGTATGTATTTACTAAGGTAGAGAGGAAAATTGGTTGAACAAAGAAAAAAAGAACAATGATTATTGGGGAGCTGTTGCTGTTCACTGTGGTTTATATACTATTTGAGGTGTTACTGAGATGGGATGAGTATGGAAAATTCTTATTGAGAAGTGCATTATTGTAAAAACCCAATAAAAATATTTATTAAAAAAAAGAGAAAAGGTCTGAGCCTGGACTGTAGCCGAGCATGCTTTGAGAAGGAACAAAATATTCCCATGTGGCAAGGATCGTTAGAGTCTCATTCCTAGCCTGTAAAAGAGATTTGTTTTCAAAAAACCCCCCCCCCAATCTTTGAAAGCTATCTATATCCCCAAGATGACAAGATCCACTGGGAGTTTTTTGAAGGTAATCTTCATGGCAGTGAAATCCTAAGGCCAGAAACTCTGGGGTGTGCTACTGACAGACACCACAGTGTAGCTAGTTAGTCTTCTATGCTGTCTTAGCAGAGGAAAATATATTTTTCTAAAACAGACCTAATGTCAAGGACCTAGGAGTGTCAGGTTCAAATCCCCACTCTGCCATTAGGGTTGCCTATCTGGCTGCCGGTGGAAGGACGCCTGATCCTTCCTGGATCTCTTCTGGCGTGTGTACGAATCATGCACACTACAATGACATCATCCAGAAGTGATGTTAGTGTGTTTCCAGTGTTGGGGGCAACACTCTAGGTTTTGGGGGAAATTCTGTGGGTTTTTTGGCCTCAGAACCATAGACTTTTGCCCCAAACCTAGAGCGTTGCCCCCAATGTCGCAAATGTGATGACGAGATTAAGTGCTGAGAGGGGGCTTCTCGGGGGTGGGGCTTCCCCCATTGGCCAGGTGGGCCATGGCAGATTGGGCCCCCTGAAATCTGTGGACCCCCTAGCCCCACTGGGGGAATGACAACCCTATCTGCCACGGACATTTGCAGGGTGACTAGTCAAACCCTTTCAGCCTAACCTACCTCACAGGTTTGTTGTGAGGGTAAAATGGAGGAGGAAACAAGCAAGCCACTCTGGGTCTGTGTTGGGGAGAAAGGTGGAGTAGAAATAATAAATGTTTTTAAATTATCTAGGCCCTCTGGGGGAGGCTGCCCCAAGTGGAAACCCATGAGCGTTACCAGGTAAGAGCTCTAGCCTCACTGGAGGAATGGCACCTGTGTGGAGATGGAGTGTTTTGCAAGAGAAAGAGAACAGAGACTAGTCCTGCAACTTCCCCTGACTTGCCTCTGGCGCTGCCCAAATTTGGTGCAGGAATTAGAATGGAGAGGCTCAGTTGCTATCCTAACCAGTTCCAGAATGGCCTTAGCACTGTATTGTCATTTGTGCTGTAGTGCCTGAAACAATTGTTGACCCCAAGGAAAACTATGACTTTGTAAATGAATGCCAGCCAGCCACAAGTTATGGGGGAATGTCTACTTCAGGGAGTGGATTTGGGCTCACTCTCCCTCTTTCAGGGCCTCAACTCACTTGGCCTTGATGCCTCTGATAAGGGTGCCCTCCAGAAACAGCAGTGCCGAGCAGGTGAGGGGTTCACGACTTGAGGCGGCTCTGTGCTGATGCGAAAGAAGTTCTGCTTTGCAGGGCTGTAGAGTGGCCATTTTTTCTCCCCGACATCTGAAGGGGTGGGATTGCTGCACAGGAGGGAAAAATATTGTGATCCACAAAGTCTGAGAAGCCACTAGTTCTGTGTAAGGTACACAATATATGACATCTGGTTATGTATTTATTCATTTACTAACTTCATCTGTCTCACTGAGACTCATTATTATTATTATTATTATTATTATTATTATTATTATTATTATTATTATTATTATTATTAATTAGATTTCTGAATCGCCCAACCCCGCAAGTGGGCTCTGGGCAATTTACAGCATTAAAACAGGTAAGATACAACCAGCTTGATAAAATTATTACAGTGCACTAATAAAACAATACAATCAGTAAAACAGATACCTTGGTAAGGTCCCCGTAAAATATTCCATTCCCATTTGTAATTAGAATACTGACACGTGAAACTTGACTTGAATACTGACCTAGCATTAATTAGATCTGGAAAAGCTTTCATCACTGGCAACACATTTTAAAAATGGAATGGTAAACATCCATAAATAAACAGCTCTCTTACCCGTTTCTGGCAAACTCCGCCCAGTATCGCATCACTCGGGGGATTAGCTTTAACTCTGCCTCTGTGTGAGTTACATTGGTTCCCGGTAATAAGGTCAGAGTTCCAAAAAGGTATGGGAGTTCAGATCCATGGTTTGACCCCATCCATTCAGGCCAGGCGGAGCCAATGCTGCGATGGGTGAAAGTGTAAGCATAGACAGGGCTTCCAGTTTTTGCCGTCTCTGCGGCGATTTTGTTTGCTGGACATACAAAGAGGTAATCACCCCAGGCCTGGGACAAGGCAGAACGATAGCGTGCTGGGCCCTCTGGTTCTGCTTCGGTGTACTTCAGAGCAATGGACTGGATGAAGTCTTGTGTTGCATTGCGTATACTTATGTTCAACCCCAACAAGAGCTGTTCCCAGGTCAAAAGACTTTCGTTAGATGTATGTAAGTAAGGAGCAGCATAGTAGATAAAGACGGACCCTTCGTCAGAGGTGGTACCAATCATAATGGGCTTAGACTGAAAGCACCTGGACTCCACAAGTTTCTGAGGGTCATCAGGAAGAAAATCTCCATCTGTTGTTGGTACGAATGGAAGGTTCAGAACGGTCTTGGGATCCACAACAAGCAAAGTGGGTATTGGAAATTCTTCCGCTTTCTTTTGCTGCAAGCAACTTACTATGGCACCGTCCTCACCTTCTGTACATCCCATAAGCTTGGCGAGGGCCAAGGCTCTCCTCTTTGCCTCCTCAGGACTCACCCAGGCCCAGGGTGCAATGGCCGTTCCACTCTGCACCACAGCACGGTCAAATAGAGACTGACTCCCTGGTGAGAGGAGGTGATAGCTGACAGACACTCCTCCAGTACTTTCGCCAAAAATGGTTATCCGAGTAGGGTCTCCTTTGAAAGCAGCTGCATTCTCCTTCACCCATTTTAGGGCCAACTGCTGGTCAAACAAGCCCACATTTGCTGGGGCAGCTGGTGGCAATGAAAAGAAGCCTAGAGATCCCAGGCGGTAATTCATAGAGACCACAACAACATTCTCGGTCGCAGCTAAGAATGCCCCATCATATATGACCAAGGAAGCTGTGCCAACAAAAAACCCACCACCATGGATCCAGACAAGGACAGCAGCTGGTGTGGAGGGCAGGGGATGGGGCACCCAGACATTGAGGAAGAGACAGTCCTCCGAATGGGGAGTGTTGGCATTGAATATGGTGGCATCAGGAGTGCCCGAAATAACTACTTGGGGGCATGAATTGCCAAAGTTGGTGGCTTCCAGGATGTGGCTCCATGGCGTATGGGGAACAGGCTTCTGGAAACGCAATTTCCCCACAGGGGGTTCTGCATAGGGGATGCCCAGATAGGCTGTGATGTTTCTTGAGCCAGCTGGGAGATGCTTTCCCCGGACAGGGCCACTGCCGGTGACTACCACAGTCTCATCTTCAGCAGAAGACTTGGGTTCCAGAAGGGAAAGGACCAGGAAGCTCAACCAAAGGAGGAGACTAGTCATTGCAGCACCTGAAAGGGAAGCATTGCAGAAGAAGCTACAAAACAACCCCAAAACACACGGCTGGACATTTTCCCCATGCTAACCCTACTCTTGGTTCTGAGGGCCAGATATCTCATGACTTTGAGGAACGGGAAGGCCAGTATGAAAAGTACACTTGACTTGGTCAACATCCTAGGTGTTATGGATAGAATTTAATTTAGGTGATTTCTATGTCCCTCTGCAGAATCCTGCTCAAGAACCTATATGTATTGGACATCCAGACCCTCTCAGTCGCAGGAAAGAATACCAGGAGGTGCATGGAAGCACCAAAGTGTTGTTCAGAAGCAAGCAAACAACCAAGTACTAAGTCCCTTGCAAGACAGTTTTCACTTCAGTCAGCATCACATTTAAATCAGGACTTAGGACTGGTGTGTGTGTATTCAGGAGCTGCGGTGGCTCAAGTGGTTAAGACGCTGAACTGCAGGCTGTGGAAGGTCGGTAGTTCAGCAGTTCGAGACCCGGGTGCCGCAAGACGGAGTGCGCTCCCGTCTCTAGTTCCAGCTCCTGCCAACCTAGCAGTTCGAAAGCAAGAAATTGCAAGTAGATAAATAGGTACCGCTTCAGTGGGAAGGTAACAGCATTCTGTGCGCCTTGGTGTTTAGTCATGCTGGCCACATGACCACGGAAACGTCTTCGGACAGCGCTGGCTCTTCGGCTTTGAAACGGAGATGAGCACCGCATCCCTAGAGTCGGATTCGACTGGCTTTCGAGCAAGGGAAACCTTTACCTTTATGTGTATTAAGCACTATGAAGTTGCTTCCGACTTATGGCAACCCTATGAACTAATGACCCCCAGAACACCCTATTGTTAAAAGTTTTGGTCGGGTCTTGCAAACTGAGGGCTGTGGATTCCTTAATTGAGTCATTCCATCTCAGGTAGGGCCTTCTTCTTTTCCTATTGCTTTGCACTTTTCCTAGCATTGTTGTCTTTTCCAGTGACTCTTGGCTTTTCATAATGTGACCAAAGTATGATAGCCTGGTCTTGTCTGTACATCCCATAGAATGGAGAGGTAGAATCCAGAGGGGCTTAGAATAACTGGAGCACTTCTGAATCTAAATGTGGGATTCTAGTTTTATTCATTTACTCTATATCACATGTGAAATGTGCAGAGTTCTTAGAGTGATTGAAAATTAATTCTCCCACTGCACCAATTGTCTCTAGGTGGTAGTTGCTAACCAGGATGCTACGGGAATCAATGTCCATGAGTGAAAGAACAAATTTTGAGTTCAAGGCACGAGCTTTCATGTGCAGGCACACTTCCTCAGATACATAGAAATAGAAGTTTACGTTTCACATATACAGGCAGATGCCTCTACACAGATGATGAACAGCAAATTAGCATACAACTTATGGAAGATGTTTTGACATATGCAAAGACTAAATAGCAATAACAAGCTAATAATAATAATAGTAATAATAACCTTGTTATTGAATGCTAATTTGCTGTTCATCGATGTAGAGGCATCAGCCTATATATATGAAATGTTAACTTCCATTTCTGTGTATCTGAAGAAGTGTGCTTGCATGCGAAAGCTCATACTTTAAATAAAATTTTGTTGATCTTAAAAGTGCCACTGGACTCAGACTTTGTTCTACTGCTTCAGACCAACATGGCTGCCCCCCTGGAGCTGTCTTCATGAGTGAAAGAGTCATCAAATCAGCAGAGAGAACAAGTCTACTTGCTTGGAGCAGAGCCTGCTGGGATTTTTAGTCTCCCTGACAAGAATCTCTCCCCACTTCTCTTTCCTATCACCCAATGCAAATACTCCCTTGAGACAGCAGACTCACGTTTTTCTTGCCTCCTCCTCCTTCAGCAATGTTTTCTGTTCAGCTCTCTGCGTTATCAGTTTGCTTCTCTGTAACATGTGGAAGGGGCAAGAAACTGGCATTATTTATCTCGAATGAAATTACTCAACAGGCTTTGCCAATCACAGTGGGAGGAGCCTTCATAAGGTACACTAGCTGTAATATTCCTGTGAAGAGACAACGGAAACACATTTTCATGGGTAACGGGTCAGAGGGGGAAGGGTGGGGACAGAGAGTTCCTGGAAGGCCCAGAAACAGTATTGCCAAACATGAGAGAAATCTTGTACATGAGAGGAAATAAAAGGTATCTGGATACTCTTTTCCACAAATAGAGAAGAATTTGGTGAGGGGCCACATTTAGCTTAGTGTACGAATACCTGCTTTGAATGCAGAAGGGTACAGGTTGAATCCCTACCATTTCCACTGGAAGCCTGTTTCACCACCCAGGGACCAAAGTCTTGAGACTCAAAATCCACTTGTTGGTTTGAGCCATCATGATGATGATGGTGATGATGATTAACTTCATTTATCATCCATCTTTCTCACTGAAACTCAAAGTGGATTACAAAATGTTATAAAAACACTTTAGTCAAACAGAAAAGATTTCAAACAACAAAAGAATGCCCTGAGGTCAGTACAGAAGAACTGGAAAACAATGCAAGCAATTTTTTGAAAAGAAAAATTGTCTCAAGGGAACAAAGCAGTCAACATTAGTTGCTGTAGATTTTCCGGGTTGTGTGGCCATGGTCTTGGCATTGTAGAACCTAACGTTTCGCCAGTAGTTGGGACTAGCATCCTCAGAGGTTTCTGTGTTCTTTCTGTGTTATAAGTTCTTTCTGTGTTATACCTCTGAGGATGCCAGTCACAGCTACTGGCGAAATGTCAGGTTCTACAATGCCAAGACCACGGCCACTGGCCATGAAAGTCTTCGACAACATAAAGCAGTCAACACATGCAAAGATCTTTCTGAAGTTACACGTGCCATACTAAAGAGATGGTTATAAAGGAAAAAAGACATTCAGTTTCAGAAAAAAGAGGTGGTTGTGGTGATATGCACAATAAACACTGCAACATCCTATATTACTATCCAGTAAAGTCAAAGTCAAATACCTTTAATGGCATTGCAGTAAGATACATATATGTACAATAACACGACATGGATATATAAGACATTATAAGCAATATGAATCAATCCTTTACTAGAATAGATCTATCTTTGTCTACTTCGGCAAGAAACTTGGTCACTATAGCTGTAATATTAGGATTAGCATCCTTCAGTAGATTTTGAATAACTTTTTCCCTATTAGAACTATAATTAGGAGGAAATAAAGATGACAACAATTCTTTGCGTAAGACTGAGTGAAGTCTTATATTGAGTCCACAGATTTTAAAGGACAAGAGCATAACTTTTCATGAAAGGGAATTTTCTTAAACCGACCTGAAAGCTCGTTTGAAGGGAACACATTTAGTTGGGCTAGTGTAAAGGCTCTACAGTATAGAAGCAACCTCACATACTATAATACTATCCGTCATAGAAGAATCTAGAAACAACTTTTACACCAAGATACCAAAATGGGTTGCTCCATTAGAAGCCTTTACAAACCCTAACTTATTTCAGGAAGAAACAATCCTAAGATATGAGGACTTACTAGATAGTAGAAACGAACTAAAACCAATAGAAACTTTAACATGGTGGCAAAAAACACAAATTGTATCAAGATATAGCAAAGACAAACTGACAGGTTTTTATGAAAAAACAACAGAAATAGATAAGATATTGACATATGCTGATGAGAAACTCATTAAGAAAATTTATGTATTACTTTTAGATAAACTTTTAGACTTTTACTTTTAGACTTTTAGACCCAAGATGAAGTGGTCAAAAAATGTTATGATAAAGTGGGCACAAAGCTTGTATCATCATATGAAGCTGAACCAGTGGTCACAGGTGTGGAAAAAATGTAAAAATTACTAAAGCAATTTCATATAAGGAAAATATTTATAAAATGTTTTATAGATGGCATACTACGCCTGATAAACTGGCAAAGATTTATCCCAATTGTGCAAATGTATGTTGGAAGTGTCAAAATAATGTTGGATCTTTTTACCATATGGGGTGGTTATGTCATAAGAAAAAAATATTGGGTTTGGATTCATGAAATTTTACAAAAAATGTTAAAATGTTCTGTATCCTTTGTTCCAGAAATATTTTTGTTGAATATCTTACCTGAAAACTGTAAAAAATATGACTCTTATCTTATACTACATGTGACTACAACTGCTAGAATACTTTATGCTAAATATTGGAGAAGAACAGAAACACCCTTGAGAGAAGAAATTTTAAGTAAAATTTTGGAAACGGCGGAGATGGACAAATTAACTTTAACTTTGAAAGGACAACCAGAATCGATTTGATAATGCATGGTCAAGATTGTATAAGTGGTTTGAAGACTATAATAAATAAACCATACAGACAATTAAAACTTTCTAAGGATCAAAATAAGACTTTTTTTATCATGGTGCAGAATGATCCCAACAAGCCCAAATTCACACCACAAAGAAAATGTTTAGGATTGCTTGCTCAGAAAAGGGAAAACTTATAATTGAGCAAGAACAGCCTAACAACTACAGAAAAGCAGAACATACAGTGAGTGATATATTGTGATTCTTTTTAGGGTTAGCAAGTAACAGCAAAACAACTGTGAGCTGAAATACCTGCAAGTATAAATGTACAAAAAGATACTTCAATAAAGTGAAAAGCAGCATATAATAAGCGATATCAGTAACAAATATTACGTTAATTTTTTAGTTAACTAAAACTCTAAAAATTAAAATACCATTACTACCAGAGATATTTCTTTTGAATATGATCCCAGATGTAATAAAAAAACATAAACAAATAATTATATATATATTAACCGTGGCAAGAATTTTGATTGCAAAAAGGTGGAAATCAAAAAATCTACCCTCAATAAAAGAATTAAAATATAAGATTCTGGAAGTAGCGGAAATGGATAGAGTAAATATGGAATCAAAATATAGACCGGAAGAAAAGTACTGGGAAAAATGGGGAGTAATATATAACTGGCTTAAGATAAAGAAGATAGAAACCAATGGGAGTTAAGCTAGCAATAGTAGGGAATAGCTTAAGATAACAGCGTAAGCACTATTTAACATAAAATTTAAACTAGATGTGATGAGAAGTATACCTTGTTTGATATTATTATGTTGTTGGAGATTGTTAATGAGACATATGTCTTGTTTGATATTATTATGTTTAATGGAGATTGTTAATGTGGTGTAAAAATACTGTATAGAAAATCCAAAAAATACATTTATTAAAAAAAAGTAACAAATATAACATATGGGAATTCAAAATCCACAAAATCCATGAAGAGAAATAGTCAAGTCCAGAGAAGATATCCAACACTTTTCCTAGGTAGTTTATAGTGTTTCAGACTTTCCTAGGTAGTTTATAGTGTTTGGTGAGTAACTCTTCCATGTGACACTTTGGCCGAGTTCAGACTGGCAGTTTGGCCCGGCAGCCAAACGTTTCAGGAGCGTTTCAGTAGTGGATTAAAGTGGCGGGTTCACACAGGCACATCTGTCAGGCGTCCCCCAGCTGTACTCAAGCTGTCTTGTGCAGCTTCCCTCCCGAGTTTAAAAAGTACCAGGTGAAAGTGGTAGCAAACCTTGTGTAGAGTGGGTTGATTCAGGTTCCCTGACGTGTGAACGCAAGCGCTGCTAAGGCGGGAACAACCCACAGTTGTTGATAATAGGCACTGACTGTTTTCGCGGCAGGCACCCATGTGCCCATGCGCATAGGCGCATGCAGTGGAGTGCAGAAACAGCCGCTAACAGCCCGCCAAGGGCGGGCCGACAGTGCGAATGCTCCCTTGCACTTCCTCCACGGTATCCTCCCGCTTAATTCGCTGCAGTGTGAACGGGAATACCGCGAACAAGCCGTTCCTGGTCTGTTCCGGGTCTTCCTTGCCACGACTCCCTAGCGCTTCAAATTGCCAGTCTGAACTTGGCCTTTGTATAGGGAAAGTGACACTGTCCACTGTCTTAAAAATTCATTATAATTTTATCATGTGATGACTCTATGGATTGGTTCTCAATAGGATTCTATATGAAATCATACGCAAATGGACTCAGATTATATGTGATAATCCTCATTAACTGATCCAACAAAATTAAAAAGACCTTAGTTAGCACTTTACTAGTGATTAAAAGACCAGAATTCTTCTTTCTTCAACTTCATTCATTGGCTGTCAAAGATAAAAGGCCCTGTTCTTTTCCTGACTGGCTGGTGAACTCTCTACAAAGGGTGTGAAAAGTACACAAGAACATTTATGTAGCATGTATATCATGACATCCTAACCCAGATGGCCCAGGGTAGCCTGATCTTTCAGATCTCAGAAGCTAAGCAGGGTTAGCCCTGATTAGTATTTGGATGGGAGACCCCCAAGGAAGTTCAGGGATTGCTACATGGAGGCAGGCAGTGGCAAACCACCCCTCAGCATCTCTAGCCATCAAAACCTCATGGGGTAGGCATAGGTTGGCTGCAAGTTGATGGTATTTTCCACCAGTTATCCTGTTGTTAAAGGCAAATCCTTGTTATGTACAAATGTTTAAAGTCCATCTTTCTCTAATAAGAAACTTGAGTTGGGCTACAATGTTATTTAAAACCATAACAAAACAGATGTAAAATTCTCCTAACAATATCACTTTTGGGTTAAATAACAAAGACTCATTTTTGAACCCAGATCCTCATGATCAGAACCAACGTTCCCCCTAAGCAGTGGAGTCTTGTGTGCAAAAATCCTATTTTGTGAGCTGCTGGCAGTAAAGCTGTGAGCGAGCGATTGGGCTGCGGCATAAATTAGTTTGCTCTGGAGCCCTCCTTCCTGAGCTAAGGCAAAAATGTGTGAGCCGGAGGCTAAAAAACTGTGAGCTAGCTCACACTAACTCAGCTTAGAGGGAACATTGATCAGAACACCAGAGAGCCCAAGTGCACATAAATCTCCATCTGAATACCATGGTTCTGCACAGCCTTCAAAACCCAACTACTTGTGTTGGGAGTGGTGTCTTCCTTACCTCCTCAGCGAGGCTGTTCTGCCACACAATTTTAACTGGGTCTTATGGGATAGTTTTAACTGGGTCTTATGGAATAACTTCCCAGGGGGAGGGACTGTGGCTCATCGGCAGAGCATCTGTTTGGCATGCAATGTTAGAACTGGAGGCCTTTACGCTCTGTCTTAGCCTCAGTCTTCAGAGGTGGTTTACCAAAGAGAGATATTGATAGGCAGAGTGACAGGACACAGAGCATCCTTCCTTTCTTCTCTACTACTATCCTTTTGAAGTGTAGATTGATACTCTTAGGGAAAGTTCCTTCCTTTGGGCTTGACACCTCTCTCTCTCACACACACTGATTGCCAGACTCTCCATCTTAGCACCATGAGCGTAGGACACATGTCTTGCATCTCTGGACACTCAGCTAGTTACATTAGATTAGACCTGCTATCTCTCTCTCTTCCTGTGTAGAAATGGAGTTCTTATAATAAAGCTCCCTATGAGTTTGAATTGGTAGAAGTCTCCACGTATCTTTTGTTTTCATATTTGCACACACGCAGCCCAGCTGACCACATGGCTTGTGCAGTGCTTACAGCCTAGTATCCTCTGCTAAGGTACGTGAATAAATTGGAGTAATTTCCCAATCTGCAGAAGGTCCCAGGTTCAATCCCCGGCATCTCCATTTAAAAAAGGATCAGGTAGGAGGTGATGTGAAGGACAGCCTGAGACCCTGGGGAGCCGCCACTGCTGCTCTGAGTAGACAATACTGACGAGGGACCCCATGTTCTGATCAGGGGTCGTTTCGTAGAAAAAGAGCTAGGGGAACTCATTAGCATAACTAATTAGCATATGCCACAACCCCTGACATCATAAGGCCCGGCGGTGGACCTGCAAGGCCGGCGGGAGTGCGAGGAAGCCCCACCAAGGCCCTCCCTGGCCCCAGGCAGGCAGGGGTGGGGAGAGGCGGGGAGGAAGCAACTTACCCTCCCTCTTCTCCTGCCTCCTCCTGGCTGAATGAGGGCCGGAAGCGGGGCGGCCGGAAGCAGGGGGCAGGGCTTCGTCGTGTGCCCCGCCCCCCACCCCTCACCTGGGGGAACTGTGATCCCCCGCGATCCCCCCGAATCGACCTCTGGTTCTGATTCAGTATAAGGCAGACTCATGTGTCCAATCTGCCTGTGCAACCATGAGAAACTGAGACAGTCAATAAGAAAGAATGATAAGTATGAGGCTGTGCTTAGGGTAACCAACCTCAAGGTGGGGTCTGGACCTCTCCTGGAATTACAACTGATCTTCAGACTATAGAGATCAGATTCTGGACTCTATCACATTAGATTCCTGATGAGCTGACTCCCTACCCCAGACTCCACCTCCTAAATCTACAGGAATTTCACAAGTTGGAGATGGCAATCCTAGCTGTGCTAAAATGCCCGCTGACATAATTTAAAATAGACAAACTGGGACTCTATTCCAGGATTAAACCGTGGTTAGCCCCAGTTCACTGAAACAGATTTAAATGTCACAACACAGAGTGATTAAATCTATGGATTTCCTCAGCCAGGAAGTCCTCACTCTCAGTTCCCCCAGCTTCTTCTCAAGAAGATCCAGGGTGTGTTGACAGACCTGCACTGCCTTTACATAAAATCAAAGGCAAGCTGTGCATGAAAGAAAGGGACATTAAAGCAGAAGGAGAGCTCAGGAGAGTCAGTTAATTTAGTCAAATGAATGTAGATTTGATTGTGCCCGTGAAGAAGGTGAGAGGAAACTGGTTATTGGATTTTATGTTTTACAATCAGTTAACAGAAATGACTACAAATCCATTTTGAATTAAAAGAAAGAATGAAGGTATAAACTGATGTTTCTTCTGTTGTCCATTGGTCCTTTAGACTTCTTCCTTCCAGTTCATATGATCCTCTTTCTCCATCGATATGTACTTTTCTTAATTCACTGTTCTTGCTTCTTATTGTCTTTTGGAGGCTGATCTGTGGAAGGAAAGAAAGCCCAGAAAATGAACCTCACACTGAATTAGACCAGATAACGTGGAAACAAATCATGAGGAAAGGCTGAGGGACTTGGGAATGTTTAGTCTGGAGAAGAGGAGGTTGGGGGGGGGGACATGATTGCTCTCTTGATTTATCTGAAAGGCTATTGCTTAGATGAGGACAGGGAGGTGTTCCTGTTGGCAGCAGAGGATAGGACGTGCAATAATGGGTTTAAATTAGGGGTGGGAAGGTACTGGCTGGATAGTAGGGAAAAAGAAGAAAAAAGGGGAAAAAAATTGAACCTAAACCTAGAATTCAGAACCTAAAAAGGTTAGTCAAGAATAGAAAAGGGCCAACTCTAAAAATCTAATTATAAAACATACAAAAATATACATGTATTTATTCAACATAAATTAAAATAAACAAGGGCCCATTCATACCTCATATACAAATATAAAAAAATACAAGGGCTAATAAGATAGACCTAACGCGTTTCGGCCTTTACAGGCCTTCCTCAGAGGTCTAATACAGACAGATTGGCTGATATGCAAAAATACATACAATCCTACATATACAAAATATGGAATAAAGACCAGAAACCAATTGTTCCAAAGTTTAACCACTGGGCAAGGAAAAGAAATATAAAAATACAAAAGAAGCCTCCAGTATAATCACATGTCCAGTAGTTCTACTCTCTGGTCAACTATATATTCTTCTGAGATTGTACAGCCAAATGTTCCCAATAAAATGTTCCTTAGGTTAAAAGCACCGAAACTAGGATTGCCAGGACCCCTCTGATCACTGGTGAGGGACGGGGGTGTAAGATTATCAAATCCAGGTATGGACACTCGTGGAGATTGGGGGATGGCGCCTGGGGAGGACAGGGATGTCAGTGGGGTACAATGCCATTGCCTCCATTCTCAAAAGCATCCATTATCTCCAAGGGAATGGATCCCTGTAGTCTGGAGGTGAGCTGTAATTCCAGGGGATCTCCAGGTCCCACCTGGAGGCTGGCACCCCTTACCCAAACTGAGATTGTTACTTCTACACTGTAACCTTAGTCAAGAGGAGGCACTAGATTTGCACATTTATTTGAAATATTTATATACCTTTCCTGTGAAGACCTTGGGTCCCAAACTGGTAACAGCAGTATAACAACAGTTTGATAAACATTAAGACAGCATTTATAAAAAGTCTAAAGGCACCTTATGCCTCCCCATCAACAGGGTGTTCTCCCTTTGCCCAGGTTCTGGCTGCCCCTCAGACCGCTCTGAAATAGCCTCCTGTGGAGAAAGCCAGGAAGGCAGGAGCTGGAAGGCTGTCCCAGAGGCAGCTACTGAAAAGGTCTGAGCCTGGACTATAGCCGACCCGAGCATGGTTTCAGAGGGAACGAAACATTGCCGCACTGCAAGGACTGTTAGATTCTCATTCCTAGCCTGTAAAAGATATTTGTTTTCATCCTCCATCTTTGAAAGCTGTCTATGTCCCCAAGATGACTAGAGCCACTGGGAATTTTCTGAAGCTAATCTCCATGGCAGTGAAATCCTAGTGTCAGGCACTCCAGGGTGATCTACTGACAGACACCACAGTGTATCTAGTTAGTCTTCTAAGTTGTTTCAGCAGAGGAATGTATATATTTTTTTCTAAAACAGACCTAACCCTAAAGACCTAGGAGTCTCAGGCAGTGTTCCCTCTAAGCTGAGTTAGTGTGACCTGTTGTAGTGTTTATTGTGTGCATCAGGTTCAAATCCCCACTCTGCCAGAGAAGCTTGCATGGCAACCTTGGGCTAGTCACACACTTTCAGCCTAACCTACATCACAGGTCTGTTGTGAGGGTAAACTGGAGGAGAAAACAAATTAAGCCATTTTGGGTCTCTGTTGGGGAGACAGTGGAGTAGAATAATAAATCTTTAAAAATCATCTAGGTCCCCTGAGGGAGGCTGCCACAAGTGGAAACCCATGAGCTTTACCAAATAAGAGCTCTAGCCTTACTAGGGGAATGGTGCTTGTGTGGAGATGGAGCCTCAACTCACTTGATAAGAATGGCTCCCACAAACTGCAGTGCTGGGCGGGTGAGGGCTTCATAACTTGAGGTGGCTCTGTGCCGATGCGAAAGAAGTTCTGCTCTGCAGGGTTGTAGAGCGGCCATTTTGTCCCACCGTCATCTGAAGGGGTGGGATTGCTGCACAGGAGGCAAAAATATCATGATTCACAAAGTCAGAGGTCTGTGTACACAATATATGTTGTCTGGTCATGTATTGATTCATTTACTCTCTCTCTCTCTCTCTCTCTTTTAAATAAATTTTTCATTGGTTTTCTTCCTACACACTACAAACCTATAACCTACAAATCTAAAACTACATAGAGAGTAACAAGAACCTTTAATAAGCTAATCAAACACTTTAGATATCTGTCTACATGTTAAAAATTACATTCTGATCTTTATACTCTAGTAAAAGTGATCAAATAGAAAGAACATAAAATACCACGATCCACAAAGTCAGAGGTCTGTGTACACAATATATGTTGTCTGGTCATGTATTTATTCATTTACTAACTTCACCTGTTTCACTGAGACTCAAGATGGATTACAGTGTTAAAAACAATACAATCAGTAAAATACATACCTTGGTAAGTCCCTGCAAAATATTCCATTCACATTTGTAATTTGTAAATAGAGTACTGATTTAACATGAATTAGAGCTGGAAAAGCTGTAATCCCTGTCAACATGTATCTAAAAGCCAGGTCCTTGTCAATGGCCCCATAAACAAATGTGGCTGCCATTTTAAGATCCTCCACATAGAAGTGGTGACTTGAGTGATCCTGACTTCTGAAATTAGGCAGGCAACGACCAGAGCAAAGGCCTTTTCTGTGGGGAAGACCCAGTTGTGGAATATCCTCCCCAGAGATACGTGCCAGATACCTGCTCCTGTATTTTCTGCCATGTTCAGACAACTTTATTTCCCCCAAGCTTTTAATGACAAACTTGCTTTTTGCTGCACCTGTAATTTTTTGGGGAAAAAACACCTTTCTGATTTATTGTTATTTCATTCTTCTTAGTAAATAATTGTTTTTAGGCTTTCCCTAGTGACCTTGGAAGTTTAATATCAAAAGGCAGAAGAGAAATATTATTGTCCACAAGAAGGGCATAAAAGTCAGCATGGTGGAATGGTTGGAGTGAGGTACCCAGGAAATCCATGTTCAGATCCTGATTCTGGCATGAAACTTGCTTGGGTGACCTTTGGGCCAGTCTCTCTCTCTCTCTGCCTACCTACCTCACAGGGCTGTTACAAGATTAAAACGGACAAGGGGAGAAAGCAGTACAGTGGCTAAAGTCCCTTGGAGGAAGAGTAGGATAAAAATGTACTAACTAATAATAAGAAAGGTCTATAGTTGTTATCCCAGGACTGTTCTACCAGAGATGGGCTGAGCTTGGAGCACAAGAACAATAGCCCACCAGAACTCTGGAAGTAACAAATCAAGAAGTAATGTTATATAAACTGCCTATCGTTGGGAGTGGGGTGTGTTTGGGTATAGCAATTGCATGCTATTTAAACAGGGCTGCGGCACTGGAGTTCAGGCTTGTTCTTGCTGTAATCACTAATAAAGTAGAGCTGATCACTAAACTTGGGGTCAGCTCATCCATGGAACCCACTATTGAACAAAAATAAACATATACATTGAACCAATGTTATTTCTAGCAAACAAGCTGAGGTTATTACTAGTCAACAAGCTGGCATTTCCTCTCACAGGTGACTGACACTGGCATGTATTTAGAGGAGATGCCAGTTCCCAACATGTTCTGTGACAGAGAAACCTTAGGGAAGTGCTACTTTCTGGGCCAGGGATGGTGAACATCCGTAAGTAAGCAGTTCTCTTACCCGCTTCGGGCAAACTCCGCCCAGTATCGCATCACTCGGGAGATTAGCTCTAACTCTGCCTCTGTGTGAGTTACATTGGTTCCTGGTAATAAGGTCAGAGTTCCAAAAACATATGGGACCTCAGATCCATGGTTGGACCCCATCCATTCAGGCCAGATGGAGCCATTGCTGCGATGGGTGAAAGTGTAAGCATAGACAGGGCTTCCAGTCTTTGCCATCTCTGAGGCAATTTTGTTAGCTGGACATACAAAGTGGTAATCACCCCAGGCCTGGGACAAGACGGAACGGTTCTGTGTTGGACCCTCTGGTTCAGCTTTGATGTACCTCAGAGCAATGGATTGGATGAAGTCTTCTGTGGCATTGCGTACTTTCATCTTCAGCCCCTCCAAGAGCTGCTCCCAGGTCAAAAATGTTTCGTTGAAAGCTTTTAAGTAAGGAAAAACAAAGAAGGTGAAGATGGACCCTTCGTCAGAGGTGGTACCAATCATGATAGGCTTAGACTGAAAGCGCCTGGACTCCACAAGTTTCTGTGGGTCATCAGGAAGGAAATCTCCATCTGTTGTTGGTACAGTGGGAAAGTTCACAGTGCTCTTGCGATCCTGAAGCAACAATGTTTGTATTGGATATTCTTCCACTTTCTTTTCCTGCAAGCAACTCACTATGGCCCTTTCCTCACCTTCTGTACAGCCCATCAGCTTGGCCAGGGCCAAGGCATTCCTCTTTGCCTCCTCAGGACTCACCCAAGCCCAGGGTGCAATGGCCGTTCCACTCTGCAGCACAGCACGGTCGAAAAGTGGCTGACTCCCTGGTGAGAGGAGGTGATAGTTGACAGACGCTCCTCCAGCACTTTCGCCAAAAATGGTTATCTGAGTAGGGTCTCCTCCAAAAACTGCTGCATTCTCCCTCATCCATTTTAGGGCCAACTGCTGGTCCAACAGGCCCATGTTTCCTGGGGCAGCTGGTGGTAAGGAAAGGAAGCCTAGAACTCCCAGACGGTAATTCATGGAGACCACAACAACATTCTCGGTCGCAGCTAAGAATGCCCCATCATATATGACCAGGGAAGCTGTGCCAACAAGAAAACCGCCACCATAGATCCAGACAAGGACAGCAGCTGGTGTGGAGGGCCGGGGATGGGGCACCCAGAGATTGAGGAAGAGACAGTCCTCCGAATGGGGTGTGTTGGCATTGAATATGGCGGCATCAGGAGTGCCCCAATCAACTATTTGGGGACATGAATTGCCAAAGGTGGTGGCTTCCAGGATGTGGCTCCCTGGCGTCTT
>NW_015163833.1:0-652 GCF_001447785.1 Gekko japonicus | reverse complement strand
GCCAGCATTGGTAATGAGATAGGAAACCTAGGCCTCAATTCAGTCCAGGAGGATTCAGTCCAGGAGGATGCAGAGAATAAATGGAGAGAAGTCTGACATTAGAAACCACAACATTCAAAAACATTTAACCTTCCAGGGCATTCAGTTGCTTACCTAAGAGTAGCAGTTCTCCTATAAAGGTATTTCAAAGGAAGATTCGAAAGAGAGACTGCTGAATTTCAACTGATAAAGAAGCTCAAGACAGTGCATCCTCCTGGAGCTTCTCTTGCCATCTGGCATCTGAAATCACTCCACTCTTCGAGATACAAGGATCAATGGACTCACATTCTAGCTGTATCTGAAGAAGTGAGCAGTGAGTCACAAAACCTAATGCCCTGCCACATATTTTGTTAGGTGCTACTGGACTCTTGCTCCTTTCCACTAATAAAGCTTGCAAGCTATACTGGTAGGTTTCTTCTTTTTCTTCATCTGCTAAAACTGGAGAGGGGAATCTCTCCAAGTCAAATAATGTGTTGATTTCAGACTGGGCAAAATGCACTTAGTGATAGTGATGATAATGAAACTTAATAAGATCAAATGGGGTGTGAAGAAACACAGCCAGAGAGGTCAGAGGGGAGAAAGCGAGACGTGTTGAAGATATGGAACCATAAAT
>NW_015163832.1:15449-25443 GCF_001447785.1 Gekko japonicus | reverse complement strand
ATCCCACCCCCAAATGTGACATGCTTACATCATGCGGAAGTGACGTCATCACCTCAGTGACATCGTGCAGTGACACACTGTTTTTTGGGCAAAGCTCTGGTTTGAGGGCGATTTTACCATAGTTTTGCCCCAAAACCAGAGTGCCGCTGCGTGACATGATGATATTACTTCTGTGTGACATCAGCATGCTGTGGCGCTTCACCCCCACTCTTGGAAAGTCCCTCACGATCATTGGACCTGGCAACTGGGAGAGAACTGGCCCTTTATTCTTATGCCTAGCACAAGGCTTGCACATCAGGGAGGCTCACTGCTCACCTACCCTGCAAGTGTACTCTAACAATAGCTATTTCAAGGTGGGAGCCAACTGCCACGTACAGGCCCCACCAGACAATCGCCTTGCTCACTTTGCTGAAACATGGGTGCCACATTGGGGAGCCATCCTCAGAAGAGCCACAGGTGGCATGTCAGAGAGCTCCTGGGCCAGAGTAGCAATGTTATATATAATCTGCACAACTATGTGCAAAGACCTGCCCAATTAATAGCAAAAAATCAACATGAATTTCTTCTTGATACTATTTTTAGGTTAGCTACAATCACATATTTTATTTAATTTTCGTTTTAGCTGTTTTATACATTCTATGTAAGCTGCCTGAGCCTGCCCTGGTAGGGAGGGCGGGATATAAAATAAATAAATATTCACTGCAGCAAAGAAAACAAATTTCAGACCAGACCACCTTAGAGTTGCCAACTCTGGTTTGGGAAATTCCTGGAGATTTGGGGGAGAAGCCTGGGGAGGGTGGAGTTTGGGGAGGGGAGAGAGCTCTACAATGACGTGGTAGACTCCATTTTCTGAAGCTGCCATTTTATCCAGGGACACCGATCTCTGTAGTCTGAAGGTCAATTTTAATTCCAGGAGAACTCTAGGTCCCATCAAGAGGTTGGTCACTATGCATGGAATTTGTTTGCAAGTGTGCATATGATTGCTGCTGTGTAGCACAGGCCTTTGCATATTTTACTTGGAGGTAAGCTCCAGTTAATTCAATGGAAATGGTTTCCAAGTAAACGTGCATAGGAATGTAGCCCTAGGTTGCGATTCCATGCACATTTACCTGGAAGTCAATCCCTTGAATTCAGATGGATTTATATGTAACTGTGCTTTGAATCAGGGTATAACTAATCCAGTAATCACTGAAGCAGCAAGTATTTTATAGGTTAGCCTATGCTATTGGGAACACAATCATAAATCAATCTGAGAAGTAGTAACAATTTTCAGTTAATGATTGCATAAAGGTAATTGTTACGTTACAGCAGAAAGTGGGTTCTGCAGTAGCAAGTGGGCAATCCTCTCTCCAATGTTGTTTAACATCTATATGTGCCCCCTCGCCCAACTGGTATAGAGTTTCAGGCTGGGATGTAAAAGTATAGGTATTAAAATCAGGTTTTTCAAATGACATATTCCGTAGCCGCCCTATCTCTAATTTTCCTTGCAACATGGGCACAGAGTGTCATTCTATAGGAAATGGTGGGATTAGCATCCGAAAGCAAGAAGGTTACTGTATCAGTGCCTAATGTGGGTTGTAAGGTTGTTAGAATTGGGTTAAGGAATTTGATTCTAGGACCTATATACAGAGGGCATTCTAAGATGTTGTGTGTTAGGTCTTCAACTGAAGTCCTGCACAGACAGATACGTTGGTTGTACGGGGTTTTGAGATATCGTCCTTTTAGCATCTCAGAGTTGTAGTAGATAACTCACTGAAAATGTCGAGACAGTGTGTGACTGCAATAAAGAAGGCCAATGCTATGCTGGGGATTATTAGGAAGGGTATTGAAAACAGATCAGCCAATATCATAATGCCCCTATATAAATCAATGGTGCGACCTCATTTGGAATACTGTGTGCAATTCTGGTCACCCCACCTTAAAAAGGATATTATAGCTTTTGAAAAAGTGCAGAAAAGGGCAACTCGAATGATAAAAGGGTTGGAACACTTTTCCTATGAGGAAAGGTTAAGGCGCTTAGGGCTCTTTAGCTTGGAGAAACGACGACTGAGGGGTGACCTGATTGAGGTTTATAAGATTATGCATGGGAAAGAGCAGGTAGAGAAAGAGGTACTTTTCTCCCTTTCTCACAATACAAGAACTCGTGGGCACTCCATGAAATTGCTGAGCGGTCGGGTTAGAACGGATAAAAGGAAGTAATTCTTCACCCAAAGAGTGATTAACACTTGGAATTCACTACCACAGGAAGTGGTGGCGGCTACAAGCATGGACGGCTTCAAAAGGGAATTAGATAAGCATATGGAGCAGAGGTCCATCAGTGGCTATTAGCCACAAGGTATAGATAAGGACTCTGGGGCAAGTGATGCTCTGTCATCTTGGAGCTTGGGGGAGTCAACAGTGGGAGGGCTTCTAATGTCCTGGCCCCACTAGTGGACCTCTGAGGGCACCTGGTATTTCTAGCCACTGTGTGATACAGAGTGTTGGACTGGATGGGCCTTTGGCCTGATCCAACATTGGCATCTCTTATGTTCTTATGTTATGTTCAGATGGCATGGTCTGAAAATGAAGAGCATTTAAATTGTTTAGTGCAAAGCTAACAGACTATTTTGACAAATGGATTTCATCAGCCAAAGCTGACTCTAAAGAAGGAATAATTATTTTAGATCAATTTCTTTTTCAACTTCTCTCAGAGATAAGACTTCTAGTGAAAGATAGGCTTCCAGAAAATGTCAAAAAGGCAGCAGAATGGGCTGATAAGCTAATGCTTAATAGAGGGAGTTGGGACTGGCATGAAAAGAGAGGCTGTCTTTATAAACCAGCTTTCAAACCAAAGGTCCAGCCACAGAGAAGTTCAGACTCAGAGAAAAAGGGGACATATGAGAGAACTGAGATTACAAAGAGACAGGATAAAAATATAGAAGAAAACAAAGGGAGTTACTGGAAAGACAGACAATGCTATGTATGTGGTCAAAACGGGCTTTTATCATATCAGTGTGCAAAGAAACAACCTAAACAGACAAGCCCTGAGCATGTACTAGATTTACCTCAGAAAGAGAGAGAACAGCCTAGAGACGCCAATGGTACAACAGAGACACCTGAGAAATCCAGTAAAAAAAAACTCCCTCACTTATAGCTGAAGAAACAATTTATTTGTGTGGAGTAAAGATAGATAACATTGTTCCCAAAGTGTATAGACAAGCCTTGATGGAGATGGCACCAGCAGTTACACATGCTTTGGAAAAATTCACAGTGTATACACTGGACCTTTCTGTTGTCTTTGAAGTTGGTGCAGAAACACCAAAAGAAAAATGCACAAAGTTGATCAGTGAGGCCAAGAGGACAGCACCAAGTATAATATACGTTCCTAATGTTCACTTATGGTGGGAGACAGTTGAACACACCCTAAAATCTACATTTACTACACTGATGCAGAACATTCCATCGTTTGCTTCAGTTTTCTGCAGGTAACATCAGATGTGTATCAGATGTGTATCATGCAGCTTTGCCAGATGAGGTACAAGAATTATTTGCTACTGTTTCTTTAGTTTCTCCCTTCTGTGAAGATTTAATTCTCTAACAAGCTGCTAAACCTCCTGCATCAAAAAAGAAAGCAGTTTTGCAGGTTTTGGAAGTACTACTGGTAGCACCTTCCCCTAAACTGCAGCAGCTGACGGAGGCAGAGGTTAAATGGCTTGAGGAGCAAGAAGACACTTTACGTGAACTTTGTATTTTCTTAAGAAATGTTACTCACAGGCTTACCGTTGACAAACGTTTCAGAGTCTTTACAAAACCAGTTGATTTGCACGAGGTACCAGACTATGTCACAGTTATCAAGCAGCCAATGGATCTTTCATCAATTAGTTCTAAAATTGATCTTCACCAGTAAAGGACTATCTGAAAGATATTGATCTGAAGCAATGCATTGGAGTATAATGCAGACAGAGACCCTGGAGATCGTCTCATCAGACACAGAAAAGCACATTTTATGAAATATTTTCCAGAGGAAAGAGTAAAAGCAAACAACAACCTAGCGGAGAAGACCAAAGCCGAGATTACCTCAGCCCAGCAGTAAAACATTCCAGAGATGACCGCAGCCCTGCAGTGGACAAGGGGGGGATTTGCAATGATTTCATGTTTTGGTGTGTGTGTGTTTCTTTAAATGTTTAGTTTGACTGCAGTACTGTAAGGAGAGTGACAGAGGGAGATAAGTGTGATATGATTGGCTGATGACTGAGAGTGTGGGAGGAGAGGTGTCAATGAGAGAGATTCTGTGTGTGATGTCTGAACAGAGAGCATAGTCTATGTGACTATGGGAGTTTTTTTAGTCTATTCTGTGTGAATATAACAAAGAGTTCAGCCTGTGTGGCTATATAGATATGAGAGAGAGAGATTAGACTGAGTGTTTACATCTGTCACAGTGGAGTTTTGGGAGTTTGAGAGACTGTTTGTGACACCAAGCTTTGCCAGTTATATTTACAAGTTCCTTTAATCAACAACAGTTCAAAATTATTATTATTGTTATTATTATTACTTTCAATTTATATCCCACCTATGCTGGGGCAAACTGGCTCAAGGCAGCGTACACAATTAAAATGTGATAAAACAATAAATATAATAAAATTCACATAAACAACAATTTACATAATGTGTTGATAATACTGATAGCGGCGGTTACTATACATGGTCCAATGAAGAGAGGCAATATCCAACGATGAACCATAGGGCCGTAGTATGTCCAGTTTCTGATGTCTCATTCATCAGTGGCGGCTTCTATTCCCATTTATGTGGGCGGTATTGGTGGCTCCTATTCCCATTTATGTGGGAGTAAGTCCCAGAGATCTGAATTGGGTTCATTTCTAAACAGACCTGCCTGGAAATGGGCTGTAAATATGATTAAATTGTTCCACAATATTCAAGTTCCACAAAACAGGGTATAAGGGCAAAGAGTTCTAACTAGCCTTCATGGTATGCCTTATACAAAGACTTTTTTTGACATGGAGAATCATACAATACTGTGAACCCCATTACCCACCGGTCCAGAAACATAGCTACATTATCTGTTATTTGCTAGATTCAACTAATCTCTGACTTGATCAGCAAATTTGTGGCAAATTAGAGTGCACAAACCACAAAGGAATTTGCTATCTTAGTTGCAAAATGGCCAGAGAATTTGTAGCAGTGAGGCTGCCTCCTCACCAAAAGCAGCTTCTGAGAAGTAAGGCTGTGTTGCACATGTGCTGCTACTACTTCTGCATTTAAGGTAGCATGTGGCATTGCCTGGATTTAGGAGCTCCTGGGTCTCAAGTGAGTATTGATTCTGATTTCTCTCTGCAGGGAAGTTGATTGCAGTGATTTGGCTGCAAGTATCTCTGCATGACTTGCTACACCCCACTTCCCAACTTCCTCAAGGCCACATAGTCCTCTGAAGTGCCCAGACCCTGGGTCATTCTACCAAGAGAGATTTGGATTTTTTAATTCCTGGTGGCAGCCGAAATCTACCAAGTTTATGTACACAGTGGGTGGTTTAAAGGTAAAACCGTCTCCCCAATAAGGGAGGAAGTCACAAGCTGTGACTAAATTTCTGTCTCGCCAATGAAAATACAGGCTGTGATAATGTCCCACGTATAATGTATTCTGGATTATAATGTATAACCCTTAAATTCTTAGCTATATTAGGAGGAATGACGTATGCTGAGATTAATTATTTTCCGCCGCCCCCCCCCCGCTTCTTCTGAATAGCCCGTGGGCTATAATATTAATTTTAAAAGTTCTGCGTTAAACTCCATGCAAAGAGAAACCAGCACAGCCAAGAAAACGGAAAGGGGTAGGACTTCTCGCCTTACTCTGCACGCATTTCTATTTGCACTGTTTTTTAAATGTACGGGTCAAAGGTAAACCCTCAGTCTGAAGAGATGGTGCAGTGTATTATACCACCTCACGACTCCACCGCTTCATAAACCATTCGGGACAACTTAATCTTAGCTCCGCCTCCACGCTTGGCTCTTGCTGCCCTCTGTCTTTTATGTTTAGTAACCAAAGGCAGCGACTGGTTCCAAATCGATCTCGCGAGAGCGTTGGCGACATTCTCGCGAGCTTGCCAAGTTCAGTCCAAAGAGGAATGAAATGTGGAGCCAAAAGCAAAACAGTGACGACAGTGAGGGGGCGGTGCCTATGTGCTTCGGGCTCTTTCCGGTCGTTTCTAGACGGCGGAACCTCCTCAGCTTGGGTAGAGCGCTCTGTTTCCGGTCGTTCCGCCGGTCCTCGCTGAGAGTCGAGGGAGAGGAATGGGGGACCCTCGGGGAGCCGGAGCCGAACTGAGCGGTGCTCAGGGAGTCGACCCGGTAACACCGGAGCCTGGCTCAGCGTCGATGGCGGGAGAACGAGAGGAGCCTAAGCAGGTACTTCAGCCGCGGCAACTAAGTTTCACACACCCACTTTTCTGTCCCTTTTCGGGTCTCTCGGTCAAGGGCCAGTTCACACGCGACCAGCTGGTGCGTGCGGAATGCTTGCATGATGCAGCCTGCAGGGAAGAGACCGTGGTAAGGTGTGAGCGCGACGCAGACGAAAGTATTTACATACAGGATGTCTCGTAGATACCGGTTTCTGTCAGCAGTCGGTGGGAAAGTAAGAGGAAAGGGCCGATTTCCATGGTTTTATCGAATTCCCCCCTTCCCCGTCTTCTCCATGTTGTTTCTCCCTTTTAACTTTACTGTCGCCAGCTGGAGAGGAGAGGAAGGGTCACTTTGCTGTGGCTGGCATCAGGTGGTCACATCAGTGTTCATAGGGATGCATATCCTATATTAAGGTTGGTCTTAGGTCTTTGCTCTTCCTATTGTCATGCCTCTAGTGGTCCTTAAAATATATGCATTGGGTTTTGTTTTTTCTTTTCCCCAAGGATAGAGATGTGTTTGGGTCCTACAAAATAATCTTGAGAACACATTGGTATTCACTACTGAAATAGCCATAGGGGTGTATCAGGAATCCTACCCAAATGGCTGCAAGTGGTTTTCTCTTTCCTGTTGGTCAGATAAGCATATTGTGCATAGTGACTAGATGTCTGGCCCTGACCTGGATCGCCTAAGCTAGCCTGATCTCACCAGATCTTTGAAGTCAAGCAAGGTTAGCCCTGGATGGGAGACCACCAAAGAAGATGAGGGTTGCTGTGCAGAGGCAGGCAGTGGCAAACCACCTCTGAACATCTCTTCCCTTCTGATGATCCCTGCTCGATGACACACAGAAAAAGCTAGGTACATGACAAAGTAGCTGCAGGGGTATCCCTTGAAATGTTTTAATTGCTCATATCCTTTTTGGGTGAAGTGGCCCATATCAGATATTGATCCTGGGAAAGGGGGGATAATGTGCTTTGCCAGGGATATGGTTGTGGTTTGCCCACTGTAGTGCACTTCAGATTAAGCTGATTAATAGGATAAAGCTACCTGTAAATTTAGCAGCAAACAAATGACACGTCTTTGTACTTCGCTGGTGTGCAGGGGACTTTGGCACTTCATGTTTTGTGGAGAACATTCTTACAACGCAGGAAACTCTGTAGAATGAAAACACCATCTTAGTAAACAACTGTTCTCTGTTGTGCTTTGCATCATTTCTTCTCAGGTACAAAAGATCAAGGGATTTCTCCAGAGAACGCATCTCCTCTGAGAGGAAGCTGTTGAGGGAGAACACTCCGCATCATCCTTGGTGCTCTGGAGAGTCCATATAAGACGAACATGGAAGGGTTGTGTGGGGTAGTTCTTGTCACAGTAGAATACGTGCACTCCTATTTGGGTATGAAATAAGAGAAGGTATTTCAGTCAGAAAAATGGCTGAGGTGGAGCATTCAGTTTGCTTCCCCCCACCCACCAGCAAGGATTGGGGTTGCATCTGGTAAAAATGCTGTCAAGTCACAGGTGACTTAAGGGCCCCCCCCCGGTCAGGTTTTCAAGGTAAGAGATGTTCAGAGGTGGTTTGCCTGCCTCTGTGTCATGACCCTGGTGTCCCTTGAAGGTCTTTCAAGATCTGACGAGAATGAGCTAGTCTGGGCATTACTCTGTGCATATTTTCTTGACTAAAGCCTTGTAAAAACTTTCAGAACTGTTGCCATGCCCACCAAGCCATGGAAGTGCCTGTAACCACAGTTACAGATAAAATTGGGAAGTGCTAATTTAGTGCGTTCTTATAGAGGACATCTGTGTATAAGGACATCTGTGATGAGGAGTGATTGAATTAGCACTACTTAACTAATTAAACTCTTCATTGTTTCTGCAAACTAGGGATCTATCTTATTTCTTGGAGGCAATGAAATAAAGAGCTGTGCTGTGGTAAAATATTCATCTGCTCCACCACAAGCAGCATTTGCCCGTCTCCAAGAGAAGACTGACCTAAAACTGCCCCCTGCAAACTGGTTACGTGAAAGTGCCAAATTGGGACCAGCGGGGGCAACTATTCTTGGTAACAGCAAGAAAAGCAAACCATTTTCCAGGTATATATTGTGAATCCTGTTTATTCCCACTACTGTTGTTTATGTGGTGCCATCAGTGTGCATGGTTCAGAAGGGAAGGGGAGAAGAGAAGTCCCTGCTTGAGGAGTTTACAGTGTAAAATTTGACAGGGAGAAGGGGAGAGAAGTTGAGATAGATAAATGGGGGAAGAATACGCTTTCATTCCAATTTTGAAAAGGGAAGGGGAGTAAACCCATGGGGAAAGTATCTCTATTTTATATAAGGCAGGTTATGAAATAATACATTTTATAGAAATATGGCAGGGTTGTTGAAGGTCTTCTACATTTTTGTAATAATTTTGCCTTCTGAAAACATCTGGTTCTTGTACAAGTTTTAAACTTAATTTGTAGGGTCACTAATCATGCATTTTAAATGGGGTAACTTTACATTCATGTAGAAAATTTGTGATGGTCAGATATATAAAATGGGCATACTTGGTAAAGCAAAGTGTCTTGAAAGGCCCTACTGCTTGTTTCCTGGTGTGTAATGGGAGAGTAGTTTATGTGACTTTAGTGTAACTGAATGCTACTATTGGGAAATAATTTAATTTTAAACACACGGCAAAATATAAGATTGTTACTTTGAATGCTGTACTTAAAGTAACTTAGTGTTGTTTTTTATAGCTTTGGCATGGCATATGAATTTATTGACTCAATTGGAAATGATGTGGATGTTGTATCTGATTCTGAGGTATGTGTATTTTGCACGAATATAATGCAAGGTATAACTGATAGTAATTAGCTTTCATTTTTAAATTTCATTCTTGTTCTTTTAAGAGAGGTTGCTGAACAGCCATGATGAAATGATTTTGAGAATTATATTTTATTTTATTAGTTTTACCTATGGGAGTTTTACCTTTTATCTGAGAATACACGTGCACAATAATTGTGCTTGCCATGTATTTCTGTGAGATAATATTGAAGTACTTCAAAAGAACAGTGAAGTGCTTTCTATCTAATTGAGCAGATAAGCAAAATCTAAAACAATATGCAGCGTTTGGTACAGTAAACTATACACAGCAAAAGTTTTTATAACTCCTTAAGAGTATGAATGAGCATCATACTGTAAGAACAATTTTTAAGTTGTATGTGTATTTCTAAAATTAGAAATTGGAACAGCCACAAACTTCCACGAACTTAATAGGGATCTGCTCCCCGCCACTTTGAGGTGGGGTAGCAGAACCATATATGGAGCCATTTAACCCTCCATTTTTGCTCCCTGCCATGTTACCTCTGAAACCTGCCATTTTCACAGGGAGCAGAAACCAGGGGTTTAAACTTTAAATGGCTCATGAACCTTTACAAACCGGTTTGGTTTGTGAACCAGCATATCGGTTTGTGTAGTATCATGGTTTGGTTTGTGGTTCATCCACAAACTGAATCCCCAAAATGCAGTTCGTGCTCATCAGTAGCTGAAATAGTGCCTTGAATTACTATATTTGATTGCCTCTTCAAATAAGATTTTTTTTCATTGCAGGAGAAAAATCAGAATACAATTTTT
>NW_015163832.1:0-14861 GCF_001447785.1 Gekko japonicus | reverse complement strand
ATAGAAAACAAGAGTTAAGGAAGCAAACTTAAACAGATGTTCTCAGAATCCTGCTCAAATCTATTCAAGGGGGCTGACTCCCAGGAAGTGTTCTTATTAATTAGCTAATTAAAAATATTTCTTGCCTTTCCTCTTGGCTCAAGGTGGTTTAGGATTGGACTGTAAAGCAACTAAAAATGTACTCCATTTTCAGGTGTCGCACCACATATGGCTTATGTTAATCATAAGTTTACAAGCTGAAATCATGGTTTGTCTTCTAAAGGATCAGGCGAACAGGTTTAGAGTGCTTGTCTGCTTTCAGTTTCTGTTTGCTCAGCTCTCTAGATTCTTGGTTCAGCAGACCTGACCCGCAAACCCAGTTGATCATGTTGTCTGGCTCTAATTTGTTGCTTGATTACAAACCATGGTTTGCCAATTCAGACATTACTCCAAAGCATCACAGAGTTTCCTGATACCATACTTTGACATTATATGGTGAAATGGTTAGAATGGTGAACTAGGACTGTTGGGGTACTAGAATCTAAACCATGGTCCCTTTAAAGTGATTCCTGCTTAAAAGAATTACAGTTCACTTTGACCTTTTTTGAACTTTTGTTTTGAAATCACCTTAAGCTTCTAAAACAAATACAAAGGTCTTGCTCTCTGTCTTGCCCTGCAGAACATTAAGAAGCTGCTTAAGATTCCTTACAGCAAATCACATGTCAGTATGGCTGTACATCGGATTGGGAGAACTCTCTTATTGGATGACCTAGATATTCAAGAGCTCTTTATGAGATCATCACAGGTGATAAATTTGTTGAATTGGTTGAAATAATGTCTTTGGTCATGTGTTATTCTTGTTCCATGTGTGCAGTCTTTATTCCCAAAGACAGTAGTTTTGAGACGCATGATGTGTTCCTTCTGTCGAGATTGCTGTCTAGTACTGTTACCATAGCAAGGTGTATCTTGGCTAATGATGCTGTTAAATAGCATTCCTTATTTTAATTTTGGTACTGCTTGATTGTTTTATGAACAGTTTTCATAAGATGGAATGTAAACTGTCATTGTCAGGAGTGTGTTTAGTTGATTATATGTTAGAGCAACTTATTTTATTAGATGTCAAGCAGTTTAAACAGTATAAAATGACTTCACGCATAGTCTGAGTCATTTTGTATCTTTAAAGCACTTCATTATTGTATTAATTGTTAGTTTAAACAGTATAAAATGACTTCACGCACAGTCTGAATCATTTTGTATCTTAAACTAAAGCACGTCATTATTGTATTAATTGTATGCTTATTTATAATACAGACTGGAGACTGGACATGGTTAAAAGAATTCTACCAGAGACTGATAGATCAGAAGTGGCAAAGAAAGAAGAAGAGCAAAGAACACTGGTACCAGAAAGCTATACTTTCCAAATTTCTGTATTACAGGTATTTTGTGATTTTTACATAAGTTCTAGTCTATTGAGTTAAAATTAGTCAGTCTGCTGCTTTTTAAAAAAATAAGTCTACATCCCAAGAGGGAAAATATGGTTTTAATTTTTTAAAGGGTCTCAGGACCCACCCCTCTATAAGGGGGCTATAAGTGACTGACATGGCTGTCCTTCTGGAATTTGACCCCCTATGGATTTTTCTTGAATATTGGCACTAACACAGAGAAAGTCCAGGTTCCTGTATGGTTACACAAATACATCCCTCTTTGTACATCATGAACCACTGCTCCAGAGAGGGGACCCTCCCGCCCAGTCTTCAGTGTCAGTATGTTTTTTGAGGGAGCCTGACCTGTAAGCAGTGCTTTGGGTCCTGGGCACAATACTGAATATAAGTACTTTAGAAAATCTGGAATTAGAGCATGATTTATTTTTGTTACATTGTTATTCTCCTAAGGGACAGCTACAGGAACTGAAAATTTTGGCTTAACGTTGAGCTGTATTTTGCAGCAAAACAGGCATGCTGACAAGCTGTGTTGTTCATGAATCATATGCAGTGATAGTTGAAAACTTGCTCAGAACAATGGACCCATGTTGTAAATAGATGTTAAGACTGACCTGATCCATGGTCAGAGGCAGATTTCTGTGAAGATGTTGCCCTTCTGACTTATTTACTGTATTTAGAAAGTTTTCATAACCTCCTTTCCTAGCACTAAATACTCTCAAAGTTAGGTACACATCTAAAATACAATGAAACAATAATCTTTGATTAACTAAACTTACAGAAAGCTTGAGTGAACTGAAACTGTCTCAAACATTACATTCCAGACACAATAGCTACTGTAGGCCTGAATAAAATAATGAACCTTTAAGGAAGGCCCTTTTTAAGAGGCCAGGGTCCTGGGTCTGGCAGGCTGTACCAAGTAACAGGTTACATGGTTTAGGAGCAGCTTCCCAAAATTCCTGTTCTGCCTTGACCACGACCCTAGCATGAAATAGAACTAAAGCAGTTTCACTGATGAATCTTAATGAGGCCAAAGGTAAGTATGGGAGAAAGCACTTTCTCAGATATATTGAGGGCAGTGTTGGATCCTGTGGAAGCAAAAAGATGCTGTGCAGGGATAAAGCTTCTTTGGCGTCTGGATGTTCCAACACTGTGTACATCCCACTGAGCATGTGATTGTCACCATGGCTTGTGAACAGGTGATCAGTGCTGTCAAAAAGCAACAGTCTTTTCCCCCACCTTCCCCTATGTTACCTCTGAAACAGGTGGACGCTGTACTCCAAGATGATGGTAGTGATCATGTTTTATGCAGGAGGGGAAATGACCGCACACAGTTGTGTATGTGTATAGCCTTTTTTTGTTCATGAAGATTACTGGGTTGACGCCGACATGTATAATTGTTGATAAAACCACAGAACTGATGGCATTAGTGCAAGGGTTTAGCTTTCTGTTCTGGATACAATTTTTGTGATACTGAATGGGAGAGAAAGCAATCACAGATAAACATATTGACTACTTTTTTACTACTTTCTGACATCACATGTAACTGCAGTTAAGGAAGGATGTGTAGAAACCTGACTAGTTGCTTATCTTGCACATGTGCACTTCCCTCTTCCTATGCCAAAATAAATAACACACTTTCAATCCACTTTCAAAGCACTTTGAAACTGGATTTTACTGTGTGAAATGGCAAAATCCACTTGCAAAGCATTGCTGAAGTGGATTGAAACGGTGTTATTTAGCATGTGTGAAAGTGCCAGCAGCTCTTACTTACCTATGACATATGTGATTATAGATCACAGATAACTAGAGTTAGTGCTTAACTGTGATTCTAGGTGGGGATTCTTGGTATAAGGAAGAAGAAAGAGGCCTATGCACAAGCCTGTTGACAAGCTATGTTAAAGCACTATATATATACTAGAAATAATGCCCGTTGCGGAAATAAATACAACGGGATCTAGAAAGAGGCTCTGGGAGAGTGCTCTGGCTTTGGGCAAACAGTGTCAGTTTCCTGTGGCGACCTCAGCAGGGTTTAATGACAGAGTCCACTGTTTTCTCCAGAGGGACTGATCTCTGCTACCTGAAGAGCATTTGTATGTTTGAGTTATCTGTAGCCCTCACCTGGAGAGTGGTAACCATTGTTACCCATTCTCCTCTCCCCTATGAGGTATGTTATGCAACTGAAAATCCCAACTGCCTTGCGGGGGGGGAGTTTGAGGTGTGGAATGGACTGAAGTCCAATCAGCTTCCATATGCAAAAGACCAGGTTGTCGCAGCAGTTGTGGTGTGGGCGGGACCCGGGCTTTGCCTTCTGATTGGTGGCGATATATGCTGAGGAGCAGTGCCATCAGCCATACACTAAGGGAGTGCATTTTAGAATTAGAACTTTGGCACCCACTATTCAATTATATATAAGGAGAGATTGTAGGAGTCTTGGTAACAAGGATTTGTGGGAACTAAAAGCCCTGCTCTGGAGTATACATACCAGGAGACTCCTTCTTGGAATTGTAACGTGTTGGAACATAAATTCTGGAGAGAGTTGCAGCTATTAATCAATTTAGTAGCTAAGACAGAACTAATATTCAACACATTAAACTGTAGGATTTGGGAAAGGATTCTGACTAAAATTTCTGCTTTGTCAGCATTAATGGTGATGGAGCTGCTCAGCCCGTTCCTAACCCTGAAGAGCAGCATCAAGAAGAGACAGCTGGAGATGAAGCTGATGAAGCTGGAAGAGTTTCTTGGCCAGCCCCTTTTGAAATGCCTTCCTCACTCTCTGAAGATGCAAGTGCTTCTAATCAGGTTAATGTGGTCAACATTTTACTTAATGTTTACTTGTCGATGTCCTTACAAATGTGGTGACATGCTGGAAAGAGAAAAGTGCCAAATTGCTTGATATGGTATAGAAAAATGATTAAGAAAATTAAACTGTGGGTTCTTGGTCCAAAATTCACCTTTTGGCATGATTTCTTAACACGCTCACCATCTGCAGTGTGGCAGTAATACTTGCTATAATACTGTTATAAGGTATGTTACTGAAAGAGATTTGGGTCCTAAGCTGCCTTTCCCCGGTGCCAGGTGCTTCTCCTCACCAAACAAGGAGAGGATAATTTTGGAGATTCTCCTCTCCCCTCACTGCACCTTGCCCGCACTTTAATCCCCTTTATATTCCTGGGGCCCTCCTGATGGGAGGCAGAAATGCTGCATAGTTTTAATAAAGGTTCTAATTTTTTTCATGAAATGTACTTAGGTTTTGTTTGAATGGACACATAATTGTTTCAGTTTTTCATCAGTGTAGCACTCCTTGGGGTCAGGGGAATGTTGTATCCGGAGTCTATGAGGAGGTTCTTGAAACCAGGAGCCCAATCACTGTTTCTTTAAGCAGTTCTTTTATTTGTCATAACAAGCCCCCTGAAGGTGTGGCTCAGCTCGCCCACCTCAGGGTTACACTGTATTACACCGGAGAAGAGCCACACCACTCGCACCTCTCTCTCACTTCAGCTTTCTTTGTCTCCTGCCAACCTCCTCCCATTTCCCCTTTCTCCCTTTTTATATCCCCAGCTTCTTACCTCTGGTCCTTGAATTAAGCTTTACCCTCTTCGCCTCTTTCCCCTGCCTTGCCTCACAACACCTGGGCCTAGAGAGGCATCACAAAGTCTGCCCTGTTACCAAGGCTACTGCAACTTTTTGCCCTTGTTCCCACCCTGCCCCACCCAGGTGAATCCTGCTTCTGGGTCCAAGGGCCTGCCCTATCAGGCAGTTTGTTTCTGGGCTGCCTGCCACAATCAGTAGCTGATATTTTGACGGGGATTTGTTGATGTAATTCCCAGTGCTGGTATTTAATTTGTGATTGGGTTCTAAAGTATTTCAAAAAATTGTAAATCTGCATAACTCGTGAAAACAAAATTATGCGAGAAGGCATGCAAAACATGGACTCTTAAGAATATGTAATGCTGTTAAATGTTTTTCTTTTCATACAATATACCACTTGTTTGCAGACACTAAAAACTGCTTAGCCAGTAGAGCTGTGTTTGTAGCTGGGTATTTGCGTAATGTTCTTCTCTGGGTAGAAAAACTTCATTACAGGGGGGAAAAAACGTGCTCCAGAAATTATATTTTATGTCAAGTTTTTAAAATGCTACACTTTAGCTGTGAACTTGGATGAAAACTGGTAACTTGCAGATAGCAGAAAGAAATCCCAAGGATGAATTGTTGTATATTTTAATTCATATTGGTTTGTGCCATGGATACAGTATTGCCAGGCTGAGGCTCTGAAGTTCGTAAAGGGGGTAGTGTGCTGCCACTCCATGTGGTATCTATTCTTTTTAGGATAAGCAGTACAAAATAAACAGTACAATTCTAAGCACGTCTACTCAGAATCCTTCTGAAGACGCCCAGGAAAGTATTCTTAGGATTGCACTGAAAATCTCCTAAATAATCAAATCATTATCCTTGCAGAATTTAATAGGAAACTATTTTCTAAATTAGATTACTTCTGGTTTCTGCAGTTGCATATTTGCATGACCTTATTATGCAATTGTGGTATTTTTAATTAGTGATGAGTTACGGGAAAATTTCATACACATGTCGAAAAAACTTGCATAGGTGTATTTGTTCAATGCACAAGTGGTTGCTGTTCACATTTGCAGAGTACATATTTTATTTAAACTGATATTTTATGTCTGCAGTAGAATCACTTCTTAATATCCTTGTGCTTTTCACAGGGAAGTGTGCCTCTTGAACCCTCATATGTAGTGGGGCATGTGACCTCAGCCCCCAAAGAACAAAACCTAGCTACTTTGTTCAATGATGGGGAAAGCAGTCAGGTATGGTTTTACGTGGCAACCAAACTAAGAAGTTTAATCCCCTTACTCAATTTGATCTGTGGGGCAGCTCAGAGAAAAATGTCACTTCTATCAGTTGCTTTGTGGCCTCTGTGAGTGTGTAGCATAGTTTTCACGTCTCAAACTTTATCCGCTTTTCTTCTCTTTTGCTTTCTTGTAGTATATCTGCAGGCTGTGTTGCACTCTCCTTTTTAATAAGATGCATGATTTATAAACATGTTTCAAATCTTTATTTTAAATGCAAAGGGTCTTAAAAATGACTTTGTTCGGAACATCTTGTGGACATTTGAAGATATCCACATGTTGGTTGGATCAAATATGCCTATATTTGGAGGAGGAAGATACCCTGCTGTGAGCTTGCGTCTCAGGTGAATAACTGTGATAGAATTTTGGTTTTGAAGAGCTTTATTGCTGATGGAATGTATTGGTTCCCTTTGGTAAAAAATAATTGCTTAATAAGAGAGGTAGATCACTTGGCTACCGATATTATTCGAGCTCTCTGTGTTGTCCAATTTAAGTTATATTGAAATGTGATTCCTAAATATTTGAAGTTTTTGACTTGAACAATTTCAGTATTACCTATTGTCCATTTTTGAAGTTTCTATCTTTGAGAAAACTAATACTTTGGATTTTGGATAATTGATATTTAGTGCATTATCTTGACAAAACTTATAAAAAGCTTATAAATATAGTAGAGTAGAAGACCAATTCTAGTGCAAGAAATAATAGTAGTGTCATCAGCGTAAAGTAGAAGAGGTATGGCATGAGATCCCAATTTAAGGGGATGGCAGTTGACAGGTTCCAGGTACGAGGCTAGATCATTTATGAATAGGTTAAAAAGGTGAGGCACTAGGATACAACCTTGCTTCACTCCCTTATGAATTGGAATCTTAGTCATTAAGTGTTCATGTTCTGAGTATTTGACTTGACAGGAGGTAGATGAATGTAGTTTTTAAATAAAAATAATAATGAGGTTTGAACTTCATTAGTTCTAATTTATCCCATAATAGTGTCTAGATATCGAGTCAAATGCACTTTTCAAATCAATAAAAGCCACATACAGGGGTTTTTTTGTACCTGATTTCATATATTTATCTGCTAAGAAAATTAAAAGAGTACAATGGTCTAATGTGGAGTTGCCATTAGAGAACCTGATTTGTTCAGGGCGGATGATTTGAGAAGAATAGATCGAATCTTTAAAAGATTGGCTAATGGAGTGGACCACCACTGGGGATATTTAATAAGAACTTCAGCTGGGATTCCATCTGGGCCTGGTGATTTACCTGGCTTAAGTTCAGCAATTAGTTCAAGCAGTTCCTCTGGATTTACCAGCAGCCAGCTAGGAACACCATCTAAATTAATACTATCAAAATCCAGAGGAGAAGTCAGGAGCAGCAAAAATCAAACTATAGTGGGCGAACTAGGTTTGAGAAGAAATATTTGAGTTAATAGAATCTGCTATGTTGCTCAAATGAGATGTTACTACTTGCCAGAAGGTATTATTATTATTATTGTTATTGTTATTATTATATTTTAGTGTTTGTAATTAGATCAGCCCAGTTCTTTTGATAGAATAGCTTTTGTTGTTGTTAACTGAATGCTTGATAAAGTTTATTTTGGTCATGGAAGTTATTTAATTTCCCCAATCTATTTGATGACCGAAATTCATTGTATGCTGATCTCACAGAACTTTTTGCCTCGATTTGTTCAGGGCGGATGATTTGAGAAGAATAGATCGAATCTTTAAAAGATTGGCTAATGGAGTGGACCACCACTGGGGATATTTAATAAGAACTTCAGCTGGGATTCCATCTGGGCCTGGTGATTTACCTGGCTTAAGTTCAGCAATTAGTTCAAGCAGTTCCTCTGGATTTACCAGCAGCCAGCTAGGAACACCATCTAAATTAATACTATCAAAATCCAGAGGAGAAGTCAGGAGCAGCAAAAATCAAACTATAGTGGGCGAACTAGGTTTGAGAAGAAATATTTGAGTTAATAGAATCTGCTATGTTGCTCAAATGAGATGTTACTACTTGCCAGAAGGTGGTGGTAGTATTATTATTATTATTATTATTATTATTATTATTATAATATTTTAGTGTTTGTAATTAGATCAGCCCAGTTCTTTTGATAGAATAGCTTTTGTTGTTGTTAACTGAATGCTTGATAAAGTTTATTTTGGTCATGGAAGTTATTTAATTTCCCCAATCTATTTGATGACCGAAATTCATTGTATGCTGATCTCACAGAACTTTTTGCCTGTAAACATTCTGTATCAAACCAAGATGGAGGGTTGCATAAGGGAGGCATAACTGCTTTAGCAAGAGAACAAATTAGTTTGATTAGTTGATTATAAAAGTGAACAGAATCTTTACAGGAATTTGTAGAAGTTGGTAGTTTTCATATTAATTGCCGTGTCAGATCAAGTAAAAGAGCTAATTTTTTTTTCAACTGTAGGAGTCCATCCTATTTTCTTCAGTAAATATTCAGAATTGGGCTGTAAGTTGGTAGAATCATTTGAACGGGAGTTATTTTTACAAATTATAGAGCGTTCTAAGGGGAGATGGTCACTTTTGGTTCTTGAACCAATCGAAAAGTTATCAGGAAGCGGAAAAATAGAGGGAGAGCAGATGCAATAATCTACTGCACTGCAACCCTGAGGGGAAATATATGTGAACTGATTAGCGGCCGGAAATGAAAAAATGCCATTCAGTGTAATCATATTATGATTAATGCAGAATTCTGCCAATCCAATTCCTGCTTTATTGATCAAAGGATCTTTTGACTTTCAAGAGAGGGAGAGAATAGGGGGAAATGATTTCTCAAATTGTTGAACTGTTTTGGGCTAAAGGTACTCACCAGATTTAGAATTGTGTCTTGAAGCAAATAGGCAACCAGTGTAGTTCTTCTAATGCTAGTGAGATAGCTGACTGATATACCATATCAGTCAGAAGCATAGCTGCTGTGTTTTACTTCAGCAGAAACTTCACCTTCAGAGATAACTCCATGTAGAAGTTTATAATGGTCCACCCTAGATGTTATCAAATAATAGATAACTGTGTCTGAGTCCTGTCGTCCAAGGAACAGCCACACCTGGTGCACTGTTGAAGCTGAGCACAAACACTGTGCCTCACAGAAGTTACCTGAGTTTCTATTTGCAAGCATGGATCTTGTGACACCCCCAACCTGTGAACTTTTGTTTCAGAAGTACTGCAATTCTCCCCTCCCCCCCATTCAATAATTTATTTATTTATTTATTTTTGGGATTTATATCCCGCCCCATCCAATATACAGCTCGGGGCGGGATATATTGCTTTGTGTTTAAAAGAGCCTTGTGAATAGTTTTTTTGAGGGATGGTCATTCTCCCCTGCTTCTCTTGTGGGTGTTTTCCTCTGCATGCTCAGTTGTTTGAACAAAGCCAGCATTGTACAGTATGCCCCTCTCTGCCTTCTGCACCTTAAATGGATATCATCCGGAGACAGTTCTTTCTCCTAATAATGCCAATTGTTAACATGTAGCCTTAGATTTTCTTTTCATGTTAAAACAAAAGTGTGAACAAAAATAAGTCCTTTCTATAATTCTCAGGAATTGGCATTGTGGAAAACAGCTCATATTCAAAAGCCGTGGGTTTTCTGCCTGTTGTGGATCTTCCTAGCCTCCATGGGTCTTTCTTTATTCCTAGCTTCCGGCATACCAGCTGGTGTAGT
The DNA here is from genome assembly GCF_001447785.1 of Gekko japonicus. Lineage (NCBI taxonomy): Eukaryota > Metazoa > Chordata > Lepidosauria > Squamata > Gekkonidae > Gekko > Gekko japonicus. Next base: position 4,891 of record NW_015163832.1, on the reverse strand, counting down.
GGTTAAGTGCGCAGACTCTAATCTGGGAGAACTGGGTTTGATTCCCCACTCCTCCACATGCAGCTGCTGGATGACCTTGGGCAAGCCATAGTTCTGTCAGAGCTGTTCTCTCAAGGACAGTTCTGGAAAGAGCTCTCTCAGCCCCACCTACCTCATAGGGTGTCTGTTGTGGGGAGGGGAAGAGAAAGGAGTTTGTAAGCCACTCTGAGACTCCGAGTGAAGGGTGGGGTATAAATCCAATCTCTTCTTCTTTTCTGTTCCATAAACTTGGGGCTTAATATGGGGAACAAGGTGGGGTCCTTGTATCTTAACGAGTCCTATTCCTATAACTGAAATAATACTGGAAATATTTTTGTTTTAGGGATAACAATAAGCCCATTAATGTGCTGACAGGCATTGACTATTGGCTGGACAACTTGATCTGCAATGTGCCAGAACTTGTAATGTGTTTCCATGTCAATGGAATTGTCCAGGTAAGCTTTTGACTCAAACTTCTGATCACATTTTTTGTTCTTGGTTAGGGAAATATGGTGATTTTTAGAATGCATGTCAGAGTCTTAAAGCATTCTGTAGCACCCTAATGGCAGCTCACTTGGGATTTAACATGTAGCCTTAGATTTTCTTTTCACGTTAAAACAAAAGTGTGAACAGAAACAAGTCCTTTCTATAATTCCCAGGAATTTGTATTGTGGAAAGCAGCTCATATTCAAAAGCCATGGGTTTTCTGCCCGTTGTGGATCTTCCTAGCTTCCATGGGTCTATCTTTATTCCTAGCTTCCGGCATACCAGCTGGTGTAGTGGTTAAGTGCGCAGACTCTAATCTGGGAGAACTGGGTTTGATTCCCCACTCCTCCACATGCAGCTGCTGGATGACCTTGGGCAAGCCATAGTTCTGTCAGAGCTGTTCTCTCAAGGACAGTTCTGGAAAGAGCTCTCTCAGCCCCACCTACCTCTTAACGAGTCCTATTCCTATAACTGAAATAATACTGGAAATATTTTTGTTTTAGGGATAACAATAAGCCCATTAATGTGCTGACAGGCATTGACTATTGGCTGGACAACTTGATCTGCAATGTGCCAGAACTTGTAATGTGTTTCCATGTCAATGGAATTGTCCAGGTAAGCTTTTGACTCAAAATTCTGATCACGTTTTTTGTTCTTGGTTAGGGGAATATGGTGATTTTTAGAACGCATGTCAGAGTCTTAAAGCATTCCGTAGCACCCTAATGGCAGCTCACTTGGGACATTGTGTTACTGTACAGAAACATATTGTTATATGGGTTCATACAGTCAAGAGCATTCATACTGTGCAATGCTATGAAAACTTAGGATACATAATAGTAATGATCATTCTCAAGTATATCAGATTACAAAGTACTTCAGTATGTGAAAGGCATCTGTGGTGGTACATGCTTTTTCGTTTTAGCAAAGCTGTATTTTTTTTATTGCTGCAGAAATACGAAATGATTAAGACAGAAGATATACCCAATTTGGAAAACTCTAATTTCTCTACAAAAGTAATAAAGGATATTGCTCAAAACATTCTGTCTTTTTTGAAGTCTAACTGCACCAAAGAAGGACATACATACTGGCTATTCAAGGGTAAGTCTTTCCACACAGAGCGGTCGTCGTTCGGTGCCTGAGCTGGGCCTAGGGGTCGTAGACAGTTCACAGGGCAGGAGGATGTTGCTGCACCTTCTCCCTCCCGTGGCTTCAGGCAGCTGGGGCACCTGTGGCAGTGCACGGGCCTTCCTTCCCCCCACACTCGCTCAGCTGCTGGCACAGCTGTTTGCTGTTGCCTTGGACCCATCCTCCACTAGTCTCCAGGACAGCAAGCCCAGCTGGTGCAAGACAAGCATGAATGGGTGCAAACAGATCTACTGGGCCGGAAGGAAGGCATGATTTCCTTCTGTCCACTGCTTCCTCGCACCTCCTTCAGCTTCTTTTCTCCCAAGGTCAGGGTGTCATAGTGGGAGGGAGGGGCTTGGAAAGCCCGGAGTACTGGGCCTCTCCATGGCCCTCGGCTTTCTTCCTGTCGGATCGTGCTGCCGTATCCAAAAATGCTAGTGGTTTTATATAGGACACTTAGGACCTATAGTTTTGTTAGGCTGATGGAATAACTTCTTGTTTTTTTCCAGCAAGCGGAAGTGATATAGTAAAGCTGTATGACCTCACCACCCTGTGTGAAGAAACAGAAGATAAATACCAGAACCCTTTCACAATGCCTGTGGCAATTCTTCTGTATAAGTGAGTGTGCCATGCTGAGTTCAGTATGTAAGAGCAGGAGACTGCCCAGTAATAGTTAGTATGAAAATACCAGTTCAGACCTATGCACTACTGTTAAGCAACAATGGACTCTGGATTTGGCTGCAGGGCTTATTGCTCTGGTGCAAGGATCCTTCTCCTTTTGCTGTGTGTTGGGATGGCAATAGTAGCAGCTGTCAGACTCATTATAGTTAGGCTAAAGTGAAGCCTAATAGCTGCAAGTAATCTTTACTCTAATGCAATAATACACATTATTGTGCAGAATGGGGCCTTGTGGTGGCACCTGGCATTTCATTCTAAGGCCTGCCAGGAGAGTTTTCTCTCTGTGTGTCATGTTGGGAGAATTTTGTTCTAGCAAAAAACTGCACTCATGGTAGAAGTGAGACTTTTAACCCTTATGTGAAGGGTATAGCTGACCGTAAAGCGGTTACAAAATACGTAAATGCAGTTTTTCCATTCACTTCCTACTAAACGTTTTTGTACAATAAGAGGTCTGTTGCTGCTTCAGTTCTCCATTCAGATACCTTAAAGTTTAGAATTTCAGCCTAAATGTATTTTTTTCCAGTGGAGTCCTATGCGCTTATTCCATTCTAAGACCACTGATTTCAGTGGAATAATTCTGTGTAGGGTTGTGCTGTAAATGATCTTGTATGTGGTTTTGATACAGATGTGATATAAGTCTTTCAGTATTGGTCCTCATTTGAATTGGAAGTTCTGGGAAACACCATATTTATTTATTTATTTATTTTATTCGATTTCTACCCCGCCCTCCCCACCGAGGCAGTATTAAGATATTACAGCTGAGAAAAACTCACTCAGTAAGCTCCTTATGGAGCTTAAATACCATCTTCTATGTAGTTGCATCCCCAAACAATAAACAGCACTTCTTTGTAAAATTTCATATTTGAATGGGAATCATTGTCTGATACATCCAATTAAACTGTGACATTAATTAGCAGACACTAGACTGTGAGAACTGCATGTAAGAGAAAGAGCCCCTTCATAATCAAATCAGGATTTCTTCGACATTAGTATTTACTTTTTTACATTATTTAGATGCAAACGCATTTGAGAGAAAAAAATAACTTTATTAACTATTAAGTGTTGTTTGGAAAGAATATGAGTACAAAGGAAAGCCCTTTAAAGGGGGTATTGCTAAAACTATATTGCTTCCTTTAACTTCCATTCTTTTTTTTTAATGGCATGTTTAGTGATATTGGTTGGTTCCAATGGCACCCTTCAGCTAAGCCTTCCTTTGACTGAGAAAGTCTTAGCAGATTGATCTTGCCTTTTTCATAGGGGTTAGTCCTAGTGCAGCGATCAATAAGAGCACCCGTTTTCCATCTGTGAAAAAGAATTGCTCTCTCAATCCGTGTTGCATGCGTGGTGTGAAAGATCCTTCTGTTTACCTGACTTTTATCTTAGAGTCGCTTGCAATATGATGCTGAAGAAAAGCCAAAACAGGAAACATTATGGTACTATCAGAACATTGCTCCTTAACTGTGTGAAGTTATTAGACAAGGGTAGACATCCTCAGGTAAGGATTCTATCCTAATACAGTTGTTAAAACATTTATTACAATGTTGACATCTGTCAGATAAGGTGGGAATGGCAGATCAGGCCTTTTTACAGCTTTAAATGCTGGGCTTTCATCTTCGTTAAAAAGTGATCTCCGTTGTCAGGAGCTCTGTTGGATTGACTCCCTCTTTCCTTTCTGTTAAGATTATTGCTTCAGCAAGCTACATGCTCTCGGAACTGTTCCAGCTAGATGAGCCTAAAAAAGACGAGGCTGGAGAGTTTCCCTTAAATGGTCATTCTGATGAAAGCTACAGTGAAGAAGAAGAAGAAGACGAAGAACTGCCTGATAGCGATGAAAACGGATCCTGTAGCACCAGCTCAGATCCTCCTGATGACAGCAAGGCAGTTGCTGTAATCAAATCTGTTGGAGAATTGTCTGTACCTGAAAAATACAAATCTACTCACCAGATACGTGTAAGATGATCCAGTAGGTGTGATGTGGGCTCAGCAGGGTGAGATCGGCTTTTTAAAGTAATGTGGTGACCTGTCTAAAGGATGGCAGCCTTAAGTAACAAACTCCCCAACAAAAAGGAATTTAGGATGAAGGAAAATGTCTACATTTTTTCTTTTCTCTGCAACAGGAGACTCATGATATACAATTGCAAGCATTGCCTCTCAGCATAACCTACCTCACAAGGCTGTTGTGAGAATAAACCTGAAGAGGGGAGAATGATATACATTCCCCTAAACTATTTGGAGGAACAAACACGAAAAGTTCCACTTTACATAAAAACAGAACAGAAAGAAAAATAAACAGAAGAAAATACAATTCAATATCATGTAACAAAATCTAAGTAATACCTTCTTTTAAGAGGAACAAACATGACATAGAATGGTAATTAACAGTGACTTAAAAAATGGGAAAGTGGGGGGTGGAGTGGTGCTTGAGGTCATTTGTGTGCTCCAAACACTCTCCATATCATGGCCTGAGGCATCCCCCACCCCCAAGCGTGTGAAGAGCAGCTTGATGGAGAGTTCCAAAGAACTTGCGAGCTCACAATGGCTTATGTCATTTTGGCTGATCTTAATGCAAGTTATTAGGAGCTGC
>NW_015163831.1:15558-25315 GCF_001447785.1 Gekko japonicus | reverse complement strand
AGGCTACTTTAAATAGCCTAATAAGTAATAAGGTAATAAGGATTTGGTATACATTCGTAATAATAATTTGAGTTTCCTTTCCCCTCTATTTTTATAATTTCAGGATACAACATCTGGTCTTTAAATAAGTGTACTAAAGATCTTGTATACATATGTTTGAATGTGTGTCTATACTATGTTGTATAGTGACCACTGAGGAAGGCCCTTTGAGGCCGAAACGCGTTTGGTCTTCAGTTGGAAAATGTTAACTCATCATGCGTATTAATAATTGATATGCTTTTAATAGTCTGATACTTGAAAAAAAATTTAACCCGAATATATTTTAATATGTGTACACCCTAATAAATTTTGTATTTTTATAATATATATGGTCAGCTTAACCCTTCTGGTTCGCAGTGTTATCTTGGGTTGAGTTTTTCCCTTCTCCCCCCCTTTTTCCCCACTCTTTTTTTTTACCTCAGAACACTGAGCTCTGCAGCTGACCAATCAGAGTGTGCAAGGAGGGTGCAAGGAGGCAGCAGCCTAGCAGTCACACAGGAATCAACGGGGGGAGCACATTTCCTCCCTTTTGACCCACTTAGGGGTCGAATTACTAAAAAACCCTTCTTAGTGAGCACCTACACCACAGTAGGAGCACTCTCCCCAAATCTGGTGTCTCTAGGTCCAGCGGTTTGGCCTGGGCGTTGATTTTACGGTGAGGGGACTTTCTTTTATATATATAGATTTGTATGCCCTACAATACATTTATAGATCATTCTTAGAATTTCTCATTCTAAGTTTGTCTCCTGCTTGCATAACAGACACTCCAGCTCTCCTCAAATGTTGAGAGGGATCTGTTTCTCAAATAAGTTGTCAATTTTGTCATTACTGCATAATCAGCAGGTTTTCCTATTCTTCTAAGCTTGGACGGACATCTGATTTCCATTTTACTGCATTAATAATTCTAGTCACTGTCACCATATATTTAAATACCTCTTCCAAAACTTTTGGTAATTTGTTAGGCAATATTCCTAGTAACATATTCTTCACTTCCACGGGAAATCTGAATTTTAATATAGTCTGCTTTCTTATAAGTCCACCACATATGGTTAAAAAGTTCTATCTATGTCTTGACATTTCTAGCATTTTCCTTTATAATTTTTGTCTACTTCCTAAATATGCCATCTGAAAAATATTTTGTACCAATTTGCTCTTAGCGCCTGACTGGCTGTGAACTTAAGTTCTTTTTCCCGTAACTGTTCTCATTGATGCATAGGTGTCTGCTCTCTAAAATTCTGCATCCATTTAAGCATTCATTTTTTTACTTGTTCTTTTTCTGTTTCTAAATTATCTTTTTGTTTTATAATCCATTGTTCAAATTCAGTAATCTCTCTTAGTGCTCCACCTTCTGTGTTAATAATCTTCTTTAGTCCTGAAGCTGACTGGTAATATTAATTACTTCCTCTTTAATGTCTTGCCATGACTTAAGTTTTCCCTGAGCATCTACCATATTGCCATATGTTAAGAAATCATTTTTGTTTCTCCTATTCTTATCATAATAAGCTTCTATTGGAGACATAAGCAGAGAGTTTGAAGGACTAAATACATTCCGATATGTAAACCATATTCTCAAAAGTCCTTCTGTAATTATATGATTCTTTTCTTGTACTTTGTTTTAATTGATTTTTGGACCATAAATAATTGTGTAAACTCTCATCTAGTTCTGCTGATTTGAGTTTATATCCTGAAAGGGATCCAAATTCTTCAATATTTTTCGTTACATACTGTAACCATTTTTGTGGATCCAAAACTGTTAGAATCACATCATCTGCCCAGCTTTTCATTTTAAATTCTATACCGTCCACTTTTATTCCTTTAATACTTGTTTCTTGTCTAATCTTTGCAGCTAAAATCTGTGTTGCTAAAATAAATAATAGAGGTGACAATGGACAAATATTTTCAATGCTAGTACGGATTGATAATTCTCCCTCACCCGAGAACTCTTAATGGAATCCTCTAATCAGGGTTCTATTCTGCTTCATAGAGGGGATATATAAATCAGGATTCAACTAAACAGTTCTTGAAAAAGAGAGTATCGCCTTACTCAGAAAGGTGGAACTCATCAGTTGATATCAGATGGAATTCTGATTTTATTATTTAAATATTTATATTTTATTGCAGTAAAATAATAGAAAATAGCTGAAAGGAAAAAACAACCTGTCTCTTTAATGGAGCAGTATTTGTATGTTTTAGTGAGTATAAAACAGTCTTTAAGGAACTGGCAGCAGCCTGAACCTAGCATTTGTGAGAACAGATCCTAACATGCTCCTGATTCTGGAAACAGATGTGGAGGGTGGAGAGGATTACTTAGGGCTGCTTAAAATATTATCAAACAGGATTCATTTTTTAAAAAAGAGGGGGCACCTGGATTTGAACCAGGGACCTCTTGATCTGCAGTCAAATGCTCTACCACTGAGCTATACCCCCAACCGATTATACCTCCAGTAAGGTGACTTATGTTACTTGTTTTCTTGCCACTTCACTAGTTTATATTTTCCAATTCACTAACCCTATAATTACATTTTGTATAGCTTCAAAATAAGAATGTGTTTATTTTCTGTCTAAATGCTACAACGTATTCTGATGCTTTGAGGAATGGGGTAGACTAAGAAGGCAAACAATATATTTGAGGCTGGAAAGCAATTTTTCAACCAAAATGGCAAATGAGCCTGATGGGATAGTGTACCACTTGCCTCTCTTACTAGAATCATTTTGTGACAGAGGCATCTTTCTTTGCCATATGCCATCTCTGCTTTTTGCGTGGGTTCAGGATAGGGTTATATTATGATACCATCTTTAGGGACTGCTGCAGACATACCTTTCTTCCCTAGCATCTGCTTACACATGGACAATTATCAGCATTCCGGCACGGATGTGTTTTCCTTGCAGGAATGTTGTAATTTTGAAGCGTCCTTTAGTTCCTCAGCTTTAGAGCCAGAACTAAGGAGCCAGAAAGGAGACCTCCAGTACCAGCTGCGAAACCTCTCCGTGCAAGCTTTTGGAAGCAACACAGTTCCCATTCACGACACAGCACAGCCAACCCTACTCGTATCTCGCTCTTGAAGAAGGGGCAGAGCCAAGGTATTCTCTCTGCGGGCAGAAGCAGGAAACACCAGACTCTTTCGGTGCCTTGACCGGCCTAGGGGGCGGGGCTGATCCGATGACGCCATCAAACACGGCCCCCGCCGCTGAAGCCGGTAGGAGAGAAAATAAAGCGGAACGGCCGTTGGTGATGTGTCAGGTAAACAACAGCACGCGCTGCTGGACGGCCCCTTCATGGGGTGCGGGGCGCCGGGTCTTGTGACAGCGTGGCTGCTGGCCGGTTCCATCCTCGGAGAAAGGGGTGGGGAGGAGAACCCGCTGGAAGAGGAAAGAGTCTTGAAGGCAAGCGCCTTTTTTTGTTACTTGCCTGAATCGCCCCGCATTCTTTGCTCCGCAACCCTTTTCCTCCCCTTCCCTTATGTGGAGACTTTGGCAAACCTCACAAAGGCCTGAATGCGCTACCTTGCACCTGGAGGACGGCAGGAAGCGCCCCGCGACACTTCCTGCTCCTTTTTTGGGCAGATGCACGTTTCTTTTTACGTGTCTGTTCCGCTCGCGTATGAAGCCTGGGGTGGGGTCCTCATGTAAAAAGGAGCGTGTGGGAGAGGCGCCAGAGACTTGGAAGAATAGATTAAACGAGAAAGCTGGGAAGGTGCTGGGTCCGTCCCCTGATCTCTCTTTTTACTACCAAAGAAGGGCTCCTCACTTCATGTGGGAACGGAGCAGACACGTGGACGACAGTCCTGTTTGGCTTGATCCTCGTTGCCTTCTTGTTGGATAGACCTGCTGGGACTCTTCATGGCACTCGAATGAGTGCTGTTCTTGATTCCTTGTACGCATAATGGCCAGTACAGTTGAGTTATACACCTCACCCATAAGCATGCCTTGGACGGATGTGACTGAATATATGTAATTGGTGTTTAACCCTTTCGCTGTAAACATGACAGGCCAGGGTGTTTAGTATGTGGATCTTTTAGATACATCGTTGCAGTCAAATCAGTTTACATCAGCATGCAGCCGCCCTGAGCCTGCTGTAAAGCGGGGAGGGTGGGGTATAAATAACGTGGGGAAATCCTAATAATTATCTGTACAAAAAGTGTAAAAAAAGGGGTTTAGTTAATACTAGTACATTTAAGGGATCTTTAATGTATGCATCTTAGGGTCAGTTTACGAAGAATTGTGCCCCGACATGCTGTCTAGTCACTGTGCTTTCCCTGATTACCCTGGCTTGAAAAAAGTGCTGCTGCCATTGTGGAACTCTTAATGGCAGAGCACACAGCACTCAATTAGATGTGTCTGTTCACATAAACGATTTTGTCACACATATGTGGCCTTAAGTGAGCTTAGTGGCCACCCCTCACATCACAAAATGGGAGCTACCCATAAAGCATCTTTATAATACTTATAAATATATTAAATATAGTGTTTATTTACCTCCTTTCTACACATATTTCGTCATCTTTAGGCTCCTAACCCTTAGTATCTTTGAACCCTTCTCTCTCCAGTATGGGCTGTCAACTTGCCATAGCTGTGATACAATATATTTATTTATATATTTACTTATATGAATCTGCCTCATACTGAATCATAGTCTTGGTGCATTGATGTCAGTATTGTCTACTCAGACTGGCAGTGGTGGCTCTCAAGGGTCTCAGGAAATATTTCACATCAACTACTGCCTGGTAATTTTACCTGGAAACTGAACTTGGGGATTGAACTTGAAACCTTCTGCATGCCAAGCAGATGCTCTACCACTGAGCTATGGCTCCATTTTATTTACTTTATTAATACCCTGCTCTTCTCCCCAATGGGGGGACTGAAGCGTATACATCATTCTTCATTTTATCCTCACAACAATGCTGTGAGGTAGTTTAGGCTGTGTGTGTGTGATGGGCCCAAGGGCACGCAGCAGACTTCCACAGCAGAATAGGGGTTCACACCTGGGTCCTGCAGATCTTAGTCCAGCCCTCTAACCAGTACATGTCTTTTAGGTGCCACTTTTAGATACGTTGTTATTATAACTGTATTAATAGTTCTAATCAGGCAGTAGCGAGGATTTTTTGGCTTGTGGAGCAAATTTTTCCTGGTGGGGCTGAAGTTCTCAGTGCATAAATAAAAGCCATTTAGCCAATAGAAAGCCACTTTAGATGACAGTTCTTAGCTGCTGTAAGTTAATCACTTTTGCCAGGCTAAACAATAATTCTGATAACAAGCCGGTATGTGGGGGTGATGACTTCTATAGTCAAGAAAGCTAGCCCTTAGGCAGAAAAACTCTCTTAAAGGAGACCAGTTTCTTGACACAGAGTTAGAAGGGATTCTAGAGGTCACCCACTCCAACTCCCTTGCTCTAAAGTTGTCTGAAAATGAGTTGTCAGTTAATTGGTTTTCAGAGCATGAGTACACCATCTATTTTAACTGTAACTAGATCTGGCTTTATAACATCCATACTTTCATAGTAGATGGTAATTGCTATAAAAACTGATCTAGTTGCAGTTAGGAAACACTATTAATGCACAGTTTATTTATTTAAAATATTTCTATGCCAGTTCTTCAGAGTATGGCTTGAGGTGGTTTACAATTAAAAACCACAGTATAAAATGCATCTACAAAATCCGTAAAACAGAACAGACCATTAAAAAGCTGATAAGATAACCCCCTAATAAAAAGACTGATTAAGACATGTTTTAGTCTGACACCTGAAAGAAAGTAAAGTCGGTGCCAGGTGAGCCTCAAGAGGGAGGGCATTCCAAAGGCAAGACACAGAGAGTAGGGCTTGAGAAGCAGATCTTTTTGGTCGCAGAAGTGGATCTTTCCCCAGCAGTCTTTCCCTTCCCTTTCCCCCGTGGATCTTTCCCTTCCCCAGCAGTCTCCTGTAACTCCCAGAAAGGAAGGGGAAAATTTCCAGATTAAAAAAAAAATCATACAAAGGGATCCACAGTGAGGAGCGGAATCAATACTGAGAGAATGGTTGTAGGATAAAACCCATAGTATTAATACAATTTTTGTTGCTCATAACAGCAGTCTCATTTTTTTTCTTATTGGAATTATGTTTTATGATTAGTAAATTAAAATGCTAGAATTCTTTTAAAGTTCAAGTCTAATTCAATTGATTATGAGGTCGCTGAACTTAGTTATTGTTAGGTTTTATTGTGAAAATGATTCCCTTTTTACTAAAACCAGAGGTAGGGAAAGACTCATGGCCCTTAGGAATTGAGACCACCAAATCATAATGTGATTCCTCTTCTCCCTTTCTTGGGGTGCTGTTGTATTTCTGGATATTGGTTTATGGGAAAATATAATTAAGGGTATTTCTTTCCTAAGGCCTGTGCTAATTAATCTTTCTGGTTTTGGTTAGTTTCAAAAGATGATTCCTGAAAGTACAAATTGTAGAAATTCAGAGCACTGATTTGTTTTGTCTCTTGAGAGGTCTGTTAGGCTGCAGCTTATAAACATATGAAGCTAGGGATGTGGGAAACAGGTTCACAAATATATTATGTTTGACAGCTGTGATTATCTATGAGCCAATATTCAAATCTCTTTGCCTGTCTACCATAGTTATCAAACAGCAGCTGAACATCTCTGTGACTGTATAATAGTTGTGGAGATTGAGATCTTCGATGTGATCTCTGTGCTTCACACCCATGGGATCTAGTGTGTACGTGCTGGATCAATCGGTGCTGTAGCAAACTCTTTTGACGGATTTTTGTGCCCAGTCCCTCGGGCATGCGCAGGAACCCCACTGCGCATGCCCAGAGGGGTGGGCGCGGACATCCCGCCAGTTCCTTTCTTACCGCCACGTTGGAAAGACCTCTTTCTTCGTTGGTCTGATCAGTTCACTGTTCGCTTTTGCCTCGCTTTTGCCTCACAGTTCTTTGGAATTATTTCCATTCTTAATTTTATCTTTTTTAGTGATTTGTTCTTTAAAAAAACTTTTTTTAAAAAACTTTATTTTCTTCTGAGGGGAATTTACCTCAGACCTTCGGGCTACCCCCACCCCCTCAACCGTTCCCTCCACTTCTCTTCTTTATGGAGAAGAATTGGGATTTTTCAATAGATGCAAACGTTGTGGTAGCAAACTTGCTCCTCCCAACCGTCATACCCTCTGCATTTTTTGCCTTGGAGAGCCTCACAAGCCAGAGTCCTGTCGTCACTGTGCTCGCTTCTCTAACTGAATGAGAAAGAACCGCGCTGCATGCCTTAAAGTGGTGCTGCTTGAATCAGCCCTTGCTCCTGCCTCAGAGATGGAGGAGAGACCGTCTACATCGACAGCTCCGGCATCGAGACCTGCCTCTGATGTCGACCACTCGACAACGAAGCCCTCGACACTGAAGACACAATCATCCGCCTCCACGCCAATCAAAAAGAAGGCTAAGGCAAGTACAGAGCATAAGTCCGCGAAGAAGGGCACCTCCAAGTCCCTTAAGGCGGCGAAGAAGGGGAAGGAAGCGGTGCCTGCACTGGGTGATGCCCCTATAGTGCCTCCTGCTCCAATGGCAGTATCGATATCGGAGGCCCAGGTCCCTCCACCAATACCGACCATCCGTGTATTGGACTCCTCTGTCCAGCAAATGGAGCCTCCTTACTCCGACATCGAAACGGTAGAGCTCCTAAGTCATCAGATGGATGCAGAGCGTTCTCCGTCTCCCTTTCCGTCGTCGACATTGATGGTATCGGAAGCTCCCGACATCGATCCACGTCGGCACCGATATACCTAATGTGATACGCAGCATCACCCTCCACGTCTGCACACTCAATCCGTCGATATCGACAGCCAACATTACAGGGACAATTCCCATGGACAAGCTACTGCCTTGTCTCCCAGACGTCCATGGTCCAGAAGCCGCTCCCCCAGAGTCTTCCTACCTCCCCCACCACCAATGTCGTGGGATCAACGACAGCTGAGGTCCCTCTACGGGGCTTATCCACCGCGTGGGCGACACGGCGTGAGCAGCTGCAAGGGAGAAGGCAGCTGACTGTTTCTCAGCAATTAAAGGGTCCAGCGGGCTATTCTGATTGGGATCGCTACTCGACCCACTCCGTTCACAGGTCGAGATCCCCACACAAGTCGAGACCTTCAGCGTCTCTGTCGCGTCCTCCTATAGACGATCCTTCCCACCATACTCTGGAACCAAGTCGTCCACTCAATCCTCCGGTCGCTCCAAACCCAGTCGTTCCTGTCATCCAACCGAAACCAGTACCTTCTCAACAGGACACTTTGGTCCACGCACCACAACAAGACTCCTCTGACTTCATGGAAGAGGACTCAGATACAGAAGCTTCTGAGGCTCATACCTCGCCTGACCATACATCTCCCAACCAAGATGTTGCGGAGGACTTACCTCCATCGGACAACCTTACCTCTTACACTGATCTAGTCAAGATAATGGCCCACTCTTTAGGTCTCTCTGTCGCCCAGCAACATCCGCAGGCGACAGATTCTGTTTACGACATAGTTCAGCTTGATACCTCGTCCTGTGTCCACAAGGAGGTTGGATCATATGTACAGAGTCCAAGAGTCAGATGCCAAATTCCTCTTCTCTCACCCACAGCCTAACTCTATGGTGATAACATCCTCCTCCAAATATAAAATAATGCATTCTGCTCCTTCGGAGGGTAAGAAATTGGATGCCTTTGGCAGGTGTTTCTACTCTACAGGAGCGTTAGGAGTCAAGGCCTCTAACTATCTGGCCTGTATGAACCGATATCAGTATATTCTCTGGGAACGGTTCTCAGAACTTCTTACCCACCTCCCAGACAACAAACTTCAGGCGGCCAGAGTCATCCAAAAAGAAGGCATGGTGTTGGCAAAACAATAGCTCAACACTACCAAACATGTCCTCGAAGCATCTTCACAAACAATGGCTTCTGCAATAGCTCTCAGAAGACATTCCTGGCTCTGCAACACTAACCTCCCATTAAACACTAGGTCGTATGTGGAAGACCTTCCCTTCGATGGCCTGGGTCTCTTTAATGCCACTACTGATTCTACTTTGCAGGAGTTGGATAAGAGTATAAAGGCATCTCGTCTAGGGGTCTCATCGTCTGCAAGACAACAATACCATACCTGGTCGAGGTCCTGGCGGAGGCGTGCCCCAACTCATCAGTCTCCAGACACACGATGGAGACCAAGAACGTCCTCGGGAGGCCAAGAACCTGCCTTCCAGAAACCAAAATTCGGCTCCGGTCAACAAGCTTCCCGCACCAAACAGTCCAAACCCTCCAAACAGGGTTTTTGACTTCCCAGTCACCGAGTCAGCTCAAACCCGTCTGTCACCCTTCCTTCAAAATTGGCTTCACATCACCTCGGATGAGTGGGTGCTGTCCATCTTATCCTGAGGCTACAAAATTCAGTTCCAACAGAACCCCAATACTCCTGTCGTTGTATCCACGCCCCCTTCCCCACCTCTCCTCGAGGAGGTGTCCGTCCTTCTGCAGAAGGGAGCCATCGAATGCGTACCAACACATCTCCAAGGGACGGGATTTTATTCTTGATACTTCACAGTCCCGAGAGAGAGAGAGAGGCGTTCGACCCATATTAGATCTCAGGGAACTGAATCGTTTTGTGACCTACCACATGCTTCCACACGTCTGGATGGCCACCCTCGACCTCCAAGACACATATTTCCACATTACCCATATATAGATGATTGGCTTCTGGTGGCACCTTCCAGGAATG
>NW_015163831.1:2672-15544 GCF_001447785.1 Gekko japonicus | reverse complement strand
ATGCCCTGGTCTACAATGTCACAGAAACTCTAGCATTGCTGGACAATCTCGGCCTGCTAGTCAATCAGCAAAAGTCCCAATTGTGTCCAGTCCAGCGCATACAGTACATTGGCGCGATACTGGATTCTCAGACATGCATGGCTAACCTGCCCCACGACAGGGCAACAGATATCATCTCCTTAGCTACCGTCGTCCATACCCAAACCTCTGTCATTGCCTTTCAAATTCAGAGGCTGCTTGGCCTGATGGCTGCAACTACATCTGTTCTCGTCTTTGCAAGACTAAAACTGCGCCCCTTACAACTGTGGTTCATCCGCAATTACGACCTGTCGAAAAACGCACACACTGTCGTCCTATCCCCTCTGCCCCGCACACATTGTCGTCCTATCCCCTCCGCCCAGCATACAGGACACTTTACTTTGGTGGACTCTCCCTTTGAATATCCTCCAGGGAGCGCCCTTCCACCCTCCGTCGCCTGGCGTCACCATAACAACGGATGCTTTCCTGACAGGATGGGGTGCACACTCCATGGGCCTCTCTGTTGGAGACAAATGGGACGCACAGATGAGGAAGCGTCACATAAACTTCCTAGAACTACTGGCTATACGACATGCTGTAGCCAGCTTTCTACTGTTGATCAAAGGAAAATGTGTCATGGTCCTCACGGACAACACCACAGCGCTTTCCTACGTCAACAGGCAGGGAGGCACAGTGTCCCTTCTCCTATGCAACCTTGCCATCCAATTGTGGGACTTATGCATTGCCAACAATATATTCCTTGTGGCCACTCACATTCCCGGTCACATGAACGTGCACGCAGACCACCTAAGTTGAGCGGGACTCAGCCTCCACGAGTGGGGGATGAACCCAACATACCTCTTCCCACTCTTCCACAAGTGGGGAGTTCCCCAAGTCGACGTCTTTGGAACATGAAACAACAAAAAGTGTCCTCTGTTCTGCAGTCGAGGAGGCAAAGATCCACAATCTCTGGGAGACGGCCTCCTTTACCCTTGGTCTATGGGACTCCTTTACCTGTTCCCCCCCTTACCTCTGCTCCTGAGAGTGGTCTGCAAGATTCTCAACGATGCCGCGGACTGTGTCTTAATAACTCCATGGTGGCCAAGACAACCTTGGTTTTCAACAGTCCTCGAGCTATCACAGAGAACTTACCATCAATTCCCTCCGGCTCGGGACCTCCTCCTCCTCTCCGACTCCCCCGTCCTACATCACGACATACCACAGCTGAAATTGATGGCATGGAGGATAATGACACCGGCTTCTCCGCCCGTGTAAGGAATGTCCTGTTGAATTCCAGGAAACCCACTACGCGGAGGTCCTATGATTATAAATGGCGTAGGTTCTGTTCTTCGCTTGGAGATGACGCCCCTCGAGCCACCTCTGTGGGTCTCGAACGAGTCTTCCGATTCCTCCTCACCCTAGCTGACTCGGGACTTTCCCATTCATCGTTACGAGCTTATTTGGCCGCCATTTAGGCCTACCATGTTCTAGTTGACAGATGCACTTTGTTTTCCCATCTGATTTCAAAACGTTTTTTAAAAGGTTTGTTACCCCTCTACCCTCCTGTCAAAGCTCCAGTCGCTCCTTGGGACCTTCCCCTCGTTCTCCGCCAGCTTATGCGGAAGCCATTTGAGCCGCTTGCAACATGCGACCTCAAACTCCTGGCATGGAAAACAGCCTTTTTAACTGCCATTACCTTGGCTAGGTGAGTGGGAGAAATGTTGGCCTTCCGCCATGATACCCCTTTCCTGTCGTTCCTGCCAGACGGAGTCCGCCTCGTCCCAGACATCTCCTTCCTGCCGAAGGTGGTGTCAGAGTTCCACCTGCAGGCGGAGGTCTTCCTTCCTGACTTCTTCCCAAATCCATCATCAGCGGAAGAAAAGTTATTATACACTTTAGACGTGAAACACGCTCTCCTGTTCTACGTCAACAGAACACTCCCAACTAGACAAGATTCACAACTATTTGTCTCGTACGCTTCTCCACGGCTGGGCACTCGCATCACAGCCCAGTGCCTGTCGAAGTGGATTGTAGATCTGATTCATCTTTGTTACCTACTCGCTAAACAGCCATTGCCTGGCCCTATCAGGGCTCATTCTACCAGGGCTGTCGCGACTTCCACTGCCTTCCTTCAGGGAGTATCCTTACCGGACATTTGTAAAGCTGCTACCTGGGCTACGCCTAACACCTTCATCAGGCACTACACCGTAGACGTCCGGAAGAACTCTAATACCAACATGGGACGTCGCATTCTATGTTCGGCTACGCAGTAAAAGACCTGCCAGCACCCTCCTCCAGGTAGGCTACTGCTCGCTAATCTCCCATGGGTGTGAAGCACAGAGACCACGTCGAAGATAAGCAGGTTGCTTACCAGTAACTGGTGATCTTCGAGTGGTCATCTGTGCATTCACACCACCCGCCCTCCTTCCCCGCTGCTGTCAGCTTCTACATTTTTGAATAAGGGTTGATTTGCGGCGGTTTGTAGGAACTGGTGGGGTGTCTGCGCCCACCCCTCTGGACATGCACGGTGGGGTTCCTGCGCATGCCCAAGGGACTGGGCGCGAAAATCCATTAAAAGCGCTTGCTACAGCACCGATCGATCCAGCACGTGCGCACTAGATCCCATGGGTGTGAATGCACAGATGACCACTCGAAAATCACCAGTTACTGGTAAGCAACCTGCTTTTTCATTTCATTCCACAACAAAAACCTTGGGTAGCTTTGTCCCATATAGTACACACAAGGCTGTTACACACTGTTCTGGTTTGAATAGGATGAGCACTCAGTTTTCCAGTGCTATCCTAGGGTAATGGCTCCATTTTAGGTCATGTTACTTGAGAAAAAGCTACCCTTGCTTGGAGCACATGCTCTCTCCCATTTTCTGGCTGTGCAGTGTGGTCTATCAATATAGTGCAAACTTTGAACATACAACACTTTTTAGAAAAAGTGTGTATTGGAACTAGTGAGCAGCACCTTTAAATATAAACATTTGGTCCCCCTCACTGCTGATCTTCAGGAAGCTGTTGAACAGAGTCTTGTTTAGGACTGCATATGATTGATTTAGCTTTTATTTATTGGCAGTCAAAACTGGAGTTTTTAAACTGTGACCTTTTATGTGTTTTTATAATTGTTGTTTTAGTCATAGTGTTTTATGGAGTTTTTATAATTATTTTATTTTGTGTTGTAAGAAGAAGAAGAAGAAGACGAAGAAGAAGAGATTGGATTTATACCCCGCCCTTCACTTGGAGTCTCAGAGCAGCTTACAAACTCCTTTCCCTTCCCCTCCCCACAACAGATACCCTGTGAGGTGGGTGGGGCTGAGAGAACTCTGACACAAACTGCTCTTTCTTAAGGACAGCTGTGCCAGAGCTTGTGACTGACCCAAGGTCACTTCAGCAGGTGCAAGTGGAAGAGTGGGGAATCAAACCTGGTTCTCCCAGATTAGAGTCCGCGCACTTAACCACTACACCAAACTGGCTCTCAGGCTACCTTGAGTTCCACAAGGGAGAAAGGTGGCTAATGAATGAATGAATAAATGAATATTTGATCTCCTGAGATTTTTTTTTGGGGGGGCATCATCAAGTTGCAGTTCTTATGGCAATCCCATAGAGTTTTCAAGGCAGTAGATGTTCAGCTGTGGTTTGCCATTGTCTGCTTCTGCATAGTGATCCTGTTATTCCTTGATGGTCTTCCGTGGAAATACTGATCATGGCCTACCCTGCTTAGGTTCTGAAATCTGATGAGATCAGGCTAGCCCGCGCTATCCCAGTCAGGGTTCTCCTGAGATAGTCCAATTTAAACAATTAGTATCAGTTTTTATTTGGATTCAAAACAAAATTAACCACCAAACAAATGTTGGTGGATAACGCATGGGAGCAATCAGAGTGTTAAATCATTGTGCTTGAGTGTATATCTTGCTGAACTACTTGTGTGGGTTTTCTTGACTACCTGCTTAAGAAGAAGATAGAAAAAGAATATAGTACTGCTTTGCTGATAATGTAGAAACAGTAAGCTCACTAATTATATACAATTCTAACATTTACTGGACAAAGAATAATAAATATGATTTGTTTCACGTATTGATGTTCTGCTTTCTGTTATAATAGATGGTGAAATTTTAGCCCCCATCTAAGTATTTGTGTATTTGCTTTTGAATAAGAAATCCTTTTCCTTAGTGCTACATTAATTGGCAGATGATCACTATCTTCATGAGAAGTCTTTTTTCTTTGCTGTGAAAAGATTCCATCCAAATCAGTATATGAATGAATTTCAAGCTATTAAGATGTAATGATACACCTGGAATATTTAACCATAAATTTGAAAAATCTCGATGAGCAATCTCAAAAGAATACTTAGAATGTACTCCTTGTAAATTGACTCATTTTCTTGTAATTTGTCAGAAGTGCTGATAGGAGTTCAGCCATAATGTGGAAAGTACATTAATCCCTGGAGTTACATTGTGTGTGTTAAATTATTGCTCTTGGGCTATAAAGCCCATGAAGCCATTTAGCCTTCAAATCATACCTGTTACTCATAGCATTACAATTATCATTGCCATTTTGAGGCAAGAATTGAGGCATGATATATTTCATTTCTTGCAAATGAGATAAGCAATAATATTTTTAAATTTTGCACAATATTTGACACCTTGGTATGAGTGTTAGTGCCAAGACAGTGTTGATAAATAATATTTTTAAATTTTGCACAATATTTCTGACACCTTGGTGAGTGCTAGTACCAGTGTTGATCCTTCTATAGTGTTCAAGCTTCTTTGCCCAAAATCCAGAAATCTGTTCTTCTAGATCTGTTCTCTAGTTGTTATATAGATTAGTTTTCCCTTTAATTTTCTTTCCAGTGTTCATTCTTTAGCAGTGTGCCTGCTTGGAACATACTGGGAGAACGACAAATTCAAGGGCTGATCCTTGAATATTTATTACTCAAAAGTAACTTGCATGTGGTCTGCTTTGAGCCCCTGATTAAAATGGTACATGACTGTTGATGGCATTTTTTTTTACAGGGGAAAAGATACGTGAAACAGTACAGCTTGCTGTAGGAAAATTCAGTGTTATATGGAGCAGCTCTTTATGACAACTGGGAAGCTCATCATATTGTCTGTTATTGGCAAGAGAATATAAGAAATAACCAAAACTTAACAAAAGAAAAATAAAAGGTTACATGGAAGATTAACATATTAATATGGAGTTAGACTTCACCAAAGATGATCTGCCCCTGATGGCTAATACTAGCCACATTCTTGTAAGGCATTATGTGTTGGACCTGGATGTGGACTTTAGAAGCCATGTTATTGAGGGCAACATAGTTCTGTTCTTTGAAACTGGCAGGAGATGCAGGAAAGGAAGCAATGAACAGGTGGAAGGTGTCCATCAATCTCAGTTGGATGAAACCTGTCATAATCCGGTGCATCAATCCTGCTGTGTTCCTGTGCCAAATGCAAGTGCCTCCTCAACTAAAAGTGGATGTAATGATTTTCCTGTCGTTGGTAAAGGTGAAAATGATACTTCTGATAAAAACGGTAGCCATGGTAACACGGAACAGGCTTCTGGGATTTCTAGTTCAAAGAACTGCTGTGACATTGAGATTCATGGGAGTGAAGATTTTTTGCTGGTCCTGGACTGCTGTGATTTATCTGTGTTAAAGGTCGAGGAAGTAGATGTTACTGTTGTTCCAGGTGTTGAGAAATTTATAAGCTCTGCAAAGTTAATGGATGCTTTTGAGGATCCAGGAGATCTTAGGAATCAAATTGTACACGAACTTGTGACATTACCTGCAGATCAGTGGAGGGAACAGCTCCACTATTACAGATGTTGCAGCCGAGCACCGGCTTGTGGAGAGCTTCTATTTGTTAGTGGCCCTTGGAGCTTGGAGATCAGGAAGGCAGGCGTTCAGCTGCCAAAGGACTTCCCTCAAGCCATAAGGATTTGTTACAAAACAAAGCCGGAAGGAAGATCTCTTAGCTGGACTACAGACCAAAGTGACAGGTATGCAACAGTTCTAACTGTTCTGCTGTTAGTGTTATGTGCCAGATACTGCAGAGTCAAATTGTGAATAATGATCTCATTTTGAGTTCGAATTTAGATGGGTTAGTAGGAAGCAGGCAAAGTTTAGGGCTCATAATAGCTTATGATTATATCACTGTAAGTCTTGATGAAATGAATGCATTGCATAACCCCCAGTACTCAAGGTGGAACAATTGATGTCCCTATGCTTTGGATGAAAGGCTCTGCAAGGCCTGCCTGTTTGACAGAGCTTTTGAAGGGGTTTAAATGGCAGGCATCTTTTTTTTGGGGGGGGAGGATTTGGAGCTTGCTATTTTTATCTTTGTTTTTAGCTGGGGATGTTTGAACTGTTATTGTAACCCACCTCAAACCAAGAAGAAAGGCGGAATATAAATGTTTAAATAAATAAATAGACGTTAAAGGCAGGCAAATATACACTGCAAAACATTCCATCGTTTTATTTATATTTATATTTTCTCTGGTTTCTTATTTATAAAATTGTTTTTTAATGACTGAAAAATAGGTATTCATGGTACCATGATAAATGGTTGCTCTGTTGAATAAGTTGTTAGATGCTTTTAAAAAACTCAGCTAGTATCGGAAGATAGCTTGACATTAGCCAGCAGATAAGTATGTAGTTCATATGCTGTATATAACTTACTATCATATTGAACTCACACACAATAAACATGTGAAATCTTTAAGGTACTGCAATTGTTTCCAGAATCATGCATCTTATCTACTCTGCTACTGTCATCCCAGTTACACATTTGTCAACCTTGGCCATTTTCACATTGTTGTCTTGTCATCTAGTATAAATTACAAGCTACCTGGTCAGGATCCAATTTACTTATATATTCGCTTCAGCAGCTAATTCTTTGGCACGTAAATAAATGTTTAGTGCCCTTGCACTACCATGCCTATTGATTGTAACTCCATACCTGGCTCCTACTATGTCAACAGGGGTCAAAACCTTTGCCCCTGTCCCAACAGCCAAACCCCCATAAAGACAACTTTATTTCATTCTCACTTTACTTCTCTCATTGTTGAGGCAGAACACAACATACCCAGTGCAGAATGTTGTCTCCTGTCCCAGTATTAGTTATTCATCTGCCCTTTTACCAGCAGTGAGTTGTTGTAGCCAATGCAGCAGGATGTATATAAATATAAGTACACGTGAACTCTGGATTATTATTTACACAGACTCAATAACTCTTTGCAGTTTGTGAATAGTTTTTCGGTCTCTGCCTGTTAAGTTTATAGCTTAAGGGTTAATAGCCCTTGTTTAAGAAACTGTTTTGTAATGAATGAAAAATATATATGGTGGTAGAAAGTTAAAATGAGAGTGGAATGTTTAACAATAATGCTCTCATGTACATGACTGTAGCATTTGACAATAAAGCTTTCACTAGAGTTCCACTACACTAACCAAGTTATTCATTCTATAAAAATTAATTGGTTAAAATGAATAATTTTAAATCTTATGTGGATATATTTATCAAACTGCATGTAAACAAAAGGTGTACATTCTGTCACTCTTTCCCCTTCATGGTATACACAGATTTAATCTGGGAAGACCTACTGTTAGTTTGAGACTTTTAGGACTTTATAATCTTATGGAGGCTTAAAAAAAACCTGGGAAGTAGTGTTGTGTTTGTATGTACAGTGAGGTAAATCCAACTATTTTCCTCTGGCTTAGAAGAATGCTCCTCCAATGGAAGAATCACTTAATTGGAGGATGGCTCTTTAGGCTGGAAGGAGGCTTCAGACTTTTCTCAGTGGAGTGTTAGATTCGGTATTCATTTTAAAAAAATGTCTTGAAATTAAGACTTGTCCATGAAGTTGTAAACTTCTGTCTGGGCAGTACCATTTCAAACTGGTGTTGGGGGCTCATATGATGAAATGCTCGTCCATACAGTGTTCCATATACATACAAAATGGACACATCAGGAAGAATAGCTTCCCCCCAAGATTATTTATGGATATGTCATGTAATAGTATTCAATAATATGAACTTCTACCTTCAGTGTGAAGTGGCACAGTCCAAAACACAAATTTCCTACTTTACTGGGGGATGTGTTTATTTGTTTATTTATTTATATTATTTATAGTCTGTCTTTCTCACTGAAACTCAAGGCAGATGACACAGTTATTTATACTCTCCAGGATCCACCCCATACCACATCCAAACAACAGTTGAAACTTCCCTCCTTTTAAAACAATAGCTTGCTATTTAGCATGAGATGCTACAATTTGACTCCAAAGTCTCCCGGAGCACATGGAATTGTTGCTATAGCGTTTTTTATTTGGAATATACTTTGAACTTGTACTTAAACCTCCCAACTACCATATGGAGTAGGTAATAAATACTGATTCTCTTTTGTGTTGTCTAGGTTTGAGGGAGGTTAGGAAGATGTGTGGCAAAGTCATAAAGTTCCCACACAGTGTGTATAATGGTTTGAGCTTGCCTTAAAATCTAGGCTGGGAAGAGTTTATTCATTGACTGTGTGGCTTGTGTAGCATGAGCGGAGTGGAAAGAACCATCATCTAATTGCCTGTAGAAGGCTAATACACAAGCAGACCTCCAAGTAGTTAAAAGCTGGTTCTTCATTTGGCAGTGCTGTATGATTTTTTCCATGTAGCTATTTCAGGTTTGCCTGTGATCCATTTGAACTTGAAAGAAATACAACAGTGCATATGGTTGGAGGGATTTTGCAGGAAGTCTAAAAATGGTGCCCATGATTACAATCACGGCAGTCCCAGTTCACAAAAGCACTATTTCTTCCTTGTGATCATGTGCTTTTGAGTGCCCAAGGCTGAGCATCAGGGAGCTTGATATAATCATGTAAGAGATTTTACCATATTGTATATAGACCTATATGTTAAATAATGACAGTGGCTGAAATCCAGCAATTCTCTATGCATGTGTCTAGGGTTTCTTTATGAGCAACTGGGATTATTCTCCTTTGTTTTACTCCAGCATCTATCTACACACAACAGAGAAACCTGTGGTGCTTGGAATGTATCCTGTCTCTCTGGAGGAGTAGTTGACTGTGGTCTGCTGAAGTAAAGATGAGAAGAATTTTGATATTTGTAATGTGTGATAATGAGTTAGCACCATTCAGTTCAGGCTAATATAATGTGTTGTGATGGATAGTCTTGTTTTTCCCCATGATATTTGAGAGAACGGATTAGAGAATATGAAGATTATTGTTAGTTTCATTTGTGATATTCTTAAGGATATTTTGAACTTTAGCATTAAAGTCTCTGTGTGGGAAGATAAGTGGTCTTGTTGTACTTCCTGTTCCTTCAATAAATATCATGATAAAAGTGTAGGATTACTGAGGAATAGGTTACAGTGTTACTACAATAAAAATCTACTTGTCTGTGTAGCTTTTTCAGTGTTTAATGCCTTGTTTTAAATGTGCAAAACCAGTAATCAAGGATTTGAAAATATTTTCTGCATCTCTGGAAACTAATGTGATCAATTAAGACAATCAGTGGTGGCATCAGAAAAACGCATACACATACACACAAGCCAGTTCTTGGGTTTCGTCTGCATGGCCAGAATTAAACATGATGCAGACAAGGCAAAAGAGCTTTCCCATGTGACTTTGTATCTTATTTAAGTTGTGCAGTGACCCATGCAAAATACACATTTTGTTTGCACACAGAGATTTCTAGCCCATGTGGATATTTTGCTGGCATGCTAATGTAGCACTGAGTTGCAGTGCAGTTTAAATAAGATGTTGAGCTTTAATTACTTAACTAAATCTTGCATTTCTCCCAAATAAAGATCCAAAGTGCCTTATAATACAATACCCTCCCAAGAACTAGTGTTGTGTAGTGGTTAGCGCTTCAGACTAGGATCTGGGAGATCCAGGTTTTAAACCTGGTTCTACTGTAGAAGTTTTCTGGGTGACCTTGGGTCAGTCACACTCAGCTAACCTACCTCACAGGGCTGCTGTGAAGATAAAATGGAGGAGAGAACAATGTAAATTGCTTTGGGTCCCCATTGCGGAGAAAGGAGGGGTATAAATAAACTAAACAAAACAGAAACAGACAAACAAGAAGGGGGAAAGGTCTTCTGAATACAGAGTAGGTTTTTATCTTTCTCCTAGCAGATGTTTTCCTTAGCTGTAGGCAATAACCCTCAGGCGATGAGCTGAAGGTAGGGTTGCCAAGTCGAAAATCGTCGGGAGCGGGGGACTCCCATCTGGCGTCCTATACGCACACACATCACCAGGAAGTGACGTTGTGATGCCGGGCACGCTGTGCGCTCCCGCAGGAAATGACCCCTGCATTCTAGTGATATCATTGGGTGTAGTCCTCCAATGCTTCCTCTAAGCTGTGGAGTCTTGTGAGCAAAAATTTTACTTTGTGAGCTACTGGCATTAAAGTTGTGAGCGAGCGATTCGGCTACTGCATAAATTAGTTTGCTCTGGAGCCATCCTTCCTGAACTAAGACAAAAAAGTGTGAGCCGGAGGCTAAAAAACTGAGCTAGCTCACACTAACTCACCTTAGAGGGAACACACTGGTCCTTTCCTTTCTCCCAGTAAGTAAAAATTGCTGGTTTTTTTTACTACAGTGGGGAAAGCAAACCTCTGCTCTTTGGAAAATACTGTATCAGGAACAAAATCTGTCCTTCCTCCTGATACTAGATGGCCTGGGGCTCCTAGTGACAGAGATTCCACAAAGGGGTATGTGTGCAGTGTATCTTTGGAAACACATTGGCCGATTTCTCACTTGGCACTTACCCCTGGTTTTCTTCGGAGTTTTCTGCCCCGGATCCTTTTTGTCAATTTCACATTTAAAGCATTTCCAGCCAGTCTGCCCTGGGTCTGCTCCAGGGGTTTCATTTTCACATTACAGCCTTGGAGTGGTTTCCTGCAATCTATCTCCTCCCACTCCCGCCCCTCACCCTCCAAACCCCTCCCATCCTCCCTCCAATTCCCCCCTCTCTTTTTTTTAACACATGCTCAATCGTGTTACATCATTATTACGCAATAAAGGGAATGAGCAGGCATCATGTGGCACGTCTCAGCTTTCTGATTGGGAATCTTTGTTCTTTTAGCTGGGAATTTTAAAAAAAGTTCTGGGGATTCTCCATTTTGAACCTCTCATCCCAGATACTTTTGGCCATCTTTCTTCCTTCCCGGTCACTTTTCCCCGCCACTGATTCTGCAAAACAATTGGTCAGCAGGGTAGCCACTATGCATTGATTGGCCAGATGCACTTATCTTGCTTCAAAATGTCGGGGACATAGGCAGGCATAAAATCGTGGATTCATGGTTTTTTAAATATTTAATTCTGCAAGTTGTTGCAATGCCACCACGGAAAAGGCTATAGAACGTTGTGACTCCATCATGTCAGTTCAAAGATCAAATCACTGAAAATGGCAACAAGCACAAATGTGCCAGCATGACATGAAGAAAGAGGTTTACTAGTTTGACCTTTGAGGAATCAAAAAGCACCAGAATAGTCTTCTGTTACCTGGCTTACCGCCCCCCCCCCACTCTTGAGCTCTCGTATCCAATGAAGTGAGCGAGTATATTAAAATGGAGTCCAGGCATTATGTTTGACACGGAGCAAATTGCGGGAAGCTCCGACGAGCGGGGGGGCCGTGAGGCCATGGCCGCCCAGCCCCGGCACGACCCCCGTTGCCGGCCTCCCCCGCGGACCGGCCGCAGAGCATCGCTGTAGCCTCCACCAAGGCCGGTCCCAGCAGCCATGAGGGGAGGGGGGGCCGCCACGAAAGGCGCAGTCCTGGGAAAGGGAGCGGCGGCCCAACTGGCTGAGTGGCCGAGCGAGAGAGCCGCGAGCCCGCAGGCAGCCCGTCCCTAGCCCCCAACGGCCGCCAAGCAGCCTCAAGGGGGAGGGGGCACTGCGAAGGCCCCAGCCTGGAACAGGAAAGGGAGTGGCATGGCGGCAGCGGCCTGACCGGCTGATCTGCCAGACAAAAGAGCTGCTAGGCTGCAAGCGCCCCCACCCACCCCAATGGCCGTCCAGCAGCCGCGGAGGGAAGGGGGGCGCCGCGAAGGCCCCAGCACGGAATGGGAAAGAGAGCGGCGGCGGAGGCCCGACTGGCAGAGCCACCGAGTGAGAGAGCTGCGAGGCCGCAGGCAGCCCGCCCCCGGCCCAGCCCCAATAGGGAGGGGGGGCTAATGGGCGTGGGAAAAGTGGAGAGGGGGGAAGGTAGGCGGGCTAGATTCACTGCGAAGCAAAAGGGAAATCCTGGGATTCAAGTATCGCTCTGAAGCGGTGGAAACTCCGGGCCAGAAGCCGGCTGCGGATCAAATGGTGTGAAATTGACGAGATGCACCGGAGAAAACAGAGGGTTGACCGCGCGAAATCACCCATTGTATCCCCCTCTCCATGTTTCTGCAATATACAATTTCTTCACAAGGGTACACTTCATGACAGTTAACATTCTGCTAATTAGAACATAAACAAGCGGGGGAACTGCCACTATACCCCAATACTTTTTTTTGTAAAAACTGTCAGTACCCCTACCTGAGATGGTACCATTTTCACAAATTCTCTCTCAGGACTTGGGAGAGCTGCCCACCCCCATGGTGCTGGTACTAAGTACTGGTGAATACCACCACAAAAAAAGCCCTTCCCTGGTAGCCTTCATAGCGTCTTCTCTTTTTCTACTTCCTTCTCTTCTTCTCACTCACTAGCCAGCCTACCTTTATCTGCTTCCTTGTTTTCAGCTTTCTCTCTGCCTTGCAGCCTCTACATGGGAAAACTTTGGCTGAGTTGTGCAGTAAAGAACCCACAACAGCTTGCAGGGGGGACCTTACTTTCTCCTCTATCCACTCCCCCACCCTATT
>NW_015163831.1:0-2661 GCF_001447785.1 Gekko japonicus | reverse complement strand
CTTTCCCTCCTCCTTGTAGCCCCTTTCGCTGCTTCTTTCTCTCCTTCCCACCCACCAACCTACCTTTTATCTGCCCCTCATTTTTAGCTGTATTGATATTTGTTTACTGCATTTATTCCATGCCTTTATCCACAATGAAGAGCCAGAGCAGTTTATATAATCTCTTTATCCTCACAACAATGCTGTGAGGTAGTTTAAGCTGAGAATGTGTGACTAGCTAAAAGTCCACCAGTGAGCTTCCACTGCAGAATGGAGATTCAAATTTGGGACTCCCAGATCCTACTCTGAATCTCCAACCACTACACCACACTGGATTTTGTGGGGTGCGTGCTGTTTGAAGTAGCAAGCAGCCAGGCCTGGGTGAGTCATGTAAGTCACATGGTAGGAAGTTGGTCTATGGTTACTGCTGCGTCTGGCCCCAGGGAATTCTCCCTCAAAGGCCAGAACAGCCTTGGACAGGGCCCTGACTCTTCCCCCTTCCTTTTACTGACAGAAACCATGACTTGAATGCTGGAAGTGCTGTTGTGGTTGCCTAGCAATGGCCACTGAGGGCATTTGTTTCTTAAAGCTACAGGTGCTGCTTCTATTAGTTTGGGGAGTTTTAACCAATTAGTATATTTTTTTTAAAGTTTTCACCAACTAGTATATATTTTTAAAGATTTCAGATTTTTCTACATACCTGGTGCTTGTCTTAGGTTTCTAGAAAGATCTGTTTTACCTGCTCATGGCTCCAGTCTTTGTATTTAAGTATCCATAGATTTTGCCATGCTGATGATTAGATATTTGTATTTAAATATCCATAGATTTTGCCATGCTGATGATTAGATATATTGATGATGATAGGTGGTAGGTTTATGGATGTTTCCACCAATGACATGATTCCCAGTAACGAGGGAGTGATACTGCTTTGCAGATAACATATAAGTGTGAAGACAGAAATATATGCTGTAGTGTTTTTACTTTGCCTCTTTATTGTGAAGAAACAGAACAACAACCCAGGAATGATGGATTTTTCATTTAAAGATTTATCTCTAACACTCTCAACCTATATAAAGAACAGATGAACTAGGGTATTGATAATTGGAATTTTTGTTACTATTGAGAACTTGGTATTTTCTGTACTGACTTTTACAGTGCATATTACTTCATTTGATATTTCTTTTTTCCCTATAGGCCATGTGTTTATACAGTAGGATCACCAATAAACAACAGGGCTCTTTTTCCATGCCAAGAACCGCCTGTTGCCATGTCAACATGGCAGGCTACAGTCCGAGCAGATGCATGCTTTGTTGTTTTAATGAGTGGTGAAAATGCTGCGGAACCAACTGAATTTGAGGAAGGTACAGTGTGCATCTTTATATGTGGCACAAAATGTCATTGGGAAGATGTGTTAACACTGGGACAGTAAATCTGATAAATTGCATGCTGACACTCCAAGCTCTCCTTTTGCCCCTTTTGACTTTGCCTGTGTCTGCTCCTAGTTTCTGACTTTCACATTTCTCATTCCTCAGTGATGACCCCTTCCTTCCTCATCAGTCCTTTGTCTCTCCTTGCAAAGTAAATTGCATGAAAATACAAGTAACACAAAGTTTTCCTGCATTCTTCTCCATTTCTGAAGACCCTTCTGTCCCTGAGCATTTAACTTTGGGACCTCCTTGGAGAAATGGCCACATGATGGGGAGGGGGCTGGACTGAGGAGGGATGGGGGTGAAATTACTCCTTTCCCTCCTTCTGGAGGCACAGCTCTGCTGAGAGAAAGGAGCAGTTTCATTTGCTTATTCCTCTTCACTCCACCCCACTAAATAATATGGGTCTGAAGCCCCTGAAATGATGGGGGGGAGGGTGTTGGAAAGAGTTGCAATAATGGAGAGCAGTGCAGGAAAACTCTATGTGCCCTCCATGAACAGGTGTTTGACACAAACCATTGTTTTAGTTAGAGTGCCCCCATAACAATGGGATCCCTTCTGTAATAGCTCTTATTAGCCTGATCTCCCGAGTTTTTCAGGTGTAGCTAAATATGCAAAAATGGAGTGATGTTCATATGGTATGTGATGCTGTGTTAATACAAAAATCAGTGCAGCCTACATTGTTTTAAGGCATTTATTTGTTGGTTCATTGTCTTGTGATTGATTTGTAAAGCATCTTGAATGATACTTTCTTCTAGTGATTCTCATGTGAAGGTCTGTGAAGCATAATCCTTCTGTTTTGAGCATTATTTGCCTGACTTCATCTTTACCTCAGTGAACAAATTAACTAGATTCAGGGCTAGGAGTACAAAATTATGGAAGCTCTGATCTTCATAGATAGCCACACATAATGCTGCTAAGGGAATAGCAGCAGCATATGTGTTCGAATCAAGCATCTTATGTTCATGTGTAATACAAGGAATCATCTTCTGGAAGCCCATGGTAGCTCTTGGAAACCCTGGCTAATTGAGGGGCCAATGGAGTTAACAAAAGCTATTCCCTATTTCAGTCTTATGAAGTGCCATTTTATACATGTTTACTAGGAAATGAATCCACTATGTCCTGTTCAGCTCACTCCCAGGTAAATGTGCAGCACACAGTCATGCTTCTGTATGTGCAAGAAACTGAATTCAGAGCAGGGCTGTACAGACAAAGAATACTTTTGCTCTCACTATTTTGTATTCAGGTATATTTA
>NW_015163830.1:22213-25747 GCF_001447785.1 Gekko japonicus | reverse complement strand
TCCTCCTCCTCCTCTTCTTCTGTTGCTGTGGCATAACAGTTGCAGGAGGATTGTATCAATCAGGCTACGAATTCAAATCCTAACCTTTAATTTTTTTTAACTTTATCTATACCCCACCTTTCTTTCCAAAGCGGCTGAGAGCATTCTCCTCTGCTCTGTTTTATCCTCACAATAACCCTGCCAGGTAGGTTAGGCTGAGAGTGTGTGACTGGCCCAAGGTCACCCAGCGAGCTTCCACGGCCAAGTAAAGATTCGAACCTGGATCTCCCAGATCCTAGTATGACACTTTAACCACTACACGGCCCTGACTTGGATGGCTCAGGCTAGCCCGATCTTGTCAGATCTCACAAGGTAAGCAGGGTTGGCCCTGGCTAGTATTTGGATGGGCAACCTCCAAAGAATACCAGGGTCGTGACACAGAGTCAGGCAATGGCAAACCACCTCTGAAACGTCTCTTGCCTTAAAAACAAGTCTAGCTCGCCACCTAGTGGTGCATAATGCTAAAAGAGCTAAAACGTCTGGCTGCCAGACAATCTTAGGATCTCCTGGCTATAGTACACACACTGTCATAGATACAGTAATTAATTAATTAACCACTACACCACGCTTGCTCTCAGCCCTCCCTATGTCAGGGTGATACTAAAACTTACTGAGAAGCTTTGCCTGCAGAAGGTTCTTTGTGTAGCACTTGGCACCTGTTGTTTAGAAGGAATATCAGAGTCCAGGGCTGGGAAAGCCAAACAGACAATTCTGGGGTTTATGGTGAAATAACATTTCAGCCCATCCAACGAAGCTGATGGGCAGTAGGTTCAGGATGGACAAAAGGAAATACGACTTTACACAGAGCGTGATTAAAATGTGGAATTCGCTGCTAGAGGATGTAGCGATGGCCACAGGAATCAACAGCTTGGAAAGGGGATTAGATAGATTCATGGAGGATAAGTCTATCAAAGGCTGCTAGCCATGGTGACTGAGCCAGGGAAGGCCTCGGCCTCTATGCCCCATTGTTAGACCTCTAGAGGAACAGATTGGCCAGTGTGTGAGACAGGATGCTGGACTAGATGGACCACTGGTCTGATCCAGCAGGGATCTTCTTATGTTCTTAACCCCGGTATTCCTTTTTCTAAAGTGACCACTTAGTGAAGGAAATGTTTATATTGTACTCTGTGAATGCCCAGAGGTTAACCTAAAGCCAGCTTCCTGCGTAAACAAATGGTTGCACAGCCAGTTTTCCATCTAGTTTCCCCAGCCGCTGTGATGCGAGCTAAGAGAACAGAGAGCCATTTTCTGTGACTCTGTTAAAGGAGACCCGGATTCCAGTCCCTATTCTACCATGTAGACAATTTCAGAGGGCCTCTGTGGAGCTACTGGGTTCGAATCTAGCTACTCTACCGTGGACGTTTGCTGAGCAACCTTTGGCCAGTGAATTCTTTCACAGTCTAAACTACTTTTCAGAGCTTTTGTGAGGATAAAATGGGGAAGGGAGGGGGACCATGTATGCTCATGCTAAGCTCCTTGGAGGAAGCGAAGGTTAAAACTGTAATACATAAACAACACTGGTACATTTCATGTTGGCGTGAGCAACTCAGCATGCCTGGACGTTGGAGGGCTACATCACCCTATGTGTGCATAAGTGTTACCTCCTTGAACGGGATGCCGCTCTTTGTCTTAACCGGGGATCTGCCCTCTGACACCTCCTCTCTCTCTCTCTTTCTCTCTCTCTCCCTCTGTCCTCTCCCTCTCTCTACATGGCCTTCCATGGAGACACATGTCTCTGCAGGTCTCTCATGGAGAGTCGATGCCCTCATACTCCCACACACGTGATGCCAGACAAGCTGGCCGTTTGTGATAGGGAAAGCACTCTTTAGATTAGGCTTCTCTTTCTCTTCTTTTGACAGCAACCTGAATGTGGACTGGATCTACTTGAACACATGTGAGTTTCCCTTTTTTGCAATATACATCTTGGGAGAATTTTTTTACCGCACGATGACTGGGCAAACCCATGCTATATTAACCAAATATCTCAATATTTCCATCCCGTATGATGCGAGGGGTCTGATAGGAAGGATGCGTTCCTTTTGGAGTTTTTTGGAGGGAGATTTGGGGATATTTATTCTGGCGAGACGGGAACGGGACTTCCATGAAGGTGGCTGTGAACATCTAGGATTTTTTTTTTAAAAAATTAATTTTTCTACTCCAGCTTTCTCACTTGGACTCAAGGCGGATGAGAGAGAGTTGAGGGAATATAATTGAAAGGATGGGACATAGAGTCAACAATGCAATTGGGTTGTGGAACCAACCAGAAGAGTCGGTTTGGTGGTAGGGGTTAGGAGCGTGGACTCTAATCTGGGAGAACCGGGTTTGAATCCCAACTCCTCCACGTGCAGCTTCTGGTGTGACCTTGGGTCAGTCACAAGTTCTTTCAGAGCTATCCTCTCAGAAGCAGTCCTCAAAAGAGAAGAAGAAGAAGAGAAGAGATGGGATTTATACCCCGCCCTTCACTACCTAATGGTGTCTTAGAGCGGCTTACAAACTCCTTTCCCTTCCCCTCCCCACAACAGACACCCTGTGAGGTAGGTGGGGCTGAGAGAGCTCTGACAGAAACTGCTCTTTTTCAAGAACAGCTCTTATCAGAACTATGGCTTGCCCAAGGTCACATCAGCAGGTGCAAGTGGAGAAATGGGGAATCAAACCCGGTTCTCCCAGATTAGAGTCCGCGCACTTAACCACTACACCAAACTGGCTCTCTCAGCCCCACCTACCTCACAGGGTATCCATTGTAGGGAGGGGGAGGGGAAGGAAACTGTAAACTGCTCCTTCGGGTAGTGAAAGGCAGGGCATAAATCTAATCTCTCTTCTCTTCTTCTTCCAAAGTTTCAGCACCACAACCAAGAAGGTCTTTTCTCAGGTTGCTACCCATCTTGCCTCAGATGGCGGGGACACCTGAGTCAAGACCGCTAAAGATGACCGGAGTGGACTGATAGGTTCACATGAGAGAAAGTGACCCTTAAAATATGTAGGCCCCAAATCATATAGGGCTTTGGAGTTGATGGTGTTCAGGGGAAGGTGGGGTTCATGTCAGAGCATGCAGATAAAAAGAACATCTCAGGAGGGAAGGATGGAGGAATTGTGGTCCTAGGGGTTCTTCTGCCTCCTTTTAAAATATGTAGGCCCCAAATCATATAGGGCTTTGGAGTTGATGGTGTTCAGGGGAAGGTGGGGTTCATGTCAGAGCATGCAGATAAAAAGAACATCTCAGGAGGGAAGGATGGAGGAATTGTGGTCCTAGGGGTTCTTCTGCCTCCTTGCGTGTAGAAATCTCTGGCACAGGGGTTTCCTCCATGGCTACCCAAGCAAATGCCTAATTGGCCTCATGTGTCCGGGGTGGGCCTGCGTGCCCCACAACCTTGCAGAAATTCAGCTGCAAAACAAGTAAAATCAGAGGTCATTTCAGGGGGGATCGCAGGGGATCGCAGTTCCCCCGGGTGAGGTACGGGGGGCGGGGCACATGACGAAGCCCCGACCCTTGCTTCC
>NW_015163830.1:21325-21453 GCF_001447785.1 Gekko japonicus | reverse complement strand
TTTCATTATTCCTCATTATCCATTTGCATGACGCATCCGCCGAGAAGTGGAGCCGTTCACAAATTCTTGCCTTTTGCCCCCAATTAAACACACTATGTGGGGGGGGGGATAGATGGCATAAAGGGAAT
>NW_015163830.1:11990-21152 GCF_001447785.1 Gekko japonicus | reverse complement strand
TAGCTTGACTTTGTTAACCGGATGAGAAGCGGTTCTTGCAGGTGAACTGGACCTCCGGAGAATACCTACAGCATTTTCATGGAGCATCTTCAGACACATGAAGACCCCTCGAACTTGCGTCTGCTGCTTAAGGGGGAATCAAAATGACTTGAGGGCAGGCAAGAATTTCTTCCTGGACCATTGCAAAGAGAGAAGGAGAAGGAGAAGCAGAAGGAGAAGAGGAGGAGGAGGAGGAGATTGGATTTATACCCCGCCCTTCACTACCCGAAGGAGTCTCAGAGAGGCTTACAACCTCCTTCCCCTTCCCCTCCCCACAACAGACACCCCTGTGAGGAAGGTGGGGCTGAGAGAGGTCTTTCAAGAACTGCCCTTGAGAGAACAGCCCTGAGAGAACTTGTGACTGACCCAAGGTCACCCAGCAGCTGCATGCGGAGGCATGGGGAATCAAACCCGGTTCTCGAGATTAGAGTCCGTGCTCCTAACCACTACACCAAAGTGGCTGTCTTTGGTGCTGGAAAGTGCCGTCAAATCACAGCCAACTTAGGGCAACCCTGTAGGGTTTTCAAGGCAAGAGATGTTCAGCAGTGGTCACAACAGCAGCTGCACGTGGAGGAGTGGGGAATCAAACTCGGCTCTCCCAGATTAGAGTCCATTGCTCCTTACCACTCCTAAAGGGGCTGCCCTTATCCCAGATCCGGAAGCTGCAGCTGGTGCAGAATGAAGCAGCAAGGCTGCTGTTGTGTCTTCCTGTGTGGGAACACATCCAGCCCACCCTAAAAGCTCTGCACTGGCTGCCTATAGCATACCGGATTCGGTTCAAGGCACTAGTTCTTACATTTAAAGCCCTATACGGCCAGGTACCTACTTACCTAAGGGACCGCCTTTCCCTATATGTCCCCCAGAGAGCACTTAGATTGGGGTCCCAAAATCGCCTGGCCCTCTTGGGCCCTAAAGAAGCCGGGCTGGCTGCGATGAGGGCCGGGGCCTTTTCTGTGGTGGCCCCTTACTGGTGGAAGGAGCTCCCGGATGACAGGGCCTGCAAGACGGAACTCTTCCGCAGGGCCTGCAAGATGGAGCTCTTCCACCAGGCTTTCAACTAGGGGGCCACCTTTAACATCATGGCCCTGGCCCTACCACCAGCATCATCACCAACTTGACAACCAACAGCCTGGATTAGGGGTAGGCAACCATTCAAATGTCAGAGAATGCCACCATCTTTTATTATACCTACAGTTCGAGGAGTTTGGTCTCATACACTGTGGTTTTAACTTAATTTTGGTTTTTTGTATATGTCGAAGTTTTAATGTATATATCTATTTGTATGTATTGTAAGCCACCCTGAGCCTGCCACGGCGGGGAGGGCGGGATAAAAAATAATAATAAACAAATAATTTTTAAAAAGTAATCACTACACCAAACTGGGAGGTCCAACAGCAGAGCATAGAGGGCAAGGCCTTCATGAGAACATAAGAAGAGCCCTGCGGGATCAGACCAGCGGTCCATCTAGTCCAGCGTCCTGTCTTACACGGTGGCCAACCAGTTTCTCTGGAGGTCCAACAGCAGAGCATAGAGGGCAAGGCCTTCATGAGAACATAAGAAGAGCCCTGCTGGATCAGATCAGTGATCCCTCTAGTCCAGCGTCCTGTCTTACGCGGTGGCCAACCAGTTCCTCTGGCGTAGAAGCCAAGGCATTCCCCAGGTGTTGCCTTCTGGCACTGAGATTCAGAGGTTGACCTCTGAATGTGGAGGTTCCTTTGAGTCACGTTGGCTAGTAGCCACTGATAGACCTCTCCTCCATGAAATCCCTCTACAGGTGAGGAGGAGGATTCCCTAGGACCACAGTGTCTCCATTCCCTGCTCCCAAAGAGGTTTCCTGGTCCACATTCTCAGACATTGTCACTCCCTTTTCTTCAGACACCCCCAGCTCCGTGGATTCCACCTTCACCACCTGTTTATGACCCTTTTTGTAGCAGTTACTCCTTTGCATATTAGGCGACACACCCCTAATGTAGCCAATCCTCCAAGAGCTTACAGAGCTCTTCTTACAGGGGCTACTGTAAGCTCTTGGAGGATTGGCTACATGAGGGGTGTGTCGCCTAATATGCAAAGGAGTCCCTGCTACAAAAAGAGCCCTGAATGGTATCAAGAGACATCACACCTTTTCCATGTTTCTCCTGGAGCCACTGGGCATTTCTTCCTTTGTGAAGAACCTGGAAGCTGAAATATACAGGATGTCCAATTCTATGTTAGACCATGTATCATATGCATGCAAGAAGCTGCCCTGTCCTGAGTCAGACTGATAATTTTGATAGATCGATGGTCTTGCGCAGAAGAAGGCAGCTTCTTATAAAAGTGGCAGCGAAGAGCTGCAGGTCGGGGACAAAACACCTTCTTTGCATGCAGAAGGTCCCAGTTTCAGTCCCCAGCGACACCAGTTAAATGGACCAGGTGAGTTAGAGATGGGAAAGACTTGAGACCAAGAAGAAGAATTGGCTTTATACCCAGCTCTTCACTATTTGAAGCAGTCTCAGAGCAGTTTACAATTGCCATCCCTCTGAGAGACCTGTGACTGACCCAAGGTCACCCAGCCAGCTTCACAGGGGGGAGGAATGGGGAATCAAACCCAGTTCTCCAGTTTAGAGTCCTGCCACTCTTAACCACTGCACCAAGCTGGCTCCAGTCTCAAGTCTGGAGAGCCGTCACCAGTCAGAGTAGACAGCCATGACCTCGTCTCAAGTCTGGAGAGCCGTCACCAGTCAAACCATGACCTTGATAGACCAATCATCTGACTCAATATGAGGCTACTTGAGGTGTTCACATGTCCCCACATCAGATTGTGCGCTTGTGCAGTGATTACAGCCAGTCACTAAAGCGGTAATCTACAAATCTCAGAGGTATGAATCATAGGCCATAGAAAGATATTTTCATGCTCTCCCTTTTCCTGCTACGCTAACCCCTTCCCATTCATTCTGCCACCCTACGTCCCTCACATACCATCAATGATAATGGGCCTGAGAGCAGGGACGGGCATAGAGCAATATTTCATAATGCGAGAGTCCCATCTGTTACAAATAAACATGTGAAACACCCTAATTAGAACTCCTTTCCGAGCCCTTCCAGAAAATTTCCGGCAGCCAGACACTGACGTTGACTCGGCACGCAATGTGTGTGAGTCAGCAGAACCTCCCCCTGCACGTTATTGCGGACATGCATCACTCTGATGTGATTTTCTGCTCGGTGCTCGGTAGCAGATATTAATGAAGCAATTAATAGAGTTTAAGAGCGATTCCCATCGCCAGTCGCCGAATCCAGCTGAGCCATTTTATTACGGCAGTGTCCAAACCGCTCTCGGAGGTCCTGCTCGACGTGGCTGCCCCTGACACGGATCCTCCTTTACGCCCTTTGTAATTTTCTCACAATTAGAATTGTCACAATCCCAGAATAAATGAATTCAGCAGAGAGAGGAGGGTCAGTACAGAACCATTGATCGGAAACCTGGTGTGGTGTTCTCGGGAAAAGCTCTACTCGTGGAACAAAAGATTCATAGTTCCCCTTGAACACATGAGAAGCTGCCTTGTAGCGAATCAGGCCCTTGGTCCATCAACTTCAGTATTGTCTACTCAGACTGGCAGCAGCTCTCCAGCGTCTCAGGCAGAGGTCTTTCACATCACCTATTGCCTGGTCCTTTTAACAGAAGATGCCAGGGATTGAAGCTGAGACCTTCTGCATGCAAACACACAAACTAAGACTTGAAGCTGCTTTTGGTTCATCAAAGGTAGTATTGACTACTCAGATGGGCAGTGGCTCTCCAGGATCTCAGGCTGAGGTCTTTCACATCACCTACCGCCTGGTCCTTTTAACTGGAGATGACAGGGACTGAATCTGGACCTCCTGCATGCCAAGCAGAGGCTCTTCCATTGAGCCACAGCTCTTCTTCCTTCCTGCTATGTAGAAAAGTCACTTCTGGAGATTAGTAGACTCAGAGGAATGACTGTTAGGGATGGGCACGAACCGCATTTTTGCAGTTGGATTCAGTGTGTGGTTCGTGGCTGAACCATGAACCGGACCACAAACCGATACGCCAGTTTTGCAAACCGAACTGGCTCATATCTGTTTGTGAGCCATTTAAAGTTTATAACCCTGGCTTTTCTCAGGGAGCAGAAAGCAGTGGTTTAAATGGATCCGAGCAGCTATTTTTTTGTGAAGAGCAGAGAGTGAGGGTAAACCTCTTCATGAATCATCACAAAGTGCGAAGAACCACCACAAACTGCATCCAAATTAATGGAAGTTCACGGCAGTTCTTCAGTTCACGAACATCATCGCTTCACGAACCATGAACTGCCCGAAATTCGGGATGTCAGTGGGTTCACGGCCATCCCTATGACTGATACGATGCAGTGCAGGAAGCTGGCCATCCTCATGTACAAGCAGAAATGCCTTTCTGCTCACAGGGAGTTTGGACCCAAGCCTCAGAATGGCTCTATGTTTATTTTGGTCCACTTGTTATTTAGTTAAGTTACGTATAGTCTGTGTTCCCCGATGAGGCTCAAGGTGGATTACATGGCACAAGTCGAGTACAATCAGCAGGATGGGACATCAAAATGGACAATGCAATAGGGGTAGGATTAGGGAAACCCCCAAAACAAACAGAAAACTCAAACAGAGCTCAAACATGATACATTAAGTTGTGTAGAAACTACCTAGTCTGGAGCACACTGACAGTGATAGGTCGGAATACAACAGATTCCCTATGCTTTTACCAATGCAACTTTCTGACCATTTCATTACAGTACGGTACCTATTTGTATGTGTAAAGTGTCGTGCTGTCGCAGCCAGGGCTATTTTTGGGCAGGAACGGAATTCCGGCTGGCTCCTGAGTGGGCTACGCCCAGCAGGCGCTCATTAGCATAATAGGCCACACCCAACAGCAGAAACTCATTAGGATTGGCTACATTAGGGGTGTGTGGCCTAACATGCAAAGGAGTTCCTGCTACAAAAAAAGCCCTGGGTTTTGACAACAAACAAGGTAAACAGAATAAGAAGCAAAAGGTGGGTGTGGCTGGATGACGACACTTCTGGTAACATGGGGTGTGTGGCCTAATATGCTAATGTGCTGTACTATCAGGGGTTTGGCCTAATATGCTAATGAGTTTCTGCTGTTGGGTGTGGCCTATTATGCTAATGAGTTCCTGCTGGGCTTTTTCTACAAAAAGAGCCCTGCAGCAGCCAACTTAATGGCAACCCCTGCAAGAGGTTTCCACAGCAAGTGAGAAGCAGAGGTGGTTTGCCAGTGCCTTCCTCTGCAGAGTCTTCCTTGACGGTCTCCCCTTGAAGTACTGACTTGGCTTATCTTCTGAAATCTGACAGGACTGGGCTAGCCTGGGCCATACAGGTCAGGTTAAAACCTGGGTTCGGCCCGGAGAATAGTGGTAGTTGAAAGTGCCATCAAACTGCAGCTGACTTATGGTGACCCCCTTAGGGTATTCAAGACAAGAGATGTTCAGAGGTGGGTGGCCATTGCCTGCCTCTG
The DNA here is from genome assembly GCF_001447785.1 of Gekko japonicus. Taxonomy (NCBI): domain Eukaryota; kingdom Metazoa; phylum Chordata; class Lepidosauria; order Squamata; family Gekkonidae; genus Gekko; species Gekko japonicus. The sequence goes on along the minus strand of NW_015163830.1, from coordinate 15,622 downwards.
TGTCACATCCCTGGTATTCCTTGGCGGTCTCCCATCCAAATACTAGCCAGGGCCGACCCAGCTTAATTTCCACGATCTGACGAGTTCGCACTAGCCTGGGCTATCCAGGTCAGGGTGCAACTGGACTAGGAGTTCCAAAATTGGGAACAATGCATTAAAGGATTGAGTTTGTACGCATGCATGGCTTCTGTTGGGAAACTTGTACTGGGGGTGGGTGGGGCGAGTTAAAGCACTTCATGTTCATTGCATCTATGACACTGTCTAACCATCTCATCCTTTGCCGTCCCCGTCTTCTTTGACCTTCAGTCTTTCCCAGCATCAGGGTCTTCTCCAGTGAGGGCTCCCTTCTCATTTGGTGGCCAAAGTGTTTGAGTTTCAGCTTCCATATCTGTCCTTCCAGGGAACAGTCAGGGCTGATTTCCTTTAGGATGGACTGATTTGATCTCCTTGCAATCCAGGGGACTCTCAAGAGTCTTCTCCAGCACCATAATTCAAAAGAATCTATTCTTCAGTCATCTAGGTCAGGACAAAACCTGCGTTACGCCTCAAAAATGGTGGTGGTAGAAATCTCGGTCAAGTCACAGTTGAGTCATGGTGATTCCGATTTCCCTCCCACAGTCCTAATAGCATGCTAAAGAAAAAAAACCCTCTTAAATAACCCCAGTTTTGCAGATAATTATTAAATATTATTTGTTCCCCATTTTGGATTGTCACAGTTTTTCCCTCCTACTACCGTCTCCCCAGGTATAGTGAGACAGCCAACCACTTCAGAGTAAGGTTTCCTTTGTTTTTCTTTTTCTTAAATGTGATACTCCATCTAGGGAGGATTCTCGCTGGTAGAAAGGGGGAAGGAGAAGCCACCTCTGTTTCAGCGGTGGTTATTTATTTGTACAATTAGCCGCCAACTTCTGGTGCAGTGCCTGGAGAACTTTCCTCGTTTGTCAACGGTGTCACTCGGCACTGAAGGCCCTCGTGGGCCTGGCGGATTAGGTCGGGTGATTGTGGGTGGTTTATGAAACTTTTTATGGGCACCCGTACAATGGAGCCTTTGGAGGATCGCTTGAATGGGCTTGCCTGCCTGCAATACGAGAACACACGCCCGTTTTTCTGAATAGTCCAGAGCATGCAGATTAATCAGCATTTCAGCAGGCAATCCAGGCTGATGGTGATTTTTTTTTAATAAGTAACAACTTATAACTGATATCTGATGTCTAAGTAAAGGTTCACCCTTATCTGGATAGCCCAGGCTAGCCTGATCTTGTAATGTCTGGAAAGCTAAGCAGGGTTGGCCCTGGCTAGTATTTGGATGGGTGACTGCCAAGGAATACCAGGGTTGCTACACAGAGGTAGGCGATGGCAAAGTGCCTCTGAATGTCTCTTGCCTTGAAAACCCTACAGCAGTGATGGCGAACCTTTTAGAGACCGAGTGCTCAAACTGCGACCCAAAACCCACTTATTTATCACAAAGTGCCAACATGGCAATTTAACCTGAATACTGAGGTTTTACTTGAGAAAAAACAACTCACACATTAACTTAAGATGATCCAAATAAAGTAAAGAAAGCAATCCGAAATGCTTTCATTTACTTAAAATTATTTGGCAGAGAATTCGACACTTTAATGATGGTCTGGGCCTGGCTGGGGCGATGGCACGCGTGCCCACAGAGAGGGCTCTGAGTGCCACCTCTGGCACCCGTGCCATAGGTTCGCCACCACTGCCCTACAGGGTCACCATCAGTCAGCTGTGACTTGACGGTAAAAAAAACCCACACTACTTAAAGGTTCATGAACTATTGGCTAGGGATGCTCAAACATCCGTCAGTTCAGTCTATACTCAGATAGGAACTGATTTTTTTTGTGGATTGGTTCAGCTGTTCGCAAGCAACTGGAGCCTGTTTGTTCGGCAACTTTTTTTTGCATATTCAGCCATTAAAATCCAGTGCAACTGGTAGTGTTCCACGCATTCCCACAGCCCAACGCCGATTAGAAGAGCTCCAGTTAAAGAAGAACACAATGACAGAAAGAGATACTAAGACAGCAGAGTAATGAAATGGTGTAATATATTTTGTCTTTCTATTTTCTTTCATTTTATCTTATAATAAAAATTTGGAAATGAAATATGTACAGATTATATAGTTATAAGCATAAGGAGATCTAACAAAACATCACTCACGTAGTTATAAGGAAAATAATGGGAAATGGGATTTATAAATAGAGCATTGGTAAAGTAAAGGTTCCCTTGCTTGAAAGCCAGTCGAATCCGACTCTAGGGTTGCAGTGCTCATCTCCGTTTCCAAGCCGAAGAGCCAGCGCTGTCCAAAGACGTTTCCGTGGTCATGTGGCCGGCATGACTAGACACCAAGGCGCACAGAAAGCTGTTACCTTCCCACCGAAGTGGTACCTATTTATCTACTTGCAACTTCTTGCTTTCGAACTGCTAGGTTGGCAGGAAGAGCATTGGTACTGGAGTAATTTTGAGAGACAGAATATTTATTCAGGCACGCCAATCACTATCAGACTCAATTAATGATTATTATATACAGGGCTCCATTTGTAGAAAAAGCCCAGCAGGAACTCATTAGCATAATAGGCCACACCCAATACCAGAAACTCATTAGCATATTAGGCCACACCCCTGACAGCACAGCTCATTAGCACATTAGGCTGCACCCCCATGTTACCAGAAGTGTGGTTATCCAGCCACACCCACCTTTTGCTTGTTATTCTGTTTACCTTGTTTGTTGTCAAAACCCAGGGCTTTTTTGTAGGAGGAACTCCTTTCCATGTTAGACCACATGCCCCTAATGTAGCCAATCCTCATGAGTTTCTGTTGTTGGGTGTGGCCTATTATGCTAATGATTTCCTGCTGGGCGTGGCCAACTTGTGAGCCAGCCGCAACTCCTCCTGTGCCTTCCTGCCCCCAAATAGCCCTGATTATATACAAATTAGGTAGTTATAAGTGGCAATTTCCTCACGGCAGACGCCTATGCATGGGACGCCTATGCATGGGCGCCTAGGCACGGCGGCAAATATGCCGGATCCAGCCACTGTGGGCCATAGGCACACCCGGCCACATCACTACCCCCTCTTCAAGGCAATCACCCGCACCTTCCTGGGGCCAGAGTGAGGCTAGGAGGTCAGCCAGCATAAACAGTCGGCGCACATTATTTATGCGGGTCGTTCTCAGCTTTTAGCGGTTAGCGTTCACCCTCCCGGGGAGCGGAATGAAGCGGGATAAACGGGCTCTCCGGGGTTTGCTACCACTTTCACCAGGTATCTTTTAAACCCGGGAGGCAAGCGCTACAAGACGGGTTGAGTACGGGTGGGGAACGCCGGACAGATGTGTCTGTGTGAACGGCCCCTTTAATCCACTTGTGAAACATTCCTCACACGCGCCTATATCGGGGCAAACGGCCAGTCTGACCTCGGCCTAAGAGTGGCTCTCCAGAAGAAACAGTTCTTCCCCCAAAATTTTCTATCTGAGATCCTTTAATGGTACCAGGGAGCCAATGTTCCCTCTAAGCTGTGGAATCCTGTGAGCAAAAATTCTACTTTGTGAGCTACTGGCATTAAAGTTGTGAGCAGGTGATTGGGCTACTGCATCAATTAGTTTGCTCCGGAGCCCTCCTTCCT
>NW_015163830.1:7304-11277 GCF_001447785.1 Gekko japonicus | reverse complement strand
TCATTAGCACATTAGGCCGCACCCCCATGTTACCAGAAGTGTGGTCATCCAGCCACACCCACCTTTTGCTTGTTATTCTGTTTACCTTGTTTGTTGTCAAAACCCAGGGCCTTTTTTTGTAGCAGGAACTCCTTTGCATGTTAGGCCACACACCCCTAATGTAGCCAACCCTAATGAGTTTCTGCTGTTGGGTGTGGCCTATTATGCTAATGAGTTTCTGCTGGGTGTGGCCAACTTGGGGGCCAGCCGGAACTCCGTTCCTGTGCGTTCCTGCCCCAAAATAGCCCTGTTTGGAGCTAACCTGGAGAATCCCCTGGGAATCAACGAGAAAAGAATATCAGTTAAGGATACTAATATATCTAGTGAACCAGGTGTCATCATTCTGGATAAGGGTAAAACATTGCCTTAAATTCTACCAAGTAGCCAGTTTCTGTATGGCGACTCTCAGGTTACGGAAATTTTACGGTAGTCAAATATTAGGTAGTTAGGGTAGTTAGAGACTAGATTAAATTTTAAACTGCATTTTAATGTTTTTTTAAATTTTGGAATCTTGTAAATGTGTACTTCTTTTTGTATGACTGGTCTAAGGACCGCAAAAAGCAACAACAACTGTGTGCTATATTTCCCGCAACATATTCATAAAGGAGACTTCATTTAAAGTGTAATATATCTGTTATGTCTTGGTATTGAATCATCCCTGATTGAAGCACCCCAGAGACTGGCTGAGCTTGGAGCAGAAGAACAATAGCCTGCCAGGATTCTGAAAGTAACCAATCTAATAGTAATGTTATGTAAACAGCCTATCACTGGGAGTGGGATGTGCTTGGGTGTGGCAATTACGTGCTATTTAACAGAGCTGAGGCTCTGGAGTCTTGTCTTGTGCTTGCTGAAATCACTAATAAAGTAGAACTGATCGCTAGGCTTGTGGTCTGTTCATCCATGGAACCCACTATTTAACAATATCTATGATACGGAGTCAATATGCCCATAGAAGCCATCATAGGAAAACACAGAGGCCAAAGAGTAAATATATAGAATTATGGCTGCGGTCACACGGAGCATTAGCCATGCTACAGAGACGGAAGATAGGCAGATTTCCCGGGCGCGATCACACCGGAACATCTGGGAAGCATAGAGGTCCCGTGGCTAACCCAAGGCTTCCCGCTGAAGATGCGCCGTAAAAAAACTAATACCTCCGAGGTACTAGTTTCCGGAAACTGCGGGGCAAGGGCGGGCATAGCAACGCCTAGCCATTGCTGCTGTGATCGCGCCGCGCTGCGCCGCTTCTTTGCTGCGCCACAGGATTGTCGTATGATCGGCACCTCCCCCCAAACCACGGGACGTCTGCGGGACATATGATCCGGCGGCCGCACGGTAGTTCGCTCCAGGGCAAACAGCCACGCCTCCCCCCTACGATATCTGGCCCGTGTGACCGGGGCCTTAATATAGAAAGTCCAACACTTTCCCCAGGTAATTTTTTCCATGTTTCAGACCTCTGGTCCTTCCTCAGGAACAAAGCCCCAGTGCTGAGAGCCCCTTTTCAGTTCCTTACAAGGTAATGCTTCTCATTACCTATTTTCCTATGATGGATTTTATGGGCATATTGACTTTATACAATAGATATATTACACTTTAAATGAGGTCTCCCTTATGAATATGTTGTGGGAAATATAGCACACCGTTGTTTTGCTTGGGTTTTTTTCGTCGCTTTTTACTGCGTGCTGTACCTTTGTTGTTGTATGGTCTAAGGACCGCAACGATAAACTGACTGTGCCTTAAATTATGGGAGGGAGGGGCTCTCGTCTGCTTACACCCAAAATTAAAGCCATGCGTATCCCACCCTTACTGAAGGAAGGCCGAGTGCCCTTAGTCAGAGCAAGGTTTGGGGTTTTTTAAAAAAGATTTTTTTGAACAGCCTCCAGGTTGCTGCTGTGCAAATCCTTCCAGCCTCAAATATCTACTCCGTATGGAAGCTGGACTATGGCGTTGCTCTGGTAACAATGTCAGGGCGGGCTACATCAAAAAGCCTCCTTTGGGGAGACAGAGTTTTAGAATGGCCCCTCACGTTTGAAGAACTGTGGGTTTTACGCTTTCCAAGCAGGCCTTCCAGGAGAGCGTTTCACAGACGGTAACTCCAAGGTACTTGACGTTCTTACATTGGTCAATAGGAGCATCATCCACAGACCACTGGAATTTGTGGGACTTGCCCACAAAAAGCCATCACTTTTGCCTCGGCATAGTTAATACTTCAGGATTCTTCTTTTCAGAAACCACCAAGCTTGAACAACGGCCTCCTAAGCCCTACTCAAATAAGGGACAATAAAACCACGTCAACCACATACAAAAGAATGGAAATTTTCTTTGAGCCAAGAGGAGGAGGAGGAGGAGGAGGAGGACAACATAAGAACATAAGAGAAGCCAATGTTGGGTCAGGCCAATGGCCCATCTAGTCCAACACTCTGTGTCACACAGTGGCCAGAAATACCAGGTGCCATCAGGAGGTCCACCAGTGGGGCCAGGACACTAGAAGCCCTCCCAACTGTTGCCCCCCCCAGGCACCAAGAATACAGAGCATCACTTGCCCCAGACTGAGAGTTCCTATCTATACCTTGTGGCTAATAGCCACTGATGGACCTCTGCTCCATATGTGTAATGTATCCACCTCAAACCGCGTGCGTGGCCAATTCACCACGCGGTCATGTGAAGCGGCTGAGCTTCGCTCGCAGTAACAATGGGACAAGCAGATCCTAGCCGGCGCCTATCGGCAGGCTAGACTCCCAGCCGAGAGCCTATGGAACTCTCGGCCACTGTAAATAGCCAATCACTTGTGTGTGGGTGTGTTTTGGGTGTGGGATTGTTGCACATATAAACCAGCCTGTGAGCTGGTTAGAGTTGTCTTGTTCTGAGCTGAAATAAAGTATGAAAGCTGAAATCGCTAGTAAGTCTCAGTACTTTTCAATATGTTTATCCAGTTCCCTCTGGAAGCTGTCCATGCTTGTAGCCGCCGCCACCTCCTGTGGCAGTGAATTCCATGTGTTAATCACTCTTTGGGTGAAGATGAAGAAGAAGAAAGGGAGGAGGAGGAGGAGGAGGAGGAGGAGGAAGAGGAAGAGGATGAGGATGTATACCCCAGCCTTCACTTGGAGTCTCAGAGCAGCTTCCAGTCTCCTTCCCTTCCCCTCCCCACAACAGACACCCTGTGAAGCAATGATCCCTGTAAGCTGTGGAGTCTTGTGAGCAAAAATCCTACGTTGTGAGCTACTGGCATTCAAGTTGTGAGCAAGCAATTTGGCTGCTGGATAAATTAGCTCGCTCTGGGGTCATCCTTCCCAGGCTAAGGGTCCGTTCAGACGGCTCTTTAGATCCGCTCCAGGCATGAGTGCCTGCCGGATTTAAAGGTAATGTCCAGACACAAACATCTGGGAAACGTTCAGCTCTCATACTTTATTTCAGCTCAGAACAAGACAACTCTAACCAGCTCCCAGGCCGGTTTATATGTGCAACAATCCCACACCCAAAACACACACAAAACACAAGGGATTGGCTATTTACAGTGGCCGAGAGTTCCATAGGCTCTCAGCCGGGAGCCTAGCTTGCCAATAGGTGCCGGCTAGGATCCGCTTGTCCTATTGTTACTGAGAGCAAAGCTCGGCCGCGTCGCCTGACTGCGTGGCGAAATGGCCACGCACGTGGTCTGGGATGGATACATTACAGTGGGCATCCCGTTTTGCCACGTTTTGGAGCCGTACTTGAAAGATACCACTTTAAATCTGCAGTTTTCGTGTCTCGACGGGACAACTGCAGACTTTCACCTGTCTAATCGTTCCACCAGCGCGGAATCCTCCCGTCAGGGTGGTCTGACGTCAGACCATCCCGAGCGGCCGCGATTTTTAAAAAATCGCTACTCAATATGCGCTTAAACACATTTAAAAACGAGGCTGCGGAACCCCGATCCAGCACCAGGAACCCTTCA
>NW_015163830.1:0-5215 GCF_001447785.1 Gekko japonicus | reverse complement strand
AGATGGCTCTTTAGATCTGCGCCAGGCACGAGCGCCTGGCAGATTTAAAGGTAATGTCCAGACACAAACATCTGGGAAACGTCCCTGTTCCGTGGGCATCCCATTTTGCCACGCTTCAGAGCCGTACTTAAAAGATACCACTTTAAATCTGGAGTTTTCAGGTCCCGATGGGACAACCACAGACTTTCAACTGTCTGATCATTCCACCAGCATGCAATCCTCCTGTGGGGTGGTCTGACGTCAGACCATAACGAGTGGGGGCGATTTTTTAAAAAATCACTACTCAATATGCGCTTAAAAGCATTTAAAAACGAGGCTGCGGAACCCCGATCCAGCACCAGGAACCCTTCAATGTTTTGAATGACCCGTGAGTTTAAGGAGGATTGGTTAATGGGATGGGAGCTGGAGGGAGGATGGGCCTTTTGATATGCAAAATAGTCCCTCCAGTGAGCATGTTCTCAATGTCAAGGGGGATGGCCGGGACTCGTTTAGTCCAGCCCTGCAAGCAGAGGTAGATTTGGGGGGGATCGTGGGGGATCGCAGTTCCCCCGGGTGAGGTGCGGGGGTGGGGCATACGACGAAGCCCCGCCCCCTTCTTCCGGCCGCCCCCTGCTTCCAGCCTCATTCTGTTGCAGAAGGAGGAAGAAGCAGGAGGGTAAGTTGGCGTCCTCCCCCTCTGCCTGGCCGAGGCGACTCCATGTGGCCTCCGCAAGGACTCCCAGCCCCATCCAGGAGCTTTCCCGAGGTAGCTGTGTTAGTCTGTTGCTGCAAAATAGTCCAAGAGTTCAAATAGCACCTTTAAGACTAACAAATAGCACCTTTAAGACTAACCTTTAAGACTAAGACTGAGTGGTGGTTGTGTGTGGCCTTATGACACACTTCTGGTGATGGCAGGGGGTGTGGCCTTGTGACACACTTCCGGTGATGTCAGGGGTGTGTGGCCTCATGATACACTTCCAGTGATGTCAGGGGGTGTGGCATATGCTAATGAGTTATGCCAATGAGTTCCCCTAGCTCTTTTTCTACGAAACGACCCCTGCCCGCAAGTGTGGGTCAGAACAAAAAACGAAAGAAGAATTTGGTCGTGCTTGGGCTGTCATGTTGGTCAGAATTACATCTACGTGTCCCTCACATGGTGCTTTGAACGTTTGATTCTGTGCACGCATGGATCTACAAGGACTTGCAATCACGCCTATGTGTATGTGAAAAAGTTTTTTTAAAAAACCACCACTGCGTGCGCCTCCTTCAGTTGACGCAGTCTAGACAATTCACAGCGGAAGCAGCGCGTGGTAAGGCGATTCCCCCGAGGGATGTCTGGCCGTGCAAGGACGGATTAAAAAGGTCAGGATCAAATTTGAGCCGGCATAATGGCGGGATTCACTGCCCGTCTGAACGCACCCTAAGACAAAAATGTGGAGGCTAAAAAAACTGTGAGCTAGCTCGCACTAACTCAGCTTACAGGGAACACTGCCCTGTGAGTTAGGTGGGGCTGAGAGAGCTCTGAGAGAACTGTGATTAGCCCAAGGGTACCCAGCTGCGGTGGCTCAAGTGGTTAAGACGCTGAACTGCAGGCTGTGGAAGGTTGATAGTTCAGCAGTTCAAGACCCGAGTGCCGCATGACGGAGTGAGCTCCCATCTCTGGTCCCAGCTCCTGCCAACCTAGCAGTTCGAAAGCAAGAAATTGCAAGTAGATAAATAGGTACCACTTCAGTGGGAAGGTAACAGCATTCCATGCGCCTTGGTGTTTAGTCATGCCGGCCACATGACCACGGAAACGTCTACGGACAATGCCGGCTCTTCAGCTTTGAAACGGAGATGAGCACCGCAACCCTAGAGTCAGATTCGACTGGCTTTCGAGCAAGGGAACGTTTACCTTTACCCAGCTGACTCCATGTGGAGAAGTGGGGAATCAAACTTGGTCCCCCAGATTAGAGTCCGCCACTCTCAAAACACTACATCAAAAGGGCTCTCAAACTGGGGTAAACCCTAGCTCTGACAACCTCTCGGTGATGTTACTGAGAAACAGATTACAAAGTAAGGGGGCTCAGACGTATCCCTGTGTAACTCCTCTGCTTATTGGCATCTCCTCTGTCGGAGACCCAGAAATGCCCACTATCCAGCAATATCCCAACATGGAGTTGGCAACCCTTAAAAAGTAAACACACTTTGTGGCAGGGAGGCCAGCTCCTTCGAGCATCCTCCCCTTTTGCTGTCTTTACCGCCACTCGTGTCGTAAGAATCGAGAATTTCGCTGTGCTCGGAAGGCGCGGCCCTGAATAGACTGGATTGCCTGAGAGAGCGGGCCCCATCTGCCCGCCGGCCGGCCGCAATTGGATTTCCATCCCTCCCTTTTGTCTCTCTTGCTTCAAAGTGGGTTTTCTTTGAAAGTCTTATCCGCGAGCGTGGGGGGCAATTACTTAATGTCCTAAATTACTATCGAGACCTCATGGGCCGAGGGTGGCACACAATAGACTGGCGCAGTTGGTTCAGGTATCATTTTTTTTTTATCGTCGGGGCCTGAAGTACGCCAGAAATGGAAGCCGGAGACGTTTCCAGCAGTCATTCAGCGGGGCTTAAAAAAACACACGCGTCTGTCCAGATTGCCTCTCCGGAGGTTTCTTTGAGGTCCCTGCCTGCTCCTTTGTTAGGGCAACATTAAGTGGGTATAGCGTTTGGAGGAAGCAATTCTGCTTTTATGTTAGTTTTAAATAGGGCCCGGAAATGCTGCAAGATACCATTTGATTAAAAACTGAAAAGGGGGGAGGGAAGCATTTATTCCCCGGTTTGTGGAGATCTTTTCTTTAAAAAAAAAAATTAAAAAATCTCATCCTACACAGCTGAGGCCTCTTCAATGCATAACTCATTTTACATACATGGATGTATCCAGTGTTCCCTCTAAGCTGAGTTAGTGTGAGCTAGCTCACCATTTTTTAGCCTCCAGCTCACACATTTTTGTCACAGCTCAGGAAGGAGAGGGCTCTAGAGGGAACTAATTTATGCAGCAGCCAAATCGCTCGCTCACAACTTTAATGCCAGTAGCTCACAAAGTAGGATTTTTGCTCACAAGACTCCACGGCTTAGAGGGAACATTGGATGTATCTGTAATTTCTTCTTAGGTTTCTGGTGCAGCCCATATACGCACACTGCAGGAGAAGGGACTGCTGTATTCAGTAGGATTACACCCAGGCCTGTTGCTACGGTGGGACTTTGTATGGGGGGGGGGCTTTGCCCCCTTCCTTAAAGGCACAGCCCCACAAGAATTCCTCCTGTAAATGCTTTTTTTCAATCATTTTAAAACCTTTTTAAAGAGGCGTGCTTCTCCATCCCAAAGAGTCATGGGATACATTCCAGGGACGCACATGGTCCGTATGTGCAACGGCAGGCCCAGGCCAGCCTATTTCTAGGCAAGCATGAGATGCAGAAGAAAGCAACACAACCAAACAGCAATCCCTGAATACACATTGCATAGGTATTCATGCTAGAGACACACATAAGCAGCATCACCACTATACAGAAAATACAAACATAAACTCATATCGTTACAGTAGTGAAGGGCAGGGTGTAAATCCAATCTCTTCTTCTTCTCCTTTAAGCAGAGTGGGGCACTGTAGTTGACTGATTCCCGCACTAAGCAACAGAGTTGGAGTAGGTGACCTCTAGGACCCCTTCTAACTCTGTGTCAAGAAACTGGTCTCCTTTAAGAGAAGTTTCTCAGCCCAAGTGTTAGTTTTCTTGCCTATAGAAGTCGTCGCCCCCACCTGCAGGCTTGTTCTCAGAATTGTTGCTAAGGCTGGCAGAAACCATTAACTTGCAGCAGCTGAGAACTGTCCTCTAAAGTGGTTGACAGCTTGCAGTTTAGAGATCTATCCTGGTAACAGCCTTCTATTGGCTAAATGGCTTTTTGTTCTGCACTGCAAACTTCAGCCCCACCAGAAAATATTTGCCCCACCAGCCACAAAAACCTGGCTACGGGTCTGATTATACCATCTCTCATTCCCTTGGTGTGGTTTTAAAGAGCAGGAGTGAGATGCCATGCTCCCACGGACACCCCCACAATACCTTATTTGGCTAACTAGGATACAGATTCCTTCATATAGTGTGTGTGTGATATTAAACTGGGACCACTGAAGAAGGCCCTTTTGGCCTAAATGTGTCTGGTCCGATTTCATTGGTTTATTGGTTCCAGTCAGTGCTACTGAACGTATACCGTATTGTATGTTATGTGTACTGCACAGTGTGCTACTAAAAGTTTACTGTATTGTATGTAATGTGTACTGCACAGTGGAAAAGAGCAAGGGTCCAGTAGCACCTTAAGGACTACCAAAAGTTGTGGCAGGGGATGAGTTTTGGTGAGTCACTGCTCACTTCTTCAGATACCGCTAGAATGTGAGTCCATCTGTCCTTTTATTTTGAAGAGTGGAGTGATTTCAGATGCCCAGCGACCATAGCAGGCAAACAGCAATAGCAGGTGAATGACAATAGCAGGTGTCGTAATGAGACAGGAAACCTAGCACTTGATTCAGTCCAGGAGGATGAATTGAAACCAAGGTTTCCTGTCTTGTTACCAATGCTGATTTCTCCATGCCTACTACCCCTCTGCATATCACATCTGCTATTGTCATTCACCTGCTATTGATTTATTTAATTTGTATCCCACCCTTCCTGCCAGAGCAGGCTCATATTAAAAGATTAAAATGCAATAAAACACGAATTCCTTACATACAAACTGCTCAAAAAATTCATATACTTTACGGATACAGTTCACAAATAGGGGGAACCCCACCCCGACGCGCGCATCACCCGGCAGTGACTCGACCACGCTGGGCACGCTGGGGGTGGGCCACGGTCATCCAAGGGAAAACTCTATGGTTTTCCCTCGGATGGTCGTGGCCCCGCCCCCAGCGTGCCCAGCGTGGTCGAGTCACTGCCGGGTGACATATGTGCGGCACGCGCGCTCCAGCCACGGACCGGGAGTCCCCCGGTAAGAAGAAATTTCCACTTGACAACCCTATCTCCAAGATATAAGGACAGATGGACTCACCTTCTAGCTGTATCTGAAGACGTGAGCAGTGACTCACCAAAGCTCCTCCCCTGCCACAACTTTTAAAGTGCACTGTAATATGCAGGATATATTTTAATATTTTTGATGTATGCTTGTAACCTCAACCTTTTAGGTATCCAATCCCGTTTTCTAGTTGGGTTTTTGCCCCTTCTT
>NW_015163829.1:20400-25519 GCF_001447785.1 Gekko japonicus | reverse complement strand
TCCTGCATAGAAGCACCAGGATTTCATGACAAATCCTAGAGCAGTACTCTGGGAAATCCCCATATATAACTTTTGAGGTGCACAGACAATGACATATACCACCCGTTTTCAATTGCAATTATCCACCCGTTTTCAATTGCAATTAGACAGATGGTTTGTTTTAATTTCATACCCATCTCATGGAATGGTAAATTCTTTAATTTCCAATGCATATTCACACACTGTAAACCCCCCACAATCAGAGTGTCCTAATGTGTTTCTGCCTTGCAATTGCCTTTGTTCTGTGCCAATGTCTGCTCTTACTGATGAGTTCCTCAAAGATCCAGGATTACTAAACCCAATTCTTAGTAATGTTTGGCATCCAGGTAGATGTGCTACAATGTGCCAGTCCTGTGTAATTTAACCATCAATGGATTAGAGGCATCCTTCAGAATGACTGTGTCAAGAAAATTAACTCTAGTTTTGTCCGATTTCATTTCAAATGTAATTGTCGGGTGTAGTTGATTAAGTGAATTTTTAAAAATGTGTTTACTTTAATATCCCCCCAAAAACCATGAACAAATCATCTGTACATCCATATTTGATGGAAAAAATGGGTTTTTATGTGAATCATAAATGAACTTGCTCTCAAAGTATTCCATAAATAAATACACTATGCTGGGTGTCTTTGGGCTACCCATAGCTACCCTTAAAAATCTATAAATACAAATTGTCACTAAAATGATTTTTTTTCTCAAAACTAAGATCTAAAAATTCTTTGAGGACATGAGTAGGGGGAGATTTAACTGGGTGTTTATAGGTTGACTGACCCAGTGGCCTTAACTGTGCAGGTCAGCTACCAAAATCTCACTGTGAAGGATATTGAAGATTGATCAGCCAGTGTACTGAGGACTTGCAACACCTACATTCATTCTATTGGAAAGATCCTTAAAAAGATAAAAATTGAAGGGTAATTATTCCCAGCCTTGTGTCAATTACAGATGCATACAACTGAGTAATGTCTCATGTGTATGCCTTCCAATTTTGGTGCAGAAAGTATGAGTGCAACCACCTAATCAGAGCCAATGTGCCTATGATGAAGGTACTTTCTGGACCAAAATTGGAAGGCATACAATATGATAACCAGAATCATAGAATCATAGAGTTGGAAGGGGCCATACAGACCATCTAGTCGAACCCCCTGCCCAATGCAGGACAATCCATATCACATTAGATCTAACATGACTCAGCATGTTTCAAGGAGGCCTTACCAGTCATATTTTTTCTTGTGTCATTTGATTCCACATTGGAAAATTCCTTTTTTGGTCCTATATACTGCGTTTTGATTGTAACAGGAGTTTATACGTAGCATTTAGTGTTTGACCTCTGAGAAAGGCCCTATTGGGCCAAAATATATTAGGTCATAAGTGTTTCCTCTTGTGCATATGTCACTTTAAGTATGTTATGAGGCTTGATATGGGCCCTTGTATGTTTTTAATTATCTTTGCAATAAATATATGTATTTTTACTTATAATTATTTTAGTTTTAAGTATTGCCCCTTATTTGTTTTCTCACTTACATTTGCGGTTCTTGATTCCATTTTGTTGGGTTGGTCCCCCCCCCCCTTTTCCTTCACAACCTAATCGAGTACCTAGGACATCAGAGCTGGAGGGGTCACCAAAGAGGGCCACAGTCAACTCCAGAGGTCTAGGTTGCAGGAAAGATAAACAGTTTTTCTCTGAGGCATGTCTACCACTGCTGCTTCGGAGTGAGTCCCAGCATAGTCGATTGGATTTACTCCCAGGTAAGCATGGTTAAGGTTGCAGCCCTAGGCATGAGCTGGTTGATATTATGGTTAATATTAGCATTATGTTTGTATGTGAAGGTTGAATGGGGATAGTAATAGTTTGCTAGGGTGCCACAAACAATGTTTTAATGTTGATATCATGTTTTAGGTTAGCTATATACAGAGGAGCGACCACTGCAATGGTGTAGGAAATCTATTGGTGCTTCAATTTACACATTTGCCTGTTGAAATATAATGAACTATCTAAGAAGAGGCTTTTAATCAGCAAGTAGGGTTGGGTGTTCCACAATGTTAAGAGTTTGCCTAGGGTGCCAAAAAAAACCAGGTCATAATATTTATACCATATTTCAGGTTAGATGTTATACCATATTTCAGGTTAGATGTATGCAGAAGAGAAAACATTAAAATCTAGGAAATCTGTTGATGCATTAATATACACATTTGGCTGTTCAAACTTAATGAGCTATCTGTCAACAGGGTTTTAAGTGGGGTTACAGAGTGCACCCCATTGCCACCATGTGATACAGAGAAGCCCGAGGGAGTGGGTGGGCGGAAGCAACATTGTCTGTGGCAGCAGTGTTGCATGGGCACCTCAAGACCATCCATTAAAAATGACTTGGATAAGTGGTCTAGCTTACAACTCTCTCTAATGGGCAGGGCCACCACGGTCAAAATGAATCTTCTTCCCAAGGTTTTATTCCTTTTTCAAACCATTCCAATACTTAAAAACTATAATTTTATTCAAAAATTGGATAAATTAGTTCAAGATTTCATCTGGCAAAAGATAAACCCGAGAATAAAACTTAAATTTTTACAAGAAAAAACACAAAAAGGAGGTTTGGCACTACCAGACTGGTGGCTCTAATATCAAGCGGCATGTTACGAGAGTGGGTATTACTTAGTAACCCTAGGATTTTAAATATTGAGGGTTACAATTTAATGGCAGGATGGCATTCTTTTCTATGGCAAAAGAAACTTGAAAGCATTCGTATTTTAAACAACACCAGATAAGGGCAAGTTTAATAAAAGTCTGGAATGAAATCAAAACTTCATTCTATATTATAATCCCAAAGTGGGTTGCTCCGCTTGAAGCTATTACTTTGCCTAACGTAATGACTGATACCCATGCTCTGAGTTATGACGTTCTGTTACATAAAAATAATGTGCTCAAATCGCAAGAAACTCTACAATCCCAACATATTCAGCTATCTTGGTGGGAAAGAAATCAACTAATTTTTAGATATATGGAAGATAAACAATTAGACAGAACTTGATAAAATAAAATGCAATCTCAATTTTGGGAAAGAGCCAAACCACCCAGGGAGGAGGGGGAATGTACATTCAGAATATTCAGAATGAGATTGTCAAAATCAAGCCTAACTGCTTGCTTCATAGGGCTGTGTGATCGTAGGGTGATTTCAGATTTTAAATGCAAGGAAACAGAAAACCTCAGCCCTGATTGCAAACATCCTTTGGGATTAATCGTAAAGACTTGGAGAGAATAGGATTTGAATCCTTCAAGATAAATTAGGGTTTGGGACCAAGTTTCCAGGAAAAGCACAACATCAAAACCCTTAAGCTAATTTTTTTTTAATCGTCATTAGTTTTGTTCCTCCATGGTGCAATATTCCAAGAAACAATTTTAGCATCCACAGGTGGAGGGCAATTTAAACGTCAATCAGCCACAGTTAATGGGTCCAAATAATTGTTCACATCATGATATACACAGCCATTTCCTGCGCCGTCTTTGGTGTGTTTTACTATTTGGAAAGAATACTGTACTTTTAGACTGAAGCTGGCATTGAACTCAAGGATTTCTCCCCCCCCCCCTTTGTAATGACTGTTCTGAGAAGTTACCCTTTCCATGTTGGCAGAATGGTCTGTCTTCTTGACAATGCAGGTATTACATATGGGTCATATGGATTTATGACTGTTCTGAGAAGTTACCCTTTCCATGTTGGCAGAATGGTCTGTCTTCTTGACAATGCAGGTATTACATATGGGTCCTATGGATTTTGGGGCAGAGTCATGATATAAATACAGCAGCTGATACAGTGTTCACATCAGTGACTTCACACTTGAAAGGTAGCCAAGATGAAACTTCAGGTTCTTGCTACCATTCTTCATGTCTTTCTCCTTTGCCCAAATGCCAAGGGGCAACAGGTAAGGCGACCTTTTCATTAATATTTCTAGGCTGTTCAGTGAGCTTTGTAGACAAGAATGAGACTTTTCTAGGAATCCAAAATTCTTCTTCAAATACGATAGAATCTGACAAGTGGGCTCCTGCAAGAAACTTATGAGGAGGGTGAATCCCACCCACCCCTTTCTTCCTTTCCTCTCTCCCTTCTCTAACAATTTTCCCTCTCATTCTTACTCCTCCCCTTCTGTCAATCTTCCACACCTCTCTTTCTTCCTCTATCCATCTCCCTCCTATTTTACCCCACTCTTCTCTGACAATCTCCTGACGCTTTGTCATCCTCTCCTTGTCTGTCAGTCTACCCTCTCTCTTTTGCCTCCACCCTTCTCCATCAATCTCCCTCTCACCTTCTCTGACAATCTCCCTTATTCTTCCCCAGTCAAGGCTATCTCGTCCCCCCCCCCTTTGCTTCCTCCCATCTCCCCTACTTCACTCAGTCTATCACTTCCTCCCTTACACCAGCCCGTTTCTTGCTCTCTCCCTCTCCCCATGCTTGTCACTTCTCTTTTCCTGCCCCCCATCACTCTTTCTTTGTTTCTCCCATACTCTCCCAGCCACCCTTTTGCTCCTCCCCACAGCAAGGACAAGAGTTCTCCTGTACACCTCCCCACTTCCCCCGACAGTGATAATTGTGGCCCTCCCAGCCATTCACTTGCTTTCCACAGCTTCAATGGCAGCTCTTTTGGCCATCCGCCACTCCCCCCACACACACACACGCAATGGCAGCAACAGTATAGTTCCATACAGAGTTTTCCCGTTTAAGTCCATTTGTACGTTACGAGTAGCATAGAATGGCAGTCCAACCATGAAGAATAAAAACTTTTCAGCATATAATATATAAATGAATGTATACAAAAGGCTGAAGTAAAAAGTAAAAGAAAATATTTGCTTTTGATTTTTTTCTACAGATTTACCAAACGGTCACTATGAGCAGCATGACAATATTATCTTAAATTGATTTATGCCTGGAATTATTGAAATCAATGTGCTTAGTGGTCTAAGTCTGTTTAGGACTGCAATATAAATGTGCGGTCTGAAGTTCTTTTGGAATTACAACTGATCTGCAGAATGCAGAGATCAGTTCCGCTGGAAGAAATGGCAAGTGGGGTGGAGGACTCTTTAGCATTACACTCCT
>NW_015163829.1:17853-20386 GCF_001447785.1 Gekko japonicus | reverse complement strand
CCCTAACTCAGCCTTTCACAAGAAAACCAAATCCCTAGGAATCTCCCAAGGTGGAGTTGGAAGTTTGAGGTGTAACTCTGTTGAGGATTGCACTGTGAGGTAATTGTTGGACTGTTATTTCCATCCTACTGAATAAAACCTGACACTAGGGAAAGGCCTTGGTCACTGTTGTTCGCTCTTGAGAGTAATTGATTGGCCACCACGTGAGACATGATGCTGGACACGATGGACCACTAGTGAGATCCAGCAAGGCTTTTCTTATGTCCTCTGTTCCTGTGTAGTGCCTTCCTTCATTATTATTATCTTCCCAAGCCTTAGTCTACATGCCTTTGCCCAAGGGGAGGTCAGTGAATGAATGATTGATTGATGGAATGAATGATTGATAGATTTGATTGCTGTCCCGCCCTCCCTCGCAAGAGAGCTCAGGGTGGGTCACAAAAACTTGTTTAACTACTTAGTAACATTAAAACATTAAAATTAAACGGAACAAATAATTTAAGTAAACTAACATGAGAATGAAATATCACACCACATTTCAGTCCAATCAAAACAAGATGGCAACTTTTCAAGGCAGTTTGTAGTGCCTCCTGCAAGATGCTGAATTAGATGGTAATTAATAGCAATCTGTTTCTGCTCTGTTGACCTCTTTGAACAGGGCAAATCGCAACGGGCACTGTAAGCACTGCAAGCAGTTTGCGCAGAGGACACAGAGATGGATTGGATGTCCACCACCTCAACAAAAGGCCTGGAGGAATGGCTCCATTTTACAGGCCTTGCAGAACTGCAATAAGTCCCGCAGGGGCCTGATTTCAACTGGGAGCATGTTCCACCAGGCCAAGGTTAAAGCAGAATAACACGACAGTGTTAGGGCTAAAGTTCGTCATGAGTTATACTAGCTTAATAGTCATTTCCTCTCCCATAGGAAGCCCTGGTAGACGTTGTTTTTACTACCCTCCATGTATTAAAACATCCAGCTTTGGGGGCCCATAGGGAAGCCAGCTTTGTTGGTAGACTGCCCGTCTCCCATTGACTCTACCCACCACTCTTTGATTTGATATGGGGGGAAACATGCTGAGGGAAATGAGAGGGTGAGTGGGTGGCCCGTAGCCAGGATTTTTGTTTGTTTGGGGGCATTTAAATTAAATTTATTTTTTTTCAAGGGACAGGGCAGCAAGCGTGTCAAGTCCTTGGGGGGGGGGAGCTCAGAAAGCATGTAATTGCCTTCAGAAGGCATTCAAATGCCTTTTGAGTCCCAGTCCACAATTTCCTCTCCCATAGGAAGCCCTGGTAGATGTTGTTTTTACTACCCTCCATGGATTAAAACATCCAGCTTTGGGGAAGCCAGCTTTGTTGGTAGACTGCCCGTCTCCCATTGACTCTACCCACCACTCTTTGATTTGATGAGGGGGGGGGAACATGCTGTGGGAAATGAGAGGGTGAGTGGGTGGCCCGTAGCCAGGATTTTTGTTTGTTTGGGGGCATTTAAATTAAATTTATTTTTTTTCAAGGGACAGGGCAGCAAGCGTGTCAAGTCCTTGGGGGGGGGGAGCTCAGAAAGCATGTAATTGCCTTCAGAAGGCATTCAAATGCCTTTTGAGTCCCCGTCCACAGGACAAGAAAGCTTAGAAGAGCACTCAAGAGTGGTGGATTTAATACACCTTCAATACACCCTTTGTGCTCGCCCAGTCCTGCTGTATATGACCTAGGACGTGATGAGTCTTTCAAAAGCATTCCCATGAGCCTTTGGGAAACCTGCTTGAAGGCAATTAAATGCTCTCTGTACTGTCTTTTCCCAGGTCCCATGATGCCCCCCTCCCCAATTTCACAGTGGGAGAGAGAGGGAAAAGCACTACCCGCCTGCCCTACAGAGTGGAAAGCGCCCTACCACAGCAGCACCAATTATCCCTCAGCCCTGCAGTGCTCCATGCCCAAAACAGCAGCATGCTGCAGGTCAGGGAATTGGAGCACCACTTCTTCCTCCTCCCATCTTTCCTCATATTTTTCTCCTTCTTTTAGAGCTCAAGGCAGCAGCTTAGAGAAAAAAAGTTTTCACTTTCCATAATTGGGGAGGGGGGCTTTTTGCCATTCAGTCCAAGCTCCTTTCCTTCACATCACACTACCCAGCTTGTGCTTCTACTTGGAAGTAAGAAAGTAAGGGTTCTTTTTAAAATTATGCCCCCCCAAACAAATCCTGGTTATGGCCCTGGGGAGAACCCTCTCCCAACTCCTCCTCCTCCAGGCAGGCAGGCAGGCAAGCTGCAGTGCTGGGCCATGACTTCTCCACCTAACAACCAGCCAGCCAGCGCAGCCAGCTTGGCTTCCAGCCCGGCCCCGATTTAAGCCCATCTCTGCTGCTCTGCACTGCCGAGTCAGATGATGAGGCCATGGGGGAAGGCAAGGGGAGGCTTTTGGGGCTGCTGGCTGGCAGGCAGGGAAAGGGGGGCGGCAGAGAGTCCTCTGGGCAACCCAGAGAGTCAGAGGGCCTGCACTGCCAAGGAAGTCGGGGGGGGGGGGCGTTAGCGGGAAGCAGGGG
>NW_015163829.1:8872-17814 GCF_001447785.1 Gekko japonicus | reverse complement strand
AATGACCCCTGGATGTGTACATTTATTTGCCCCCTGGGAGAGTGGCAAAATCTGCTACAGTCTAATGAGGCTGGAAGACAGTGGACTTTCCCAGAGATCAGCTGCAGTCAGATTCTTATTCCACCATCAAAACAATTGCTGCATCCCACAAAAATGGGAGACGGTGTGGTTTCCAGTGACAGACAGCAGAAGCAGACTCCCACCTGATGGCCCTGTTCCATTGAAAGTTCTCATCTAAACAACAGAACAGTGTGAAACCTTTTTTGGCTTCTGCTTGAGTAGTTTGATGCAAGCAGAATATATCACAGATTGACTGCAGGTTGGCTTGGCTACCAAACAGGTTCCTTTATGAACTGCAGCCTTCTGTATGAGAGATACAAGGGTGGTGGGCTTGCGTAGTATAGCTTTAGGATTCCTTGTTTATTTCAGCTCTAGCACTAGACAGCTGTGAAATAAGCAGGACTTTCAGGAGATATCTATAAACATGAACAAACACTAATTCTCTTGACCTTTCTTTTAGCACCTCTCAAATCCACCAGCCATGCTCAGAGCGTGTTTGACCCCTGCAAAGATGGTGATGACTGATGTGCTCAATGCAGACGCTATTGAGAAGGCGGTGGGAGCCTTTTCAGCTGCTGACTCTTTTAGCCACAAGAAGTTCTTTGAAATGGTGGGGATGAAGGAGAAGACCCAACAACAACTGCTGAAAGTTTTCCAAATTCTGGACAATGATCAAAATGGCTTTATTGGGAGGAAGGAATTACAGTCTTTCTTGCAAAACTTTAAGCCTGGAAGCAGGATGTTGACTGATAAAGAAATCAATGATTTCTTGAAAGCTGGAGATACAAATGGAGATGGCAGACTTAGTTTTGATGAATTCTCAGCCTTGGTGCGTTCATGATAAAGACTTTGACCAATCAGGTCCCTTCATCCCTCCTTCGCTTCTGGATTCCAAGAGTTCTCTGCTGACCTCCATGATTCCTCTTCTGTTTGTGTTTTTTATCCTCCAACTCTGTTCTTTTCTGCCCTCTAACATGTGCTGAAAGATGCTGTTAAAACAATAAAGTTCACATCAATCCAGACTAAAAAAAAAAAGGAAGAATAACTACTTGTGCTTTATTTTAATTTAGGATATTTCTTCAAAAGCAATGGTGATTATTTGAAATATTCTGTGCACTGTATCAGAGATCAGTAATGTCTTTCATTGGAATCCAGCCTTTCCATGGAGCATTCTGCTGCTCAGTTTCTCAAAGAGTCCCTCAGTAGAGGCATATTGAATCCACAGCACAATTTGAGGTCCCTGTTGAAGTCAACGGTAACTTTGGATGTTGGTTTTAGTGAGTTCAGCTGTCCTCACAAATTGAGCAAATTGTTTGCCCTTCCCTTTGGCGAATCCCTGACTTAGGCCCCGGTCACACGGAGCATTAGCCATGCTAGAGAGACAGAAGATAGGCGGATTTTCCGGGCGCGATCACAGCACCACATCTGGGAAGCGTAGAGCTCCCATGGCTCACCCGAGGCTTCCCACCGAAGATGCAGGGTAAAGAACTAGTACCTCCGAGGTACTAGTTTCCGGAAACCATGGGTCAAGGGCAGGCATCTGATCACGTTTCTGGTGACATCCGGCGCCCGCCCATGTCCCCTCGCAAAAAGGGTTTTTTCCCCCAAGTCTCCATGGGATGCGCACAAGCACCCAACGGAGCATGCACACATTTTAGTTTTTTTTAAAAACCACAACCCTGTTTGCCGTGCCACTCTGCTTCTTTGCTCCGTCGTGTGATCGGCCCCTCCCTCCTAACCATGGGAGCTCGACGGGACCTCAACCCAACGCCTGATCACGTAGTTGTGCGTTATTTTGCTCCGGGGCAAACAGCCACGCCTCCCCCCCCCCGCATTTCCCTGCTTGTGTGACTGGGGCCTAAGTACCTCTAAGAATAGGCCTTTTTGAATGGACCAGGTAGATATTCCACTTGGTTCACAATGGATGCCAAGGAATCTGGAACCACTTCCAAAGGGGGTGAAGAGAGATCCTTAAAGAATGAAAGTCTTGTTCATTCTGTAGTTTTTGCTTTTTAATTCAATTTCTCAATTGCTTCAACTCCTCCACATTGTTGTATGGAACGCTGAAGTCAGCAGGAGAAAATAATTGATATTCTAATCTTTTTTTTTTCCTTTACAAAACACTAGGGAGTAAAGGACTTATTAGTTCTAAGCAGATTACTAAAATATAGAAAAGGCGAGACACCATTTGAACAGCTGCAAAAACCTATCACAGATGTACCACCAACCATGAGCCTGCTTAGTGGTGAGGACAGGATATAAATGGAAGAGAAATAAATAAAACTAAATAAATTCACAGGTAAAAGAGTGATAGGTCTGCTATTATCTGAAATATATAAAAGCTTAAAATATTGGCCATTTCGAGCTCTCCCATTGGCTGTGCTATGCACTCCAGCAGTCATTGGGCCATCAACTGCCACTCAAGAGTACTCATGTGCCATTAGCTGGGTGCTGGGTCCACTCCTCTTGCCCACCCACTGCCAGCTTGGCCACTATTCCCTGGCAGGATAAACTGCCAAAACAGCTATCTCTCCCAACAAAGAAGCTTCTCCTGCTTGCCTCTTCTGCAGCTGGCTTGCTACTGAGGTGGGGCACAGGCTGTGAAAACATTCACTTATCTTCCTGCTGTGGGACTAAATTTTCCCTCAGTGGCTGTTGCTAGGCAACCAAGCTTGGTTCTGTCAGTAAAAGGCAAAGGCAGGAGGCCCTTTCCAGGCCTACTTTGGCCTTTGAAGGGAACTCATTGGAACTAGTCCTGACTAGGGTTGCCAGCTCCAGGTTGCGGAATTCCTGGAGATTTTGTGGTCGGGTCTATGGAAGCCAGAGTTTGGGGAGAGGAGAGGCCTCAGCTGAATAGAATGCCAAGGAGTCGACCCTCCAAAGGAGTTCTTTTCTCCAGGGGGAGAGAGAGATCTGTTATCTGGAGTTCAGTTTTGCTACCAGGCGATACCACAGCCAGTGTGGCGTAGCAGTTAGCACTTCAGAGCAGGGTCTGCCAGACCCAGGTTCTAGCTGTGGAAGCCTAGTGGATGATTTCAGACCAGTACAGACTTTTAGCCTAACCTACCTCGCAGGCTTGTTGTGCAGATCAAAAGGGAGAGAGGAGACTGTACTTTTCCTTCTGGGGAACCATGGTTACCAATCTTAATGTGAGGGCCAGAGATCACTCAGAACTACAACTACTCTATGGATGGCAAAGATCAGTTCCCCTGGAGAAAATGGTGGACTCTGTGTCATTATACTTTTCTGAGTTGGCCACCCTATGACAGCCGGTGTGACGTACTGGTTAGTGCTTCAGAGCAGGGTCTGCCAGACCCAGGTTCTTGCTGTGGAAGCTGAGTGGGTGATGTCGGACCAGTCCCAGACTAACAGCCTAACATACCTCAAAAGGTTGTTGTAGAGAACAAAAGGGGGAAAGGACAAGGATGTGAGCTGCTTTGGTTCCCACTGCAGAGACAGACTGTACTCTTCCTAGATAGGGGCTGCAGGGAGGGGGGAGGAGATGGAAAGCTGAAGTTAGAGGGGCAGATGAAAGTAGGTTGATGGTTGGCTAGGAAGGAGATAGGGTTACCAACTTTAGGTCTAGAAATACCTGGAGATTTGAGGCGTGCAGCCTGAAGAGGGTGGGGTTTGAGGAGGGGTGGGACTCCAGACAGGTACAATGCCATAGACGCCAACCTCCAAACCAGCCATTTCCTCCTGGTGAACTATTCTTGCCAATCTCCAGGTGAGGACTGAAGATCACTCAGAATTACAACTGCTCTTCAGGTGGCAGAGATCAGTTTCCCTGAAGAAAACAGTGAACTCTGTGTCATTATACCCTGTTGAGGTCATCACAGCAAATTGACACTGAGTGCTCAAGGCTGTGGCACCTGCCCAGAGCCTCTTTATAGATTTTGTTGCATATATTGCAAAACTCTAGATGGTAAGGCATTAAGACACACCAACGTAAAAACACACCTTTGGGAGGAACAGTCAAATATGAGCAGTAATCGGGAAGCTCTTCGGGTGGAAGAATACCAGCAAATTGCTACTCCTACAACATGATTTTTTTTCCCCTGTGGAATTTTTGCTCTCCTGAAGCGTCTTATACAAAAGATTAGTGAACTTTACTTGGACTTTGTCTTTTGTATTATGTACTGTTGGATTCTAATCCTTTAAGAAATCATAAGAGTGTTTGAATTTGACAAATATTTGAACTGTTAAGAATTGTTAAAATTGTTTTGGATAATATATTCTTTCTAATTCTGTTTGTAAGTTATATACGGAATGTTTGTGTTTTGATACATCCTCCTCCCATGAGCTGTCCTTTGGATACAACAATCTCCAGGTGAGGGCCAGAGATCACTCAGAACTACAACTACTCTTCAGGTGGCAGAGATCAGTTCCCCTGGAGACAATGGTGAACTCTGTGTCATTACACCCTGTTGAGGTCACCACAGCAAATTGATAATGAGTGTTCAGGGCTGTGGCACCTGCCCAGAGCCTCTTTCTAGAGCTTGTTGTATATATTTCCACAATGGGCCTTATTCCTTGTCTTCAAATAAAAGAGATAATATGATCTATATTTTGGAGCAATGTAGAATTGAAAGATTTCTAGGCTTAGAAAAGTAATTACATTCAAAGGTCATGTGATACAGGGTGTCCCATTAGCTTTACCACAGTCTCATACTCTATCAGAGGATGGTATTTTTAGATACATTCATTGCAAAACTCTAGATGGTAAGGCATTAAGACACACCAATATAAAAGCACACCTATGGTGAGGAACAGACAAATATGAACAGTAATTGGGAAGCTCTCCAGGTGGAAGAATACCAGAAAATTGAGTAGAACAAACATGTTGTGCTTTACAGATTGTACTATTATAATCATACTTAAACATTCTTTAATCATTCTTATGGCTTCCTGTCTGGTAAATGTATACAGGGAGTCCGAGGAAATTTTTGGAGTTTTAGTCATTGCTCAACACGTTTATGCCAGTGGGTACCATCTCTGAATAAGCCAAGATAGCCTTCTTGGATGTTGGGGTGTATCATTTTAACTTTAAGGTGGAAAGCCTTAAACCAAGTCCGAGCTTCAAGAGATATTTCAATTCAGCTCAAAGATGACACCCACTTCACAATTTGGAATTCCACAGATGGAACATAGGAATTTAAGAAGAATTGAATCCACAGACACCCGTATTTTGTCAAACCAATACCAGCCTCAAATACATTTTGTGTGGCCACCTTGATGCTCAACAGTTTGATGGTGGCTGGGATATACTGAACCCCAGATGAATAAAAGGAATGACAGATCATATTTGATTCTGCTGCAGTCAAACTTATATCAAGAGCAGCTTGCACTGACCACGTTAATCTCTGGTCAAACTTGCACAGGAATGAGCAGTGCTCTCTGTCCCTGGGCCCACCCTCCACCCTGAAGGCTATGTGATTCTTGGGCAGGGCCAACCCCCACTACTCTGACCAGAGCCAGGGGAACAACCACATTGGGAATGGGTGGTGCTCTCTCTCCGGGTCCACCCTCCACCCTGAAGGCAATGGGATTCCTGGGCAGGGAAAACATAACTGGTCTGGGCCAACCCACTCTACCCATCCTGGGGCCTGTGGAGAATTCGCACATGGGTGGGTGGTGCTCTCTCCCTCGGCCTACCCTCCACACACAGGCAATGTGACTACGGGGCAGGGCCAACCTCCTCTCTTGCCTCGGGCCTGGACAATACTTGCACAGGGATGGTGGTGCTCTCTCCCTGGTTCTACTCTTCCTCTACTCATAGTACCATCACAAGCAATTGGGAAATAATCTCACTCATCACCTGAGGCCTGGGATCCACCCACACAGTTGCAGTCAGTCTCCTCTCTAGGGGACAACACTTTACATAGGAGAGATGTCAGTCCATTATCAGGGCAATGAGAGCTCCCAGCTTCTCATTACAGCTTCTAAGGAAAAAGGGCCAGCTAAGGACATGGATCAGTTAGGTGGCAGTAAAGAAACTTTCAAACCCGATCCTACAGCTCCATAAAATCTGCTTAACTATTTGCCAGTATGAAAGGCAAACTCCCAGCTGGAAGACTAAAAAACAGGCCATTATTAATTAAAGTACTTTATTTTCCAGACACTGCTATCATATCCTGATTCAACAGGGAAATGGGTCGATAAGATTTTGGGTATAGAGGGTCACGGTCCTTTTTAGGTATGACTACTGTAGATGCTTGTCTCCAGGAGGGAAGTATGTTCCCTGTGTCTAATACATAGTTGAATGCCTTAGTCAGTGGGGTAATTATTTGTGATGCAAAGACCTTATAACAGTTTGAAGGAAAGCCATCCGGCCCTGGGGATTTATTATTTTTAAGTAGTTTAATATTGTCTAAAACTTCTTTCTTAGTGATTGAACCTTCCAGAAACCGTTTATGCCTGCCCTCTAATTTAGAGTGAATGGGGAAATTGTTGATGGTCCTCTGAAAAGTGTCGGGGTCTGTGGCTGTTGTTGTGTACAGCTTGGTATAATATTCTTCCAGTGTGTTCAATATGTCTATGGTGTTTGTAACAGTATCACTACTCAAATAATTACTCCAACACTTATTGTCAGTGCAGTACAAATCCACTGTACAGATAGATCAGTGCAAGAAATGGATCCCCACAAGGACATGCATGGACATCTTATTGTCTTTTTCTCTTTCTCACCCCTGAAATCACCCCAGCCTTTCCTCTTTTCCTGTTTCCTTCTCTCCTTTCAACCCAACAGCCAACCTACTGTTATCTGTCATCTGTCTTCTGCTTGCCTTCCTCCCCCCCCTTCCCAATAAAACTATAGCCCAGTTGCATGGTGCTGGCTGAGATGGGCCCACGTGCCCTGAAAGGAACCGGCAAAAACTGGCAGGGGACACCTCACTTTGTCCTGTATCCACAGCTCACACTACTTCCATATCCTCAACTCACACAATCCTCAGCTTCCCCCATTTCCTGCCCTCCTTCGCACCCACCCACCAATCTACCTTGTATCTCATGTCACATATTGCTTCATGTATATCGTGCCTTTCTCCACAACGGGAAACCAATGGAGCTTACATAATTCTTCCCTCCCACATTTTGTCCTCATGACAACGCTGTGAAGTAGGTTAACCTGACAATGTCTTCCCTCCCACATTTTGTCCTCATGACAATGCTGTGAAGTAGGTTAACCTGGGAATGTGCCCAAGGTCATCCAGTGAGTTTCCACAGCAGAATGGAGATCTGAGGTTCCAGTATGAAACTCTAACCACCAGACTGGACTGGCTTTTTTCAGGTGGGAGCTGTAGAGCGGCAGCAAGCAGCTAGGCCTGGGTGAGTCATGCATTTTGGATGGTATTAAGATGCCTGGTGGTGGCTGCCAGGCCCACCCCAGTAAGTCCTCCCACATAGTCCAAAACATACCCAGAAAGGTCTTTGCCCCTTCCCCGTACCTTATACTGACAGAAACCAAGCAGACAACAAGCCTGGAATGCTGGTTAAACTACTATGGTTGCCTAGCGACAGCCTGTAGGGACAGTTTTCTCTGTGAGGCAAGCCCAGAGATTTATGTTCCCACAGAAAGATAAGGGAAGTTGTGTGCAAGGTGGTACTGGTGAACATCTCCTGACTTCTCACCGTGAGAAGTGACTTGGCGAAGGTGGGATTCAGATAAGAAGGTGGGCTGTCTGCACAACACATTCCTGTTATCATAGCTCACAGTAGTATGCTTGTAACTTTCAATATGCATGGAAGGGGAGGAGGGAGGGAGAAGGGGGGAGAAAGGGGGGAAGCTAAGCTTAATAAAAACACTGCAAAGTGAGAGAGCTTCAGACAGCTTCTGCAGATGTTTGTCTCCTGTCTTTTTTGAACCCTTCAACCTTCAACAGCCACCAAGGGCATCTGTTTACTAAAGCTACAGGCACTCCTATTATCCTTTTGGTTTTTTGGTTTTTTTTAAATAACCACCCAATGAAATTTCTTAGATTTCACATTTTTCTGCAAACCTAAGGCATTTTAAGTTGGTAAAAAAAGGAGCC
The DNA here is from genome assembly GCF_001447785.1 of Gekko japonicus. Classification (NCBI taxonomy): domain Eukaryota; kingdom Metazoa; phylum Chordata; class Lepidosauria; order Squamata; family Gekkonidae; genus Gekko; species Gekko japonicus. The sequence continues at coordinate 9,724 of NW_015163829.1, read as the reverse complement.
ATCCTGCCTGTTCACGACTCCAATAACTGGACTGAAAGTATCCTCAGATGGGACTACACTGCACTATTAGAATATATAATACAGATCAGCTGAGCTGGGGCTGGGATGCCACCATTCAATCCATTGTAGACACCCCCACCCCCCACTGTGTGGCGAACCCACTTTCCACTGTGGTCTTTTCTGTAAAGGCATCCTCATGCAAACACAATAGCTTATACTGCCGCATTCATAATGGGTTGTCTGAATCAGCCTTCAGTGTAATAAATGTGTTGTGTGATAGCAATTACCCTCCACGGAATTGCTAGCTATCCTGTGTATCCTATATGAACATACATGAAGCAGCCTTGTACTGAGTCAGACCATTGGGCTTTCAAGGTCAGTATTGTCTACTCTTACTAGCAGTGGCTCTCCAGGGTCTTAGGAAGATGTCATCCACATAAGTTTGGTGTAGTGGTTAGGAGCAAGTTTGGTGCAGTGGTTAGGAGCATGGACTCTAATCTCGGAGAACTGGGCTTGATTCTCCACTCCTCCATATGGAGCTGCTGGTGTGGCCTTGGCTCAGTTACAAGTTCTCTCAGAGCTGTTATCTCATGAGCAGTCTTCAAAAGAGCTATCTCAGCCCCACCTACGTCACAGGGTGTCTATTATAGGGAAGGAAAGGGAAAGGAGGCTGTAAGTCACACTGGATGCATTCAGACGCGGCATTTGTAACGGAATAGGTGACGATTCCAACCGGTGTACTTACCGGCGTTCACATGGCGAACATCTGCCTCCCGTCCCTAACCGTTACAAAGCCGTTTACACCGTTGTACTCTGCCACTAGGTCCCAAGTGGTGGTAAACAGAGTGCAAC
>NW_015163829.1:8534-8795 GCF_001447785.1 Gekko japonicus | reverse complement strand
GGCCTCCCCCCGCCATTTTTTTTAACTCTAAGTGATATGCGCTCGGGCGAAGCTTCGCCCCGAGCGTTTGTGAATAATAATAAAAAAGCCCTTACTTTACCGTCCCGGAGGAGTCCGGGACTGAAACGAGGCCAGGTTGGGCTTTAAACTTTAAAGGTAAGTGCTTACCTTTAAAGTTTAAATGTAAGGGGGGGGGGTTGAGCATGCGCAAAAATCGCCATTCTCTGAATGGCTGCCTGTGCGCATGCTCAAACAGTCCTT
>NW_015163829.1:8235-8401 GCF_001447785.1 Gekko japonicus | reverse complement strand
CCCCACTGTGACTCCTTTGAGTAGTGAAGGGTGGGGTATAAATCCAATCTCTGCTTCTTCATCTACAGTCTGATCCTTTTATTAACTGGAGATGCCCGGGATTGAACCTGGGGTTTTCTGTATGCAAAGCAGATTCTCTACCCCAAGCCATCCCTAAAACCACTGG
>NW_015163829.1:7938-8098 GCF_001447785.1 Gekko japonicus | reverse complement strand
CCATCCTCCAGGGCAGTGACAGGACTGTTCTTATTGTCCTCAGCTCTTTGTTACAAAATCAAAAAAATCAATGGATCTCTGCAGATTTTACTATGACAATTTTCATTTCATTGGCTTGAGGTGGCAGTGCAGAAAGCATGGAAGCAGGAAGTCATCACCA
>NW_015163829.1:0-4443 GCF_001447785.1 Gekko japonicus | reverse complement strand
GCCACTGTCGGAACTGATGTTGGAACAATGTGGTGACGCTCCAGGAATTTTCCTGATCTCTATGGTTTTGAACAGAGAGATTCTGGGAAATCCTAGAGCATCACTACAAAGCAGCAACGTTACTTCCAAGTTCCTGGCAGCAGCATGTGACACTGTTTCAAAGTCTCTGCCCCTTCCCCCCCCACCACCACCAGTGCTCCCACTGCAACCCGGACTGGCAACCCTAACTCTACATCAAGGGGCCTTTGAATCTGAATGGCAGCAGTACCAGGATTGTACTTAGAAATGGACCAAAGGATGGGAACAACTTTTGAATGACTAGTTCAGGTTCCTTGTAGGAACATGTCTAGAAATCAGCAGAATTGGCAACAAATGACTGGACACCTGCAAGAAGGACTCTACAAGTCATTCAGTCAATATATAGATGATTCAAAATACTCACTTTAAACGCTGCGGCTGTCTTTGTATCCTAAATATAGAAGTAAATTGTTATTCTTTTATACTTTTTGATTCCCTATTTGCAGAAAATCTTGTGTGGGGGGAGGAGCAGTTATTTTCTGTTCAACCATGGACCAGTAAACACAATAGGTGGTAGGGAAGCTGCTCAGAACCTCAGAATTCCAGCTCATCAAATTGCTCTAGAAAACCTTCCGAAGGTTATCCCAGTTATCTGGAACAGTGTGTGTGCGTATGCATGTGTGTATTTCTCATTTCACTGAAGGTTACCTACTAATACATAACTAGCTCAATCCATATGTTTGCATAACTTCACCAAAGTTATACCAACAGATAATAGGCACAAGAGCAAAATGTGACTTTCGGGTTTAGTATGCAGATGGTGGGGAGGGCTACTGCCTTCATGACCTGCCTGTGAACTTCTGAATCACATGTTTGAAAGCACTTTTGCAGACAGGGGACTCAGTCTGATATTTTTTAAAAAATATTCTTATCAGTTTCTATGGAACCATTAAAATAAATCTGGTGTATCTGGTCCCTCTCTGCAAAGACATAAACCCTTAATTGATAGGACCATTCTTTTCCTTCCCTTTTATTCCCTTAGAAGTTCACTGATTTACAAATCTTGATCGGGAGGGGGGGGTGACTTCTTCATTTTTTGCATGCAAGGGAAAAAAGGACTGCAACAAATTTTGCCGCCACCAAAGTAATCTTAGCATCATTGTCTCTAACCAAATACAATGGAGATTCCAAGGTAGAGGGCAGTGCCTTGTCCATTATTAGTGATGCAGTAATCCCTAATATTATATACTTATAAAAACAAGCCTTCAAGTAGAACATGAAACAATGGTCCTTTCTGCACTTGGATTTCCCTGGTTTTATCAGAGTTCAACTCACGACATAATATCTTGCATTTATCCCTGGTTATAAGAGCATCCGTTTATCCTGGGACAAGTGTGGGGTGAAACCAGGATGACCTCAATGTAATGTGGAAACAAAAAAATGTCCCAAGATAATTACAGGGGGGAACTTGAGTGTATTGTAGAATGTAAGTTCGGGGACAGGGTTGACCCAGGATTTAAGGTCTAGTTTGGAATCACCCAATGTGTCAGCCTTATTACGGCCACAGGGACAGATTCTGTCAGAATAAGGCCTATTCAAAAATCATCCTTGTAAAACCATGGAGGGTAAAATATTTACTCTAGCAAATAAAAAAGCTCTATAGTAGTGCAGGGTACTTAAATAATACATATAAGGGGGTAAGGACCTCAGGAGAGAAATACCGAAGGACAGGGGTGAAGAAACTCAATGAGCTCCAAATAACAAACATCTGTAAACAGTTGCTAAGACCTGTCTTTTAATCAGAGAAGAAGGTTTCATTTTACCCATGTCAATAATAGATGTAGTCATTATACTGACTCTAGTTGTACTGACTAGAGGCAATTTCTCATTGATAGCTTTCATCCATCCCAAGTGTTCTGTTTCAAGGCAGCTAATAACCCATCCTCAGCAAAGAACACTTTTAATCTCAGGTTAAAGGCATAAGGCCATGCTCTTTCTTCCAGAGATATTTGACTGAATTCCACCCGTAATACAACATTTCTGACACAGCATGGTACATTCAGCGGTTTTCTTAAAAACTGAGCAAGGGGCTGATTGATATTATCTGAGACAGCTTTAATCCAAATAGCTAAGCCATAAAGAGTAAGGGGAATAGGCCCACTCCATGTCACTTCTGTCTCAAACCTGGAAGTGACGTCACCAACTCTTTAGGATTTGTTTCTGATCTCCGTAGATTTTACCATAGAGATCTGCAAAATCCTGGTGTATCATTGATATCACTTCTGGCTAAAACCTGGATGTGACTTTGGTGCATCAATGATGCCCTTCCATGCTTCTTCCCACAAAGTCTCCCGGGGGTTCTGGCATGCACCAGGCAACCCTAATCTAGGAAAACCTGATCTCAGCATATCCCATATTACTAGTTTATCTCAAGCTCTCCAGAATTAAGAGACATTATAGCATCTATGAATTGCCAAATACAATAAGGAATGGCCAAAGGAATGCTATAGCTCAGCCTCCTTACGTTTAGTGTAGAATTGCTCTATTTCTCTATGGATCACTCCAACTGTTAGAGATACTGTTTTAATAACTGATAGGCACAAACCAGATTTCAAGCAAAAGATAATGAAAATAATGCATTGCAGGTAATTCACAGAGGATCTGAAATACTCACAACTCTACGACTCAGTTCCTAAATTAAAACAAAAAGAAAAAAGGATTTGTGACTGTCCTCTTTCCAGTTCAGCTCAGGATCCAAGATGGATAACAACAACAGTGCAAGGTACTATGAAACTGTATGCAGTCATACAATTAACCGCATTAAACATTAAAGGCAAATAAAAACATATTAAAACCACCATTCTAAAAAATCTCGGACATTGCTAGAAAAATATTCCCTTCAGATTCATACTGCCCTCAAAGCTTGGTGGAATAATTCTGTTCTACCATCTTGCCAAAAATTTAGGAGGCAATAGACCTTGCCATAAAAAGAAAAGCAGCTGGATGGAACATGAAACAGCTGTCATTTGGGTAATTCTGTCATTCCTTTTGATGGTTTCTGAATGTTTACATGACTCCAAGCTTGTTCTAAGGCTGAGACTGGCCTAAGTACTTGGGGTGGGGCCATGACTCTGTGGTAGAGCATCTGCTTGGCATGCAGAAGGACCCAGATTCCATCCTTGGCATCTCCAGTTAAAAAGATCAGATGAAAGACGCCTACCTGAGACCCTGGAGAACCACTGCCAAACTGGATAAACATTACCACCTTGACGGACCAAGGGTCCGATTCAGTATAAGGCAGCATTGTATGTTTGTATTTTAAATTTACCTTTATCTAAATATTTACTACATCAGCATCACGTGACTTCACAATCCATTCAGGGACAATTCCTATGGTGTCCTTTGACTGGAGTAACCCATCCCAGAAGCCCCAGAGTATTCACTGACACCCAACACTAATTCCTTAAAAAATGCTTTAGGAGCAGGAGAATATCTATTCAGCTGCTGAATTTTGGTCCAATAGTGAAGTTTTTCAAGGCAAAGAGTCTTGACAGTCTACTGCAGCTGCCTAAGAATGTCCACTCCTCTAGCAGTCTCCTGATGAGGAAGAAACAGGTACAATTTAAAACATTCCATGAATTTAAAGCACACAACTGCCAACCCAAGGGGTGCGTCGTTCAATGCTTGCCACCCTCAGCTTAGTAGGCATTACTTGGTTATTATCAATTATTGAGAATCAGTGTTCAGGTTTATTTGTTATCTTTCGTTTGGTCAAACTCAGCGTGGATGGTGCAGATGTACCAGGGACCGTCCATAACTTGGCAACCCTTGCGGGCAACTGCTATATTAGGGCCAAAGCTTTATTTTCTCAATCCTTTATCTAACCACAAAGAATCAAAGAGACTCACTGAAACAAAATCAAAAACCCAACTTCAAGAAAATCAGTGGCATCTTCTGATCTCCAGAAAGTTCTAAAACATTCATTCAATGATTTCTTAGAAAACATAACTTACAAATAAAGATCTGTTTCAGGAGAAGTTTGTGAAGGAGAACAAAATTTAGTAGTTAGAAAATATAATCTCCTGCTGGAAAAACCGTCATTTCACTGTTTGGGGATTTTTGCTGCTTTTAGGAGTGATGCAAAATCTCAGAGAGGGACTTCTGACATGGAGGTATTCACAGAGGGTTGTCTGTCAACGTGTAAGGTTTTTTTCAGGAGAAGTTTGTGAAGGAGAACAAAATTTAGTAGTTAGAAAATATAATATCCTGCTGGAAAAACCGTCATTTCACTGTTTGGGGATTCTTGCTGCTTTTAGGAGTGATGCAAAATCTTACAGAGGGACTTCTGACATGGAGGTTTTCACAGAGGGTTGTCTGTCAATGTGTAAGGTTTTTCTCTCTGAGCTTCCTCACATCCTTTCCCCC
>NW_015163828.1:19376-26167 GCF_001447785.1 Gekko japonicus | reverse complement strand
TTGTCCACTCTGTAAATATACTAGTTTTATCATAAGCTTCTATACTTTTTCAAAACCAGTTGTGAAAACTTGGGCTTTCATCCTTTTCCCAGAGTCCTCAAAGACAATCCTAGCATAATTAGAATCTAATACCTTCAACAGATCTCTTTATTGCTTCCAACGCTCAGAGATGGAGAACACTAATTAATACACACAGTGACAGCCCCAGGTTTTTCTGCTCACTAGGTGAGTATACATTCTGGCGCCCCCCCTGTGCGAGGTTGGGATGGTGGTGGGCACCAGAGCCACAGTGGAGGCATGGCCCGTTGCAGCCACCATAGCAGCAGCAGGGGCTGCTGCCATTGTCGTGCACCACAGCAACAGCAACTCTCGAGCATCACTTGCAGCCTCCTCGTTGGGTGGCCTTGCGGCATCCTCCCCCCCTCCTCTTCGGCATGCGGGAGCCACCGGCGGTTACTGTGCATGCGTGCGTGTAGCTCGGAGCTGTTGTTTGCCCATACATCAGCCGGCAGCTTCCCTTCATGCGGCAGCGTCACCTCTGGTAGGCGGGGTGAGGAGGGGACAAGGCTGGCCAGAATGGCACCCTGGTCGAGCCATCACCCTAGGCGACAGTCTAAAATTTAACAATAATGGGCCGGCTCTGAATACATACATCAGGAAACTACGAAAAACACACACAGAGAACAGTGAGGGTCTTGCAATGCAGGCCTTGAGGAGAAAACAGAAATGAGTTCTTAAGGCCCACTTATATCGCACAGTCCAACATCTGGCTCTTTCTGATTCCCACCACTGCATTGTTCAGAAGCCATTTTAGGCTACTTTGGCAGCCCCAAATGCCACCTGAACTTCAGCCTTTTAAGTTCAGAAATGTAACCATTAATTTTGGAGGGTGACGGTTTTTCCTCAAAACAATGTGTTTTTTTAAAGGAGATTTTTCCCCACCAACCTGCCAGAATCCTAAATCATATTTATTACTGACCCTACTATGCATAGATATCTAACCAACCTTGGCTTCTAGATATATGGATGTTAAAATGCAGTTTTTCAGGCTTCAAGAATAAGGGGAAATGTGAGGTGCCCCCCCCAATTCATTAACTAATGTGTAGAATGTAATTTTTGAGCTGTTTGTTGAAGAGAAATGTGGGGATTGTTTTAAACCATAGAGTGCTTATGGCACTAAGGCTATTTTGTTGTACAGACATTACCTGCCATGGCTGCAGATCTTGCCACTCCATATTTTCACCCTTCATCATTGCTCTGCAGTTAGATCGAGATGAGTGCATGACGTGCAAAGCATGTGCCACAGCATAGACGGCATTATAGATACTGTAGCTGTGGCCAGTCATGCCCATTTCAAAAACTGGTCCTGGAAGGCTCCCCAACTTCTCTTCCCCAGTGCATGTCTCTTTGGTCTTCCCTGGCTTTTGGAAATCTGGAAAGCAATTGAATGCTTGCTCCCAGAAATCTTTCAGGAAACCATTTCCTTGTGTCCTGAAAGGTTTTATGCTATGAAGAAATTTCTGGAACCCTGCAGGCTCATTTGAATGAATTCTGAAGGCAATGGCTCCATGGAACAGTTGAAAATCAAGGCCTCTTTGGAGGCTGATTAAAGCAAGATCAATCTGGGCTGTTAGGATCCACACCTTTCCAAGAGATGTGATTTCCTTATATTCAGGAAATGCTTGAACCAAAGTTGTGGTCACCCACATGAAGGTCACAGTTTCTCCATAGACGAGAATTGTGCTGGCTTTGCTTCCTGTGAAATGTAGGTGAAAATTTGAGCAAAAATCACTACCTGAATATTCAGGATGAAAAAATAGTTGAGTTGGGATTCTCTGTGTGAAGGCTGAACAGATCCCATTCTGGGAAAAGAGCAGCTCCAGAACCTGTAAGAAATGATCGCCGCTGTCATCATTCACAACAATGAGTCCGACCCATATCCATCTGAAATGCAGAAGCAACTGGATAATCCCTCTGGACTGGGGGGCTTCATTGGACACCATGCAGAAAAAGCGAGGGGACTGTGTGGTATCCTTCTCCTCTTGGGCAAAAGAGCCATACGTGAGCTAGAAGGAAACACAGATATTTTAGAGTTGGGTTGGAAGGTGTGTATGAGTGCATGTGCGTTAGACAAAAAAAGAGAGAGGTGAGTTTTAAAAAATTCCTTTTTAAAAAATTCAAATTAAAAACAATTACTCTTTTGGCCAGAACCACACTTAGCTTTCCTCGTTAGATGGAGGCTTCTTTGTTTCCAGGTACAGCATCAGAGATATGAATGGAAAATGGTGGTTACTTTATAATCAGCAACAATCTGTATGCATTGAATATGAATCAAATTGCAGCAGACTTACGGTGACCCCATAGGGTTTTCAAGGCCAGAGACATTCAACGGTGGTTTGCCCTTACCTGCCTCTGCATAGCAATCCTGGAATGACTTGATGATCTTGACAGACAAGATGAACAACCCTGCAGCGTAGAGCCACCTTTCTCAAGCTCAGAGCCATTTCTTTGCTATTTCTGAGACATTCTCTAGACCAGTACAACCTTCAATAAATGAGGATCCCAAGGCATTTTAACCAAGCATTTTTCCATTTTAAAAACAACTCTTTCAATGTCTGATCATTTCCATATTCCCCCCTCATCTAGAGCGTCAACAGTTGGGGATCTTGGTGCTAGACTTAGTTCATAAAATGATGGGATATTACATCCCACAAGATCCAAAAGTGATCACTGTTTTCCCTAATTAGGTGCAAATAGGGATTTAGAAATGATATTGAATCATTGTTAGCTGCATGCATGTATATAGCAGTATTGTAAATGGAGCTACGAACTACCTTGGAATGTTGATACCGATTTTACTAAAGATTCATTTATTACATGATGGATATCTTCATTATGTTTTTGGAATAATAATGATAGAAATTGAAATATTTATTTCAAGCTATTGTATATACTTCTGAATCTTTATTAAGTAGTCTTTTGATTTTCTTTTAAATATGAGAGGGGGAAAAAACATCATTTTTAAATGAAGCCATCACTACTTTAGAAGGTGCCTCCCCACCCACCCCAAAAAGGTGGGTAAATCAAAGTTCCAGGAGGGGTTCTGCCCTCCTTCTATATCATATAAATTATAGGAATTCACTGGAATGAAATGTGATGTTCAAAATTTCTGATCCCACCTTGTTCGTCTGAGTGCTTTCGTCTGTTTGGACACCCCTCCCCCCACTGGGTTATATTTTTTTTAAAGATCAAGACAAGGTTTTAATTTGACTTTCATTTCACTTGCAGCTTGTAAAATCCTCCAGTCTTACCTGTGGAATCTTGTAGAGACCTAAGATGTCTGCCATTCGGAAAGAAATATCAGAGCCAAGACTTCCTATAACAGCAATTCCGTTTTTCTGGGAGCCACACCGGTAGTTGACAGCCAGTCTTAGTGATCTGAACAGCAGATCAAGAATGCTACGATATGTCAGCATCACATTGTAGTAGCTGTCATAAATGTGGAACCCAAGTGTGACATTGGGTAAGAGCTTGGGATTCCCATTTATCTCCTGTATTGCAAAGGCCAAGGCCAGAACATGCTGGAATAGCTTTGTTGCCATGCTGCAAGGAGAGTAAAATGTTCCTTCACAAGCAAATTCTGCTGTTTAGGCAATCGTTTAGTCATTCCAGGCTGCATTACCAACTTGAAATTGTATTGAAAAGTGCAATCAAGTCGCAGCTGACTTATGGTGGCCCCATAGGGCTTTCAAGGCAAGATGCTTTCAGAGGTGATTTGCCATTATCTGCCTCTCTGTAGCAACCCTGGAGTTCCTTGGTGGTCTCCCATCCAAGTACTGGGCAGGGCAACCCTACTTATCTTCTGTGATCTAATGAGGTTAGCCTGGACCATCCAGGTAAGGGTACGAACTTCAAATAAGGAGAGCTACTTTTGAATTCAAGCCACAAAAGCATCTTGTGCTTTTGGCACTGTGGGAATGTGGGAAGAGAAGGTACAAGAGTAAGGAGAGGTAAAACATAGGAGAGTCCAAGAAAAGAGGGCAGCTGAACTGGAAGTCAAAGGTGGGTATGGGCAAAACTGTCAACAAGTGAGAATGGTATAGATAAAGCAGAGTACGAAATTATGTGCCATCTGAATGAACACAGTAAGCTAACATACAAGAATATCAGAAGACCCCCACAATGTGACTTGTTTGTCACTGAGACTTCAAAGGGATTACATAATGTAAATCAATGCCATCAGTAGGATGGTTCATTTGAGAAGCCGTGTGATAGGACCAGGAACTGCAGCAATTTGAAATGGAGTTGCAGTCTAGACATAGCACAATTATTAAATATGCCATGTTAAACAATGCAGAACATGGAATAATGGCAGCAGACACACAGTGCATTTTTCCTGGGCCAATTTGTTATGATGGCACTCTATTCCCTTCATACAAATGACTTGCTGAAAAATTCTGTTGTACATAGCTTGAAAAACGTCAGGGGTACAGGAGCCTTCCTGGCATCCTCAGGCGGGCCATTGCATAGGGTGGGAGACACTACAAGAGAAGACAGAGGAACCAGCAGTTTGTATTTTACCATGGGCAAGTTGGTACCCATAGATGGCCTTCTCAAATGAGCAAAGTTGTCATGACAGAATATAGGCATAGTGGACTATAAATTTATAATATAGTGGAATCCAAGTGTGACATTGGGTAAGAGCTAAATATAATATAATATCACATCACATCACATCATGTAACGTAACGTAACATAACGTAACATAACGTAACATATAATACCACATCACATCACATCACATAACAAGTAAGTAAATAAAACTGCCATCACTGTGGGTTTCTCACGCCAAACTTTATTTGCTATTTTGCTAGAATTCTATATTGTTTGGAAATATCCCTCCAGGACTGCTTTGGACTTCAGCATCAATGAATATTTGGCTCACTGTGATTCCAGATTATGTATCAACAAATTAAATAGCAGTAACCCCGATAGAGATCCCTACTGGACTTTACCATATGGCACAGTCGCCTGTACAGATGATTTTTCAAGGAATTTCTTGGATTTTTGTCCTATGTTATTGTGCCTGGAAGTTACATCTCACTATATGCAAGTTCAAAACAATTATCCATTATGTTGTCGAAGGCTTAGAAGGAATAACAACCAAGATACACTGATTTGAATTTAGAACCATACAATCAAAGAGGGAAATTCTCAGAGTTGAATCCTGCAGAGCCCTGCCTGCCTCTTAGCTCTTAAATGGCATAAATGGATGAGGGGAATCCATTTTCAGAGTTGCTTATTAATCCATTAACTAAAATACAAAACATCATCCTTCAGAATGTTCGGACATGATATAAACAAAAGTAAATAGCATCAGACTCATAAAATATCTGTGTTTCATGAAAGGCACTGCTAATATAGAGTTACCCTATTTGTAAATCTTTGACAACTGAATTTCTTGTTCTAGATTTTTTGTAAGGTTACCAAGCTGGAATTGCACACCACGGAGAAAAAAAAACCAAATTCCTTACATGGGAAGGTCAAACAGTTTTTCAGATGGATTTTCCTCGAAGAAAGCTGGGTGAAAAATGTAAATAATCTGAGAAGCAATCCCACCAATGAGGACCTGACCTGGATGCAACCACTCATGTGCAACAGGCAGGGCATCACTTATAGGGCACTTAATGGTGTCTACTTTGCACGCCACATGAGACAACAGAATCAGCAGCACCACTGAGACGGCCATCTGGATGCAAATTTTCTCTTGAAATCCAGGTTCTTCTGTGCTTCCCACAAGCTACGCCAGATGGGAGCAGACTCTGTCTGCATGATTCATAAAGAGAAGCCTAACAGCCTCATCTGTTGCAAACATGCACTGACATCAGACATGCATGCTTAGAAGGAATAACAACCAAGATACACTGATTTGAATTTAGAACCATACAATCAAAGAGGGAAATTCTCAGAGTTGAATCCTACAGAGCCCTGCCTGCCTCTTAGCTCTTAAATGGAATATATGGAGGAGGGGAAGCCATTTTCAGAGTTGCTTATTATTTTCTTCTTGCATATTGCTTATGCTTCAGCAAGAAGAATCAATAACAGTGATTCAGATAATGGAAGGGGTACATAATTACTTCTGCTAAGTTTGGTCGCAAAGGGCACATATTGGTGTCAGCTCATGGTGTTTTCCATTCCTCAGAGAAGGAGAATCATTGCCCACTCTATTCCTTTGTGGAACAGGAAGCACAAAATGGGGTCAGTGAGCAAAAGGAGAGCTAGCCTCCATGGTGACATCAGAAAGAAATAGGTAATTTTGAACTGGAAGTAGGGACAAGACAATGGAAGTCATAAAGAGACATCCGTGCTCATGACCATTAACATCAACAATTTTTAAAATGCAGGTCTTGAACGACAACCAAAGGACACTGACATATGAAAAGATGGATGAGTTCAAACTGATGTAGCCCAACCAGGCCTTATCCTTAGTCTATCCTTGGCATGTTGTTATTATCCTTTCCAAATTTGCATGTTGATTATTTTTAGTGCCTACTGGAAAATTCAGCATGACAGAAATTTATCTATATACTAATACTGAACTGGCCTCCTCTGTGCGGATCCTTAAATCCGGACATCGGGCGCACTTGGGGGGGAGGGAGAGGTTTGTGCACATGTCGGGCCGTCCCCACGTATGCACAAAAATGCTAAATGTTGAAAAAAAATTCGGGGGGATGTTTAAATCCCCCTGAAAGTGACAGAGCGTTCCGTGCGCATGCGCACGGAACGCTCTG
>NW_015163828.1:2014-19328 GCF_001447785.1 Gekko japonicus | reverse complement strand
ACAGAGAGAGAGAGACTGGGGGGGAAGAGAGAGAACGGGGGGGAAAGAGAGTATTGCGGGTCCCCCCTTGTTTATTATAATTGCAGAGATGATAATTAACTCTTTCTGACCTCCAAAGAGCACTATCAACAGAAAAGCTGTTTTCTTCTGCTCAGTACCTTAATGGAACTACAGAGGGGAGTTGGATTCATGGAACAGAAAGGGGAAAAAAGAGTAAAGGCAATATTAGAATAGAATTGGCAATGATATGACTAGCTCCTTCCATCTACATGTGAAGATAGCAAGTGTCAAATATTACCCCTGATTTCATCTGACCTTCCTCTATGTTGAATGAAATATTTTGTGAATTTGGAATTTCAAAGTGCCTCAAGTGCCATTTAAGATAAAGGGAGCGACAGATTGCAAAGAAAAGTGGGCTTTTAAAATGCTGCTTGTGTCAGAGAGTCAGGGAGTTCATGAGTTAATCTTCTCTGGAGAGAAGAGATTAAGTGATCGGCTGCTCTACTGTCTCTCTGATTGGCCAGCATCAGTGGAGAGAGGAAATAAAACACCTGATATGGATGGAAAAGAGATCTTTTGCAATTTGGTCTTTTGCCTTTTGCCCAAAACACAATGTCTGGATTAGTAGCTGGAGGATTTGGCTTCTGAGGGAAGAGACACTTGGAATCAGTGTTTTCTGAGAGGCAGTAGTCAGAAAAGTACTTCTACAGAGAGAAGAAGAGAAACCCCATTGTCTTAGACATATTAAATCTGCTCTGAGGGAGAAATTAGATTCTCAGTCAGGAAACCTATAGAACAGCATTATACAGACAAAAGATATTGGAGAAGGATTTGGCAGAAGGTCTAGGTAGTTAGAGTGAACTCCCCTTCAAGCCAAATAGAAAAAGGAGTTATTGCTTCTTAGGGACAAGGAGAATAATTTCCTGTCAGTGAAAGGGGTTGGAAAGAGAACCCTGGTCTATGATAAAAGGGGAGAAACTTAGACACCTCAGGAGTTAGTGAAAGCTGTAATATTTAAAGGGAAACCTTGGACTCTGAAGGAAGAAAAGCAAATGCTGCCCTGAAGAACAAAGATTAATTAAAACTGGGTTAGTGCTGAAATATACTAAACAAAGCACCTCTCAATAAAAGAACTAGAAAACCTTGAAACATAACTACAAATACACTCTCTTCATTGTTTTAAGAATTCAGCTCCGTATATATTAGAAAGTTTTTACCTCAGCAATCTCAAAACCCTGACTACCCCTTTATATATATATTCCCTGCCTGTTTAATAAAATCTTTATTCTATTTTTGAAAGTTAGTTTGCCTCAAGTGCCATTTCACAAGGGTTTATAAAACAGGACAGCTCTGTTCCTGTACTGGGTCTAAAGCCTAAACAAATATCTAAACAAAAGGTGGGACAGTTTCAGCTTTATATCAATAGAGAAGATACACACACTACTGTAGGGCACCTCAGTCACTGAGGGGAACTGAAGTTTTGGCAGGAAAAATCTGCCGGACAGTTGGGGAGATACAGGGGTTTGTCTCACTGTTTGTCTATTTGCTACAGCAAAAGCCAGCAAATCTGAACTCTTCTTACAGCTCTTCTTACAGGGGCTACTGTAAGCTCTTGGAGGATTGGCTACATTAGGGGTGTGTCACCTAATATGCAAAGGAGTTCCTGCAACAAAAAGAGCCCTGGTCCTGTCAGGGGAAAGGGCCTGCAGATGAGACAACTGCCCGTCCACTCGCTCCATCGTTGCAGTCTGATCAATCGGCCACGGTGTGAGTGTGCAGTGCGGGGCTAAGGGTGGGATGTCTGATTGTGACAAAATGCACCCAATTCAATTAGAAATGTGGCCAGACTACACTAAGCTTGCCATCTGTCCACAGCCCTTGTTTGGTCCTAAGTCTGGGAAGGCCTGGGTTTGAATTCCTGCTTACCCTGAAACTTACTAGGTGAACTTGGACCATTCTAAGTTCTGTTGCATTATAAATATGCACATCGTCATCACCATGCCTCTAAGTATTGCATTATACTTCTTTGGTGATGTCAATAGGATTGAATGAAGTCAGCTGGCCTCCTCTATGACTCGGCTTGAATGATAAAGTAGACCAATTCAGTGCATTGTATTCACATGTGCTGAGCAAACAGTGAAATATACAAAATGTTAATCTTAAAAATTAACAACCCAAGCTGTGATTTAATGATGAATGATGGTTGTTCAGGGTTGTGTTTTCTTTCACTTTCAGTGATGAACTTAAACTTGTAGAATTTATACAGTGCTCTTCCTGATAGCTGTGCTGATCAGCTGTACAAGGATACCCCCCCCACAATTTATTTTGTATGCAAAGTGTACTGGCATTTATGACTGGAAATGGAAATCAAGATGAATTTGATTCATTTGCTGAGGGTTGTGGTGATTCTTCAGATTTACTGGCACATTGTAGAAAGACTGGTGTCAGAAGACTTGTTTTGGTCATTTATCTAGATGTTGTAATACATTTTCTGTGTAAGATGGAAATGAGAAAACAGACTTGCCCATAGTGAAACTATGCGATATAACATATTACTAAGTTTCAAGACTGTCTGGCTTTGTGAAAGTAATGGTAATTATTGTTAAATGTCATCATTCATGAAATTACTTTAAAAATATTGCTTTTCCAAAAAAAAATAATTCACTGTTTACAACATTTTTCATATTTCAAGATGCAATTTGAGAAGTAATTCTTCACTCTAAGAGTAATTAACTTGTAACATTTACTACCAAAGGATGTAGGGATGGTCAATAGTTTAGCTAACTTTAAATTTGGACTATACAAATACACTGAGGAGGGATCCATAGGTGCCTATTGGCCACAATTACTATATGGTACTTCCAAATAAGTATATGGTACTACATGGTACTTCCAAAGAGAATACTGTATTACAGTGTTGAGGATAAAAGGGAAACGTTGTGCTTGTCACCTGTTGGGACCTCTTAACCTGCAATGCTTTCTGTATTAACTCATATGTTGATAGTTGTTGCCTGGTGACCCCTGCGCATGCTCATAAACGGCAAGCTTGTTAGCGTAATGCAGAAACACTTCA
The DNA here is from genome assembly GCF_001447785.1 of Gekko japonicus. Classification (NCBI taxonomy): domain Eukaryota; kingdom Metazoa; phylum Chordata; class Lepidosauria; order Squamata; family Gekkonidae; genus Gekko; species Gekko japonicus. The sequence continues at coordinate 16,255 of NW_015163828.1, read as the reverse complement.
AGGACAGGTGGGAGATAAGGGAGCTCGCTTATGTCTACTGATATCGCTCAGAGCCTGGGAACTACGATGTTTCGGAATATCCAAGCCGTTAGGATTCCCATTACTTTGGCGCGGTTCTTCCCGGGCGGGAAAGTGTCTCATTGGTATAGAGTCTGTTTGAACTTTGTTCATGTTACCTGCTTGATGTATTGCACGCCATTCTAAACAGAAATCTTGTAATTGAAACACCTTTTAATAAAGTCATCCTCTGGACTGAGAGAAGTGGCTCGTTAATCGATGGTATCATCACACAGTGCTGAGGATAACAAGAAAATGTTGTGCTTATAGGCCTTGTGGGATAATTTGGGGACGTCACTGTGTGAAACAGGACATGGGACAAGATGGCTTGATCCCACATGGGACATGTTATATTATTATATTCTAAAGAAGAGTAATGGCTTGGAGACGATACATCAATCCCTGAAGGAAATTCATATGATGAAATGGTTTTCATGGCTTATCAAGACAGAGTGGATGAAATTGTAGATTAACTCTGACATCACACATTACAGTAAGGCCTTCCCAAGAGATATGGGCCAAAGTCCAAGGGATGAACATCCCTCTTGAGAATGCCTTTTATTGACACTTGCTATTTTCACATGCAGATGGAAGGAGCTAATCGTATTATATTATAAAATCGCCTTTACTCTTATTTTCTTTCTGCTCCATGAATCAGACTCCCCTTTGTAGTTCCTTTTAGGTATTAAGCAGAAGAAAACAGCTTTTCTATTTATACTGCTCTTCAGAGGTCAGACTTTGCAGAGCTAATTATCATCCCTGCAATTATAATAAAAAAACACTGTTGTGCCAAATCTTCCAGAAAGCACTAAAAATAACCAACATGAAATCTGGAAAGGGTGATTAAAACATTCTGAGGTTAGATTAAGGATAAGACCTGGCTGGGCTACATCAGTTTGGATTCATCTACCTTTTCATTGTATATTTCAGTGTCCTTTGGTTATTGTTCAAGACCTGCATGTTAAAAATTGTTGATGTTCATGGTCATAAGGTCTCTTTATGAACTCCATTGGCAGAGAGGTGATAACTTCTCATGGAAGAAGTCAACGGTCTTGCTTCCACTTCCAGTTCAAAGTTATCTATTTTTGTCTGATGTCACCATAAGGGCTAGCTCTCCTTTTGCTCATTGACCCTACTTTGCACTTACTGGTCCACCAAGGACTACAGTGGGCAATGATTCTCCTCCTCCTCCGAGGAGTGGAAAACACTATGAGTTGACATCAATGTGTGCCCTTTGGGACCAAACATAGCAGAAGTAATTATGTACTCCTGCCATTATTTGAATCACTGTTATCGATTCTTCTTGCTGAAGCTCCTGCAGCATTCCAGGAACTATAAGAAAACAATTAAGAAGCAGCTCTGAAACTGGTTATACCCTCTTCCAGAGTTTAGAGGCAGGAAGGGCTCTGTAGGATTCAGCTCTGAGAATTTCCCTCTTTGATTGTATGGTTCTGACTTCAAATCAGTGCACCTCAGTTGTTATTCCTTCTAAGCATGCATGTCTGATGTCAGTGCATGTTTGCTACAGATGAGGCTGTTAGGCTTATATTTATGAAGCAGGCAGACAGAGTCTGCTCCCATCTGGTGTAGCTTGTGAACAGCAGGCCGTTGTCATGATAACTCTGCAGCTCAGCATAGAAAAACCTGGTTTTTAAGAGAAAATTTGCATCTAGATGGCCATCTCAGTGGTGCTGCTGATTCTGTTGCCTCATGTGGCATGTAAAGTAGACACCATTAAGTGCTCTGTAAGTGATGCCCTGCCTATAGCACATGAGTGGTTTCATCCAGGTCAGGTCCTCATTGGTGGGATTACTTCTCAGATGATGTACATTTTCCATCCAGTTTTCTTTGAAGAACAACCATCTGGACAACTGTTCGACCTACCACTGTAAGGATTTTCTTTTTTCTCCATGCTGTGCAATACCAGCTTGGTAACCTTAGGGGAAAAAAATGTAGAATGGGAAATTCAGTTGTCAAAGATTTACATATGGGATAACTGTATATTAGCATGCCTTCCCCTAAGCACTGATATTTCGTGACTCTGATGTCATTTCCCCCTGTTTCTATCATATCTGAATATTTGTCTCCTATAATAAGAGTACTTTTCTCCATTTTGAAGATTGGTATTTTAGCTAATTGTTAATTGTTTTGAACTTGCATATAGTGAGATGTAACTTCTAGGTACAATAACGTGGAAATAAAATCTGAGAAACCCCTTGAAAAGCCATCTGTACAGGAGACTGTGCAATACAGCAAAATCTAGGTGTTCAGTATTGAGATCTGTATTGGGGTTATTGCTTTTTAATGATGGTAAGTAATGCAGAATCAGAGTGAGCCAGAGTATGCGTGATGCTGAAATCCAAAGCAGTTCCAGAAGGATCTTTCCAAACAGTGTAGATTTTCAACAATATAGCAAAGTTCAGTGTAAGAAAATCCAAAGTGATGGCAGTTTTATTTACTTACTTGCTATATTTAGAGTCCACTACGCCTACATCCTGTCATGACAACTTTGCTCATTTGAGAAGGCCATCTGTGGGTACCAACTTGCCAACGGTAAGATCCAAACTCCCAGTAACCTGTTCACTCTTGTTGTGTCTCCCACCCTATGCAATGGCTCCCATGCCCATGGCATTTTTCATGCTATGTACAACAGAATTTTTCAGAAGGGCATTTGTATGAAGGGAAAAATGCAGCTTCATAACAAATTGGCCCTGGTAAATGGCACTGTGTTTCTGCTGCCATTATTCCATGTTCTGCGTTGTTTAACACATCACATCTAATAACTGTGCTATGTCGAGACGGCAGCTCCGTTTCAAGTTTCTGCAGTTCCTGATCCTGTCACATGGCTTATCAGATGAATTGCATTGATTTACATTATGCAATCCCTTTGATGTCTCAATGACAAACAAGTCCCATGGGGGGCATGGTCTGATATTCTTGTATGTTAGCTTACTGTGCTCATTCAGATGGCCCATATTTTCATACTCTGCTTTATTGATACCATTCTCACTCGTTGACAGTTTTGCCCAAACCCACCTTTGACTTCTAGTTCATTCTGGTATTCTTTTCAGCTGCCCTGTCTTTTCTTGCATTCTTTTATGTTTTACCTCTCCTTACTTTTGTACCTTCTCTCCCACATTCCCACAGTGCCAAAAAGCACACAATGCTTTTGTGGCTTGAATTCAAAAGTAGCTCTCCTTTTTTGGAGTTGGTGGCCTTACTTGGATGGTCCAGGTTAGCCTGATCTCATTAGATATCAAAAGCTAAGCAGGGTTGCCCTGGCCAGTACATGGTTGGGAGACCACCAAGGAACTCCAGGGTTGCTACAGAGAGGCAGATAATGGCAAACTGCCTCTGAAAGTATCTTGCCTTGAAAACCCTATGGGGCCACCATAAGTCAGCTGCGACTTGATTGCACTTTTCACAAACATTTGAAGTTGGTAATTCATCCTGGAATGATTCAATGATTGCCTAAACAGCAGAATTTGCTTGTGAAGGAACATTTTACTCTCCTTGCAGCATGGCAACAAAGCTATTCCAGCATGTTCTGGCCTTGGCCTTTGCAATACAGGAGATAAATGAGAATCCCAAGCTCTTACCCAATGTCACACTTGGGTTCCACATTTATGACAGCTACTACAATGTGATGCTGACATATCATAGCATTCTGGATCTGTTGTTCAAACCACCCAGCTTGGCTGTCAACTACCGGTGTGGCTCCCAGAAAAACATAATTGCTGTGATAGGAGGTCTTGGCTCTGATATTTCTTTCCGAATGGCAGACATCTTAGGTCTCTACAAGATTCCACAGGTAAGACTGGAGGATTTTACAAGCTGCAAGTGAAATGAAAGAGAAATGAAAACCTTGTCTTGATCTTTAAAAAATATAGCCCAGTGGGTATGTGGGGGAGGAGGGGTGTCCAAACAGACAAAAGCTCTCAGAAGAATAAGGTAGGATCAGGAATTTGAAACATCACATTTTATTCCAGTGAATTCCTACAATTTATATGAACAGAAGCAGGACAGAACCCCTCCTGGAACATTGATTGACCCCACCTTTTCGGGGGGGGGGGAGCCAGCCTTCTAAATTAGTGATAGCTTTATTTAAAAATGATGATTTTGACTTTTTCTCATATTTAAAATGCTTTACTTAATAAAGTGTTTATCCTAGCTTGAAAGAAATATTTCTATTATTATTATTCCAAAAACATAATGGAAATATCCATCATGTAATAAATGGATCTGTAGTAAAACCAGTATCAAATAGTTGCTTGTGATAAATTATTTTTTCCCAATGTGTCACTCCCTAAATTTTTGAATAACCATTCCAAAGTATTCGGTAGGGCCATTTACAACATACTGCTATATACATGCATGTAGCTATCAATGATTTAATATCATTTCTAAATCCCTATTTGTACTTAATTTGGGGAAACAGTGATCGCTTTTAGGTCTTGTGGGATGTAATATCCTATCATTTTATGAACTAATTCTAGCACTAAGATACATAACATTTGAACCTCCAGATGTGGGGGGGGGGATATGAAAATGATCAGACATTGAAACAGTTGTATTTAGAATGGGAAAACACCTGGTTAAGGTGTGTTGGGATCCTCATTTATTCAAGGTTGTACTAGTCTAGAGAATGTCTCAGAAATAGCAAAGAAATGGCTCTGAGCTTGAGAAAGGTGGCCCTACACTGCAGGGTTGTTCATCTTGTCTGTTAAGATCATCAAGATATTCCAGGATTGTTATGCAGAGGCAGGTAAGGGCAAACCACCTTTGAATGTCTCTGGCCTTGAAAACCCTAAGGGTTAAAGCATAAATTAAAGCATAAATCTGCTGCAACTAGATGGCAAAAAAATCTTATTAATACGTACAGATTGTTGCTGATTATAAAGTAACCACCATTTTCCATTCATATCTCTGATGCTCTACCCAGAAATGAGGAAGCCTCCATCTAACAAGGAAAGCTAAGTGTGGTTCTGGCCAAAAGAATAATTGCATTTCATTTGAATCTTTTAAGGAGCAATTTTTAAAAACTCACCTCTTTTTCTGTCTAACACACATGCACTCATACACGCCTTCCAGCCCAACTCTAAAATATCTGTATTTCCTTTCAGCTCACATATGGCTCTTTTGCCCCAGAGGAGATGGATATCACAAAGTCCCCTCGCTTTTTCCGCATGGTTTCCAATGAAACCCCCCAGTCCAGAGGGATTATCCAGTTGCTTCTGCATTTCAGATGGATATGGGTCGGACTCATTGTTGTGAATGATGACAGCGGCGATCATTTCTTACAGGTTCTGGAGCTGCTCTTTTCCCAGAATGGGATCTGTTCAGCCTTCATACAGAGAATCCCAACTCAACCATATTTTCATCCTGAATATGCGGCTAGTAATTTTGGCTCAAAAATTCACCCACATTTAACAGGAAGCAAAGCCAGCACAATTCTCGTCTATGGAGAAACTGTGACCTTCATGTGGGTGACCACAACTTTGGTCCTAGCATTTCCTGGATCTAAGGAAATCACATCTCTTGGAAAGGTGTGGATCCTAACAGCCCAGATTGATCTTGCTTTAATCAGCCTCCAAAGAGGCCTTGATTTTCAACTGTTCCATGGAACCATTGCCTTCAGAACTCATTCAAATGACCCTGCTGGGTTCCAGAAATTTCTTCATAGCATAAAACCTTTTGGGACACAAGGAAACGGTTTCCTGAAAGATTTCTGGGAGCAAGCATTCAATTGCTTTCCAAATTTCCAGGAGCCAAGAGAGACCAAAGGGACATGCACTGGGGAAGAGAAGTTGGAGAGCCTTCCGGGACCAGTTTTTGAAATGAGCATGACTGGCCACAGCTATAGTATCTATAATGCCGTCTATGCTGTGGCACATGCTTTGCACGTCATGCACTCATCTCGATCTAATCGCAGAGCAATGGTGAAGGGTGAAAATATGGAGTGGCAAGATCTGCAGCCATGGCAGGTAATGTCTGTACAACATAATAGCCGTTGTGCCATGAGCACTATAAGGTTTAAAACAATCCCCACATTTATATTCAACAAACAAGTCATAAAAAATATGTTCTGCACATCATTTAATTATTTTTTTTGTGGGCTCACTTTCCCCCTTATTCTTGAAGCCTACAAAACTTGAGTTCTTCTTCTGCCACAATAATGGACAAATATATATATGCATAGTAGGGCCAGTAATAAATATGATTTAGGATTCTGGTAGGCTGATGGAAAAAATCTCCCCCCAAAAACACAAAATACATTGTTCTGAGGATTAATGGTCTAAAATTAATGGTTACATTTCTGAACTTAAAAGGCTGAAGTTCAGGTGGCATTTGGGGCTGCCAAAGTAGCCTAAAATGGCTTCTGAACAATGCAGTGGTGGGAATCAGAAAGAGCCAGATGTTGGACTGTGCGATATAAGTGGGCCTTAAGAACTCATTTCTGTTTTCTCCTCGAGGCCTGCATTGCAAGACCCTCACTTAGGCCACGTTCTCTGTGTGTGTTTGTCGTAGTCTCCTGATGTGTGTATTAGTGTTCTCCATCTCTGAGCGTTGGAAGCAATAAAGAGATCTGTTGAAGCTATTAGATTCTAATGATGCTACGACTGTCTTTGAGGACTCTGGGGAAAGGATGAAAGCCCAAGTATTCATGACTGGTTTTGAAAAAGTATAGAAGCGTATGGTAAAACTAGTATATTTACAGAGTGGACAATAGCTTGACTTGCTATGGATTTCCTTCATTGACTCTATGTGTGTAAATCTGTAGTAATTGCTGCTCATTGTACAACCTTTTCTCTATGGATTACTTCATATTATTTTCATATTACTTAGATGTAAGATTTTATGCTAAGTTCATGAAAGTGAACATGTTAATAAAACAAGAAAGGGGTTTGTGAATGTTCTCAGCCTCAATATACTGCTTTCCGTTTGTTTTCTTTTTCCACCTTTAACTAGTTCCATCGCCTTCTGAAAGGCGTTATGTTTAACAACTCAGTAAGCGAAACAATTTCTTTTAATGATAATATGGAAATAGAAATGGGATTTGATATAATCAATGTGATCACATTCCCAAATGCGTCCTTCTTGAATGTGAAAGTTGGAAGGGTGAATCCCAATGCTGTTGATGTAAAACCATTCACCATCGATGAAGATTTAATTGTATGGCACAGAGGCTTTAACCAGGTATGGCTTTGGGGATATTCTTAATAACATTTTGTGATGCAAAGGATGATTTTGTTGAATAACTTATGTATTTATTTTGATTGTTTGATTAGAACCTGGGGTTCCCTGATTTTAGACTTATCACTCTAACCACTACATCCTGCTGGCTTTCATAACTTGTCCTTTTAATGATGGTCAGGCTCCTACAGCATTGCCTGGATAGGAAACTTGCTGGAAATCCTATACGTGCTGTTTTCTTGAGTTCCTTGATGGGGGGAAAATGACAACTTTCTGAGCTCTTCTCCTCTTTGCTGATAGGTGTTGCCGGTTTCACTGTGTGTTGACTGCTGCCAGCCTGGTTATCAGAAAGAAAAGAAGGAAAGGGAGAAATTTTGCTGCTATGATTGTGTTCCATGTCCAGAAGGGAAGATTACGAATCAGAAAGGTAGGCGGCAGAATGCACCAATGTGACCTTCAGATGGCCTCAATTCATATCAGACAGGAAGGGGATGCAATACATTTCCTACCAGTTGGGTTGGACAATACAAGTAGAAGCAGTTCTTCAGATTCCCTGGTCACAAGTCATTCAGGGTCTTGCACATAAGAATCAGCCCTTTGAATTGTGCATGGAAACAGATGGGCACAATTTCAGTATCCTGGATACAATTCATTTATTTAGCCCCCGACTGAGTGCCACACTTTGGACCAAGTACGGTTTCCAAACCCTTTTCAGAGGCATCCCTATGTGGAGTGAAGTGTGGTCATCTAACATGGTTGTAATATGAGCATGAGCACAGTCACAGTAGTCAAATCACACTTTTCAAGAAGGGTGATTGCTGGCATATCAGTGGGTGGTAGTAAATAGTGCTACATACCACAGTGAAAAACTAATCCTCTAAGTGTAAGCCAGGATCCAGTAAAACCCCAAGATCCAAACCATCAGAAGGAATGCATCCATCAGAAGGAATGCATCCAGCATCTTCAAAACCTGACTATACTCATGACTGTATCCACCATGGCAGACACAGATTACATTACTGGAGGTCATTAGCTGCGATCACACACATTAAATTATCCACTTTCAGTGCACCTTCCAACTGGATTTTACTGTGTGAACTGGCATAATCCAATTCGAAAGTGCATTGAAAGTGCACCAAAAGTGGATTATTTAGTGTGTGTGATCGCAGCCATAGATAGCAGACCTATATATTTATTTTTACACAGCTGCTGCAAATACATGAAAATCCCAATGATAGGTTGCATTGTAGCTCTCTGCTTAGCTAAATGTGGAACCTTCTTTTCCACCAGTTTAAAACCACCTTAAGCTATATAGATATGGCAGACTTAGATGAACAGTGGTAAAGATACAACTCCCCATGCAAGAATACATTCATGTAAAGTTCTATCTGTGTTCACATGTTTTCTAAATTCACTTCATTCCCACTTTCTCCTATCAGCTTATTGATATATGGAAACAGAAAACTCCAGATATTAAAGCTTAAATGTTTAAGAATACTGTCAACATAATGAGTAAGTGACATAGAGAAGTAGGAATCTATGGGTGTGTTCCTACCAGGTTTTTCTGCCAATGAAAGAAGGAGGAGGTTCTCTTTTATTTAACCCAAATACCATGTTAGAGGTCTTGGGTCCTACATGGACAAAAGTTACACAATGTTGAACTGCAGTAACCCTCTTCACCCTTGGAAGTACTATTCAAAACAATGATATGAAAAAATAATTTTTTAATTATGCAGGTTTTTCTGCCAATGAAAGAAGGAGGACATTCTCTTTTAACTACCCAAAGACCATGTTAGAGGTCTTGGGACCTACATGGACAAAAGTTACACAACGTTGAACTGCAGTAACCCTCTTCACCTTTGGAAGTACCATTCAAAACAATGATATGAAAAGCCACTCTCACCCTGAAGGCAGCTCATATATGACCTGCCAGTCACTTGGACTCTCTTCCTTTTTTTTTCAGATATGGAAGACTGTGTCAAATGTCCAGACAATCAGTACCCAAGCAAAAATCAAGATAGATGCATCCCTAGGATTATAAGTTTCCTGTCTTATCAAGAACCTTTAGGGATCAGTTTAGCCTGTGCTGCTGTTTGTTTTTCACTCACCACCACTTTGGTGCTAAGAACTTGTATTAAGTACAGAGACACCCCAATAATCAAAGCCAACAACCGGGATATCACCTACATTCTTCTGGTCTCTCTCCTGCTCTGCTTCCTCTGTTCCTTCCTCTTCCTTGGACGACCTATGAAGATCACCTGTTTACTCCGACAATCAGCTTTCAGCATCATATTCTCAGTGGCCATTTCTTGTGTCTTGGCCAAAACCATCACTGTGGTTTTGGCTTTCATAGTCACCAAACCAGGGTCCCGCATGAGAAAGTATGTGGGGAAAAAACTGACCAATTCTATTGTCCTCTTCTGTTCCCTTATCCAAGGAGGAATTGTTGTGGCGTGGCTCAGAACCTCTCCTCCCTTTCCAGATCTTGATAAACAGTCACTGACTATGGAGATCATAGCTGAATGTAATGAAGGCTCTGTCATTATGTTTTACATTGTCCTAGGCTACATGGGACTTCTGTCCATTATTTGCTTGTCTGTTGCTTTCCTCGCAAGGAAGTTGCCAGACACTTTTAATGAAGCCAAATTCATCACTTTCAGTATGCTGCTGTTTTGCAGTGTTTGGGTATCTTTTGTTCCAACCTACCTGAGTACCAAAGGGAAATATATGGTAGCTGTGGAGATCTTCTCCATCTTGGCCTCCAGTGCTGGATTATTGGTTTGTATCTTTTTCCCCAAATGCTACATTATTCTGCTGAAGCCTGAGCTGAACAAGAAGGAGAAACTAATAATAAGAAAGAACTAAATATTGGCTCCCCTATCACATTTTTGACACTGCAGGTCCCACCATCATCCTGAAGCTGGTCACCAGTTTGAAGACCATCTGCTTTATTGTTTTCTTTAATGAGTTGTGCCTGCTGAAGGTACCATGGATTCAAAAACAAAAGGGAAGGATGGGTTTCTGGGGCTTGCATGGACCAATTCCTTTTATGTTTGGCACTGCAATTCTCATGATCATCCTGAATTCAATGGTCAATTTTGAGGCTCCTACCTTTAGTTTCGGAGGAGTTATGCCTGCCACAGATGGATGTACAGATGGACAGACAGATCCTTTTTTGTCACAGATAATGCTTTATAATATAGTGAGAGCAAGCATAGTGTCAGTTAAGAGCAGTGGATTCCAATCTGGAGAGCAGGTTTGATTCCCCACTCCTCCACAAGAAGCCTGCTGGGTGACCTTGGGCCAGTCACAGTTCTCTCAGAACTCTCTCTCAGTCCTGCCTACCTCAGAAGGGGAAGGGAGGGGAATGAGATTTCAAGTGGAGTATAAACACATCTTCTCCTCTCCTTTAGGTAGAGAAAAGTGGAGTATAAACACATCTTCTCTTTTACAACTCCAATCAAGTTAAAATGCTTAACCACAAAAACTAACAGGTACACAAAACTGAAATAATGATGGTGATCATGATGATAAATCATGAAAGAATATTACAGATGGCTTGGATTTAGTGACAAAATGGATATAAAGACTTCGGCTCATGGTGTATTTTTCCTTCCTCTGCCCTCCTGTGGAAATCCAAAATGGCCACTGGAATCTTGTTACTGTGAGGAAGTTGTAATCTATGGATGGAAACCATTGCCCCCATTATAATGCTAGTCTAGATATGAGCTTAGAGGAGCATGCATAGCAATCCTTACTTTGGAGAACTGGATCAATTTCACATTGTCTTAGTGGCCATTCTTTCTTTATTTCAGACATGGATGACTGTATCAAATGCCCTGACAACTAATACTTAAGCACTGACCAAGATCAATGTATTAACGAGGATAATATCTTTCTGTCTTATGGAGAACCTTTAGGGATCACTTTAGCCTCACTTGCAGTTTTGTTTGGTGCTAGGAACATATATTGTGCACAAGTGTACCCCCATAGTCAAAGCGAACAACCTCAGTGTCACCTAAATTAATCTGTTCTCTCTTTTCCTCTGCTTTCTCTCTTCTGTACTACTCCTGGGACAACCAAGAAAGCTCACCTGCTTCCTACAACAATCGGACTTTGGCATCATCTTTGTAGTGGCTGTATCTTGTGTGTTGGCAAAAACCATCACTGTGGTTGTAGCTTTCATGGCCACCGAACTGGGATCCTGGATGAGGAAGTGGGTGGGGAAAAGGCTGACCAATTACATTGCCCTTTTCTGTTTCCTTCTTCAAGGAGTAATTTGTATGGTGTGGCTAGGAACATCTCCCCCCTTTCCAGATTTTGACATGCATTCAAATGATTCAAGAGATCATAACTTTATGCAGTGAAGGGTTTGTAATGTTTTGCATTTTGTTCTGAATTACATGGGACTTCTATCTATCATTAGCTTGACTGTGGCTTTCCGAATCAACAAGTTGCCAGACACTTTTAATGAAGCCGGGTCCATCACCCTCAGTAAACTAATGTTTTGCAGCATTTGGTTGTCTCTTGTTCCAACCTACCTAAGCACCAAAGGGAAATATATGGTAGCTGTAAAGGTCTTCTCTATCTTGGCCTCCAGTGCTGGTTTATTGGCTTGTATCTTTTCCACCAAATGCTACATTAATCTGCTCAAGTCTGATCTGAACAGGAGAGATCAACTGGTGAGGAAAATAATGAAACCACTCAATTGTTCTCTTATAAGTATTTATTTTATGTGTTGCGTGGCATGATTAGAATTATCCTGGTCCACCTGATAGCTTCCTTCTGCTCTTACAAGTCTACAACCAATATATAAATGCAAAACGTATCAGTTTAAAATTTTAAAAAATGAAAATTTAGGAAAGTGTGGAATAAATATCTTTAAATGCTAAATATTCTTCAGTAATGGGGTTTCTAGTTTCCAATGGTACAATTTTCAGTTCTCTCAGCCACCTGATAGCTTCCTTCTGTATATATGTCAGTCTTGCTCATTCTACTAACAAGTCCACAATCAATATATAAATGTAAAATGTATCAGTGTAAAATAAGAAATGAAAATTTAGGAAAGTGTGGAGTAAAACCTATCCTTCAATGCTTAATATTTATTGTTCAGTAATGGGGTTTCTAGTTTCCAATAGCAGAGTTTCCAGTTCTCTCAGCCAAAGAATTTAGAGTATTGAGTTGCATGAAGATATTATTAGCACCTTGTACATTGGGGAAGAGGATATATAAATATTTAGATGAATAGACACATTCAATTTTCAGATTTGTTGTCTTGTTTAGAATATATGAAAATTGACCCAGACAAATGGAGATACTACTAGGAAAAAAGGTGTGACCCTGGGATTGGGATATTTCCTGTGCTGGATGGGGCTGCAATCCCCTAAAGGTTCATTATTTAGGGCCAGCCAGACACAGGTTGGGATGATGTCTGTAGGGGGCTTTGAAGGTGAGGATGAGGAAGTTAAGATGTATCCAGGAGGCAAGAGGAAGTCAAGTCAAGGTCTTTAGTCTCTGTGGGGTGGTGCAGACTATGAGAGATCAATTATTTTGGTGGGAACCTTTTGGATACAGGTGAGGAGACTGAACATGTTATGACAGAAAAACACGAAGACAGTGTAACAATAAACTTGAGACATGCCCAGAATATGAAAGGTCATATTTTCACAGTGCTGGGAGGGTAGAAGTGATTAGCACTACAGTCCTAAGGAAGTCTACTCACAGTCTTTCTCAGGTCTAGTCAATGGGGTTTACTTAACAGGAAAACTTTCTTAAGATGCATGAAGAAATGCCATGTGCCCCAGAATTTCCATTTAAAATTAACTGTAATTGGGTATACAATACAGGGTTGTTGCCAGGAAGCAATGGACATATCTCAGGATTAGTTGATATGCCATGGAAAAGCAGCCGGGTTAGGGTTAGGCTTGACTCATTTTACAGGCACAGAACAATTTGATACATTACAAATGCAAATGGTACAAGCTGGGAAGAATAAAGATATATTTGTTAATTGATTTAATTCACGTATACGTTGCCTTTCTCCCCAGTGGGGAACCGAGGCATCTTATTTCATTCTCTTCCCCTTCATTTTATCCTCACAATAAGCCTGTGAGGTAGGTTAGGCTGATAGTGTGTGACTGCCCTAAGATCACCCAGTGAGCTTCCATGGCACAAGTGGGCATTCAAACCTGGGTCTTCCGGCTACTAGTCTTATATACGTAATTTTGTAATGTTGTATAATGTTTTAAATGGTTTTAGAAATGTTTTTATGTGCGGGCGTATGCATGTCTGTGACCCGCCCTGAGCCCGCTTTTGCGGGGAGGGCGGGCTATAAATCGAAATAATAAATAAAATATAAATAAATAGGGACATGAACCAGGATAATGGAAGTTCATCCAGGTTCCTAGTTTGTGAGGTTCCACAAACCATGAACCGGGACAAACCTTCCCTGTTTCGTGAACCAGTTCGGGTTTGTGAGGTTGGTGGATCTTCCCTCTCTCTTTTCTGCTCGTGGCAGCTCCCCGAGGCCAGCAGAATGGGGGGAGGAGATGTCTTCTCAGTTAACTCACTGAATCATGCTGTGACAACAGTGGAACTCACCAGTGTACTGAGAAGGGATCCCTTTCAATGGTTTCTGTAAGCTGTGCCATGTTGCGGCACAGCTTGGAGAAGGCATTTTAAAGAGGTATAAAAATGTCTTTTCCAAGCTCCACCACCGGTGCGAGTGTGTCTGCCAACACTAACCACACAAACCATCTCATGGCCGGGGGGGGGGGGGGGGCTTGTAGGGGTGAGATGACATGAACCAAGGTTTGCAAACCATGAATCGGCCCCAGTTCATGATGAATTTTGATTCGTAATTAGGTTCCTGCCCATCCCTACCCTTAACCACAATACCACACTGGCTCGTTTCACATGCAGCTAGAGAGCAGATGGAGGAATACAGAGTTTAAATGACTAAAGACTAGAAAGCATCCCATTCCTTTGAAC
>NW_015163828.1:1635-1952 GCF_001447785.1 Gekko japonicus | reverse complement strand
AAGGAGAGAATTTTATTGGTTTTACATTTCAGAAAGTTAGGAAGGGTATATAGAGGGATAAAGAAAAGTGTTGAGTGATGTTAAAATTAGTATTTTAATCTGTTATTAGTAAAGTGAAAGTAAAATCTTCTTCTGCAGCTGGACAATCCCCTTTTCTTCTATATCTTTCAAAACCGGTTAGTTAGTGTGTTAATAGTGTCCCTTTGGGGTTAGTATTGTCTTTTAATGCGCTTTCTGAACTGGTTCTCAAACGTTGGGGTGCTTCCCTTTTTTGCCTCTTAAATTGTATTTTGGCCCTCTAGCCGCTCTTTTGTCTT
>NW_015163828.1:0-149 GCF_001447785.1 Gekko japonicus | reverse complement strand
GGGAAAGAGACAAGATGAAGCCATTAGTTAGTTTAATTATGATGACTTGCTTGTTTCCACTTCTAGTTAAAGGTTCTTTTTTTTCCCTGTCCGATGTCACCACTAGGCACAGCTCTCCTATTTCACACTGACCCTACTTCCCACTAATT
>NW_015163827.1:13452-26911 GCF_001447785.1 Gekko japonicus | reverse complement strand
GCACCTCTTTTTCCACGAAGTGACCCCTGGCCATAAATATAGCTGTTGCAGATTTTCCGGGCTGTATGGCTGTGGTCTTGGCATTGCAGGACCTGACGTTTCGCCAGTAGCTGTGACTGGCATCCTCAGAGGTATAACACAGAAAGATGGCGTACTCTCTGGGTCAAGGTGAGAAGAAAAATGGCAGGCAGGTGATTTAGATCTACTCAGGAAGGTGGGGTAGGGCCGAGTCATTCTCTTGTAGGAGTTCCCCAGGCTGTGAACATGCTAACGGAGGAGCTTCCCTGAGGAGGTTCTTTTGTATATGGATTGTTTTCCTGAGGAGGTTTCCTGTTTCCTGAGGAGGTTCTGATCTTATCTGTAGTGCTATAAATATAGTCCAGTCCTGGAATTGCAGTGTGACCTCCAGACTAGAGAGATCGGTTCCCCTGGAGGAAAGGGCAGCTCCAATGCGTGGACTCCACGGCTTCCCATTCCTACGGAGCTCTGTCTCCTCCCCACACTCTGTCCTCTCAGGCCACGCCCACCCCCTCAAATTGCCAGGGATTGGACAAGCTAGAGTTGGCAGCTGTGGCAGCTATGGGGTGTATGCAGGGGTCATTTTGTAGAAAAAGAGGAGCAGGAGCTCATTAGCATAACGCATTAGCATAACTTATTTGCATACGCCACACCCCCTGACATCACCGGAAGTGTGTCAGAAGACAACACCCACCCCTCAGGCTCCACTGGACTGTTTTGGATTGCTAGCTATTGGGGGGGGGGATGTGCAGATCTGTCCTTGCAGAGGAGGGAGAGCTTGTACCTGAATAAAACTTGGTCTTAAAGGTGCCACTGGACTGTTTTGGACCGGGGGGCCGGGGGGAGCTTTGCAACTTACCTGGCTGCTTCTTGCTCTGACTGAGGGCTGCTGGGAACAGGGGGTGGGGCTTGTTGCATGTGCCCACCCCCTGGGCTCTTTACTGCCGGAGCTCCACTCCTGTGCGCTCCTGCAGGAAATTACCCCTGGGGTGTATGTGTGGGAGAGACTGGGGGGAGGCTCTGAGTAGAGTTGCTAGCTCTGGGGGTTTTGGAGGGGGAGCCTGGGGAAGGCGTGGTTTGGGGGAAGGGAGGGACCTCGGCGGGCTATAGTACCACAGAGTCCGCCCTCCAAAGCAGCCATTTTCTCCAGGGGAACTGATCTCTGTAGCAATACCGGGAGATCTCTAGACCCCACCTGGGGGTTGGCAACCCTAGCTCTGGCAACTGCCTACTGGGAATGAACAATGTCCAGTTCCCCACTCTGGCTTTTTTTAAACCCCCAACTGCCCACAATCAAATAAAAAGGAGGACACAGACTTTGTAGGAAGGAGTGTTAGCATGCAAGTTAGATGCCCCCTTAAGGTCTCTCATTCGGAAATCTGTTAGACCAAGGTTGTCCTCATTTGTGAGGTAACAGAAATCACTTTTTTAAATAGAAATTTGACTAGACTGACGATACCCAGACGAACAGAAGTTTACTGAACAGAAAACAGAGTATCCAATAGGATAGCTCTTATGTGTGGTTCAATATAGGCTCTCAACTTCACCTCCAAAGGTTATAAACTTTCCCAAAATGAGAGCAACTACTTGAGTCAGACTCGACTGTGTGACTGAACAACAAAATGGGTTGCCAGGCTGGCTTACCCTGCTGGCGGAGGGCGGGAGGCAGCTTTCTGGGAGTGGGGTGGGTGGGGAGACGTCGCTGTGCGCCATGCCACCGACGCAATGATGTCACACGGAAGTGACATCATCATGCCAGGGATGTCGCATGGCGACGCACTAGCATTTGGTGCAAAACTCTATGGCAACCATAGAGTTTTGCCCAAAATGCTAGAGTGTTGCTGCATGTCGTCCCAGGCGTGATGACATCACTTCCATGTGACGTCACTGTGTCGGGAACATTGCTGCATGTGGAGGCCTTTCAGGGGTGGGGCTTTCCCCGCCAGCCAGGTGGCTGATGGTGGGCTGAAGCCCTAAATATCGGGGGAACCCCTGCCCGGACAGGGGGTCTGGCAGCCCTGTAGCTGAGCCTCAGGTAAAGTCAATGAGCCCTGAGGGGAGAATGGTTTCCCCTTTTTCCAGTCAGGTTTACCTCAGCAAGTTCTGGGCGGCCCTTTTCTCTCACAGGGCACTTTCCCACAGAACCTGCAAACACCAGTTAGGGATGACCGAGTCCTAACGGGATGCTGATTTGTCACACAAAAATAAACTTTCTTCCCTAAGCTGACCCCCCAAACCCCGACTAAAAGCCAAATAAAAGCTTGGCTAAACTGAGGCTCCTTTCCAAAGTCACCAAATCCCCCGTCTGAAGGAAAGTAGTTTTTCTCCCCCCTTTTTAAGGCTGAGGCTGGTTCCGCCCCTCCCTCCAGCGGAATTCCCTGGGCTCTGATTGGCTGACAATCACTGGGATTTGCATAAGGCCCAAATCACAAGGATTGGTTCAGAGCCCCCCCCCCCAGGAGAGGCGCGGCTGCCACATTAACCTTCACTACAAATGACAGTTTTGTTGCTCAGTAAGGCCAGATATTTAGAAATACTAAACGTGAAAAACAAAACAAGAGACTGCTTTTTATGTCTGGGAGAAAGACCGTGGCGTCTCTTTGGAACAGGGCTAGTGTATTTTGAAAAGCGAAAAAGAAGGACGTATTTCCCGACGGACTACTTCAAACAACTGATCACTCTGACAAATCTCCTTTTAAACCCCCTTTACTCTTTAAACTGTGAGAATTGCCACCAACTAGGAATATTCTCAGCCTTCCAGCCGCCAAAAGGAGACATTTTGATCAGGTTGTTTTTTATTTTTTTAAAGGAGCCCCAAAGAGGACGGACAGCAAAAAAAAAGAGGACATGCCCTCTAAAAAGAGGACATCTGGTCACCCTCCTTTGAAAGGAGGTCCCCCAAATGTCAATGAGAAGGGATGCCTGGCCCCACTGGTGGACCTCCTGATGGCATCTGCAATGTTCCCTCTAAGCTGTGGGGTCTTGTGAGCAAAAATTGTACTTTGTGAGTTGCTGGCATTAAAGTTGTGAGCGAGCGATTTGGCTACTGCATACATTAGTTTGCTCTGGAGCCCTCCTTCCTGTGCTGAGACACAAATGTGTGAGCTGGAGGCTAAAAAACTGTGAGCTAGCTCACGCTAACTCAGAGCCAGTATGGTGTCGTGGTCAAGTGCGCGGACTCTAATCTGGGAGAACCGGGTTTGATTCCCCCACTCCTCCACTTGCACCTGCTGATGTGACCTTGGGTCAGTCACAAGCTCTGGCACAGCTGTCCTTGAAAAAGAGCCGATTCTGCCAGAGCTCTCTCAGCCCCACCCACCTCACAGGGTGTCTGTTGTGGGGAGGGGAAGGGAAAGGAGTTTGTAAGCCGCTCTGAGACACCAAGTGAAGGGCGGGGTATAAATCCAATCTCTTCTCTTCTTCTTCTTCTTAGAACCTCCTGATGGCACCTGCTATTTTTTGGGCACTGTGTCTCACAGAGTGTTGGACTAGATGGGCCACTGGCCTGAGCCAGCATTGGCTTCTCTTAGGTTCTTATACCCTGGAGGTTGCTGGGGCTGAATTCTGGAGCTCGCCCCAAAGCAAGAACGCCGAGGTCCTCTGAGCTCTGCCCCACTGCCTTGCTAGGGCCGAGATGCAGAGCTTCTGCTTTCAAGTCCAAGAATCCCACTACTGGCTTTCCGACCTCAAGCAATGCCAGGTGTGGTGCAGTTTGGAGACCAGGATAGCAACAGTTGGGGGGGGGTTCCACCTCTTGTGCCCGCACACTGGGGGCTGCTGGGCACAGTTGTTCTGGCGCATTTTATCTGGCTGTTTCTCCGGAGCTCTTTAACCGCCTGGGGGAGAATCGGAGCTGTTGAATCCTTTCCCCCACACCCAGGGGTCATTTAGTAGAAAAAGGGGTGCAGGAGCTCATTAGCATAACTCATTAGCATAACTCGTTTGCATAGGCCACACCCCCTGACATCACCGGAAGTGTGTCAGAGGGCAACACCCACCGCTCAGGCTCCACTGGACTGTTTTGGATGGTTAGCTATTGGGGAGGGGGGGGAACGTGCAGATCTGTCCTCACAAAGGAGGGAGAGCTTGTCCCTGAATAAACCTTGGCCTTAAAGGTGCCACTGGACTGTTTTGGGTTGCTGTTTGGGGGGGGAGCTCTGCAACTTACCTGGCTGCTTGTTGCTCCTCGTGGCCTGACTGAGGGCTGCTGGGGGCAGGGGGTGGGGCTCATTTCATGTGCCCTCCCCCTGGGCTCCTTACTGCCAGAGCTCCGCTCCTGTGCGCTCCCGCAGGAAATGACCCCTGCCCACTCCTTTCCCCTGATTTAGACAGCCAGTGTGGTATAATAGTGGGTAGAGTATCAGACTAGGATCTGGGTTCAGATCACCACTCTACCATGGAAGTTTGCGAGGTGACCTCAGTCCAGTCACACCCTCTTAGCCTAACCTACCTCGCAGGGTTGTTGTGAGAATAACACGGAGAAGGGAGGTATGTTGTAAAGAAGAAGAGAAGAGATTGGGTTTATACCCTGCCCTTCACTACCCGAGGGAGTCTCAGAGTGGCCTACAATCCCCTCCCCACAACATACACCCTGCGAGGTAGGTGGGGCTGAGAGAGCTCTCTTGAGAACTGCCCTTAAGAGAACAGCTCTGAGAGAACTTACGACGGACCCAAAGCCACACCGGCAGCTGCATGTGGAGGAGTGGGGAATCCAAGCTGGTTCTCCCAGATTAGAATTCGTGCTGTTAACCACTACACCAGACTTGGCTACACCAAGTCGCTTTGGGTCCCCATTGGAAAAAGCATGGTGACATCCCTGTCACAATCACATCACCTGGAAGTGACGTCATCGCATTGCCGACATCAGGAGTGACACTCTGGTTTTTGGGCAATCTCTATGGGTTTGAATTAAAAAAACCCATAGAGTTTGCCCCAAAACTAGAGTGTCGCTCCCTGGCTATGGCAATGCGATGATGTCACTTCTAGGTGACATCACTGCACCCCGCACATGACGATCCCAAGAAGGACCTGGGACTCCCACGCTCTGCAACAGGCAGGACTTGGCAACCCTATCCTTTGAGAGCCAGTTTGGTGTCGTGGTTAAGTGTGCGGACTCTAATCTGGGAGAACCGGGTTTGATTCCCCCCTCCTCCACTTGCACCTGGCTGGATGACCTTGGGCAAGCCACAGTTCTGATAAGAGCTGTCCTTGAAAAAGAGCAGTTTTTGTCAAGAGCTCTCTCAGCCCCACCTACCTCACAGGGTGTCTGTTGTGGGGAGGGGAAGGGAAAGGAGTTTGTAATCTGCTCTGAGACACCTTTGGGTAGTGAAGGGCGGGGTATAAATCCAATCTCTTCTTCTTCTTCTTCTTTCATTGACCCCCCCCCCATATTACCCTTGAAAGATCATGACCATGTTCAACCCGTGACGATGTAAAACCCATTTCAGATTCCTTCCCCGGAGAACCTGGAAGACTTCGTTAAGTTTTCTTTCCACACCAAAGTGTTTGAAAACAACATTGGTTACCTGAGGTTTGATATGTTCGGAGACTGTGAACTTCTGTCCCGAGTCTCCAACCTGCTGGTAGAACACGTCTGGAAGAAGATTATGGACACGGATGCCCTGATCATTGACCTCAGGTAAGTAGTCAAGGGGAGGGGCTGTGGCTCAGGGGGTAGAGCATCCGCTTGGCATGCAGAAGGTTCCAGGTTCAATTCCCCAGAATCTCCAGTTAAAAGATCTGGCAGTAGGGGATGGGAAAGGCCTCTGCCTGAGACCTTGGAGAGCCATTGCCAGTCACAGTAGACAAATACTGACCTTGATGGACCAAGGGGGTCTGACTGAGTGTAAGGCAGGTTAATGCGTGTTCATGTGTCCACGCAAGGGAAGTGCGAAGCAACGTCAACTATTCAAAATGTCCGCTGTATTCAAAAATGCATTTCATTTCGCTACTAAGTGTTATGTTTCTAAAAGCCCCACACTTCCCGCTCCAAATGTCATGATTTTAAACACCTTGGTAAGTCTTATTTGGCAAAACATGAAAAAGCATGGTTGTTGTTTTTTTAAAAAAAAATGATTACCCCCCAAAAAAAGACAATCCGGCTGAACTCTTGGAAGATTGGCAATTTACAGCAGAAATGGAAACTCTGGCTAATATTTTCAACGAAAAATAGCTGTCAGAACCCACAGTTCAGGGCTATTTTTGGGCAGGAACACACAGGAACGGAGTTCCGGCTGGCTCCTGAGTTGGCCACACCCAGCAGGAACTCATTAGCATAATAGGCCACACCCAACAGCAGAAACTCATTAGGATTGGCTACAGTAGGCGAGTGTGGCCTAACATGCAAAGGAGTCCCTGCTACAAAAAAAAGGCCCTGGGTTTTGACAACAAACAAGGTAAACAGAATAAGAAGCAAAAGGTGGGTGTGGCTGAATGACCACACTTCTGGCAACAGGGGGCTGTGACCTAATATGCTAATGAGCTGTGGTTTCAGGGTGTGGCCTATTAAGCTAATGAGTTCCTGCTGGGCTTTTTCTACAAAAAAAAGCCCTGCCACAGCTTACAACGAAGTACACGCATTCAGGAACGGTTATACTTTTATTGCAGAGCTATAGAGGCAGTAACACAGGCACTGTTAAGAATGGCGGCAACCCATTGAGCATAATAGGATATAGGCCATTCGTATGCACACACACACCCATCCCAATGGCATGGGCCAATTAGCTACCCTCCTGCACGCGGGACCAGCTAGGAAACCGTTAGGTGGTGAAAGCTGGGAACCAGAAGTCTCTCACGGTACATCGGAGACTTTCAGACAACACAACCTCCTCTTGCACATCTGTAGAGATAAGCATTTCAGCACAGGCAGAACAGCAGAGATAGGAATGCAATAGCAATCACCAAGACACAGAATGAACTCCCCAACCCCCATGGCAGCATAGCTGACAATAGCATGATGGTTTTACCACTCATGGGAGGAGTCGCAGCTCTGTGGCCAGGAGGAGTCCAAGCGTGGAAGCGAACAAGGCCACATCCCAGGGAGCTGGCCCTCACTCTGGGCGTTTCTTTGAGAGCCGCTGCCTGTATATAAGTATGGAGTGGGGCCACGCAAGCCAAGTTATCACAAGCACAGCAGCTGGATTTGAATCCCAGAACACCTCAGAGAGCAACACGTTTTGGGGACTGTAAGATCTGGAGAGTCAACGTTCGCTTTGTCAGATACAAGCCGGAAAGAGAATCTCTGCCTCCTTCTATCCCAGTCAGAAGGTGGGAGGGGTATTGCAGAGATGGAACTTGGGATGAAGAGGTGCAGTATGCATTGCAAACAGTTTGATCAGAGCTGGGGTTGCCAGGTCTTACCGGCCTTCCAGCAGGGGGCTCCTGGATCCGTGCCTGGGTCCGTGCCAGGAAGTGACATCATCTTCTTTTTTTTAATTTCCCTCTTCTAAAAAGGAGAGAATTTTATTGCTTTCATTTCAGAAAGTTAGGAAGGGTATATAGAGGGGTAAAGAAAAGTGTTGAGTGATATTAAAAATTAGTATTTTAATCTTTTATTAGTAAAGTCAAAGTCAAAATCTTCTTCTGCAGCTGGACAATCCCTTTTTCTTCTATATCTTTCAAAACCGGTTCAGGAAGTGACATCATTGTGTTGGGCACGTTGTTCGTCGCCACTCTAGCATTTTGGCCAAAAACTCTATAGTTACCATAGAGGGGCACAGATGATTTCGATGGGGGAGAGGCTGTTTGGGAGTGGGATTCCCCCCGCTGGCCAGTTGGCCAGCAGCAGGCTGGAGCCCCCGAAATTGGGGGAAAACCCACCCCAACTGGGGGCGGTCTGGCAACCCTAATTAGAGCAGAGGGGGAATGCTTGGTGGGCAGAAAATTAGCATTTGTCATGAGATAAGAACTCTAGGTCCCTATTCAGCCCTGGGAGGGGGTCCATTGCTCTGACTGTGTTTATCTTGCTTTGTAGACCACATTAAGTATTTCTTAATATAAAAACCATCTAGGATTCCATAAATAAATAGATTGAGAGGAACCAAAGAAGCAACAGACCTAAAAATAATGAGAAAATACTCTGCTGGTCAGCCACTGATCCCAGGCAGCCCAACTGTGAACTCCCCAAAGCTGTTGCACCCTGAATGACCAACTATTAGGTCACTCAGACCATGTGATAATTCCCATTGGGACCCCAACAATCTCATTAGCAAAGGGGAGCAGAAAAAAGCCTTCCCCTCCCAACAGACACCCTGTGAGGTAGGTGGGGCTGAGAGAGCTCTGAGAGGACTGCCCTTGAGAGAACAGCTCTGAGAGAGCTTGTGACTGAGCCAAGGTCACTCCAGCAGCTGCATGTGGAGGAGTGGGGAATCAAACCCCGTTCTCCCAGATTAGAGTCCGCGCTCCTAACCACTGCACCAAACTGGCTCTCAAAAAGAAGCACACCCATGCAGAGATGAAAGACGGACCTGGCTGTGAGAGAATGGGCCATCTCTCTCAAAACCACACAATTTCTTTGCTGGGAAGGGCGTGCACTGCCTCTGCCAATCTGGATGTGTGGGTCTAAATGATCGGGGCTCTTGGCACAACTGTGACAGGTTGAGGGAGATTTGCTGCCACTCCAAGGTGTTTTCTCTCAGGCAGAGACCACGAAGGTCTGTCTGTTTTCACCTTCCGTGTAGAGCTAACATGATCTTGCTTTCCCTTTATCTATGCAGATATAATGTAGGGGGCCCTACGTCCTCCATAGCAATTCTGTGCTCCTATTTCTTCGATGAAGGACACCCGATTCTTCTGGACAAAGTGTACAACAGACCAAACAACACAACTACTGACATCTGGACCCATTCACAGCTTAAAGGTGATCATAATTCTATTCTATATTTCAGTACCCAAGACAGACGGCTGGCTCTAGTGTGGTAGTTCATCCAATGCTAAAACCAGACTCTAGCCAGCATGGGCTACAGACAGGCAGATATGAATGGGAACCATTGAAAAATAATGAAGAGCTGGAGGCTACAAACCTAAGAAAGAGTCCCGTGGGATTGGACCAATGGTCCATCTAGCCCAGCATCTTGGGTACCACAGTGACAAAGCAGATACCCACAGAAGACCAACGTGCTGGGCATGGAGGTCAAAACCTCCTGATGAATTGCTTCCCAGCAGCTGGTATTCAAAGGTTTACTGCCCCAGAATTTGGAAGCTCCATGGCTAATAGCTATCAATGAATTTCCACTCCTCCATGAATATGTCCAATTCTCCTGTAAAGCTATTTAATGTAGCACCTAGAATCATAGAGTTGGAAGGGACGTCCAGGGTCATTTAGTCCAACCACCAGCACAATTCAGGAAATTCACGAATACTTCCCTCCCACACACTCCAGCGACCCCTTTTCCATGCCCAGAAGATGACACAAAACCTCCAGTATCATAAGAACATAAGAACCTAAGAGAAGCCAATGTTGGATCAGGCCAATGGCCCATCTCAAGGGTGTAGACGTTCCAATTTCCCGGGGGGGGGGGCTGGGGCTGGGCCAGAGGCATTGCTGTGCTAGGAGCAAGGGTGGCTCCCGGGGGAGGCTGAGCACCTTCCTGAAAATTTCGGTGGGGGCTGAAGCCCCGCCGCCCCCACGAAGATTACGCCTATGGATCTAGTCCAACACTCTGTGTCACACAGTGGCCAAAAATACCAGGTCCAGCAGTGGGGCCAGGACACTCGAAGCCCTCCCACTGTTGCCCCCACCCAAGCACCAAGAATACAGAGCATCACTTGCCCCAGCCTGAGAGTTCGTATCTATACCTGTGGCTAATAGCCACTGAAGCAAAGGAGCTCCATATGCTTATGCTCCATACACCAAACTGGCCTATCAAGTGGCAGTGAGTTCCATAAGTTAATAGTGTCTTGGGTGAAGGAATGCTTTCTTTTGTGCTTCCTGAATCTACTGCTCCTTTGCTTCATTGGGCGCTATGGAGTTCCAGCACTGGGAGAGAGAAATGCAATATCTGCCCCATTCTCTGCTATTTTGTCTACGTTATCTGTAATCCGCCTTTCTCAATGGGACTCAGACCTTTACCTTTACCTAACATTTCCTGAGGAAGATCCAATTTTGAAACGTTGTTATATAATTCGGAGATGATGTTGATGATGTGTTTTTACACTAGGGTTTCTTAATTATTGTTAGGCCTTTGTTTATTGTGTTGTAGAGTCTGTTGACCATAACAGAAAGCATCTTCTTTGCAAGACTTGTTGACGGTTTGATCTGTGGGTCAGACTCTCACAGCTGTTTTCTTTTCAATAGCTGGTGGAGAGCCAGGAGAGTAGGTGCCTTCCTGACCTTCTCGGGCAGGCCGTTCCATCAGGCGGGGGGCCCATTTGCAGGGTGACACCCACAGAAGGCCCAGCCCAGATGAACAAAGCTGTCATGGTGAAGTAATGGAGGGAGAGGCATTTTCAAGGTGTTGGCGATGTTCCTGTTGCCAACGTAGGAGAATGCTGAGAATCAGGTCGCATTGACACCATTAAATGCTTCAGATGAATTCGCTCTCAAGGCCAACGGATTTTGTTATTCCAGTGGCCCTCTTGATGTGTTAAAGCAGGGCTTTTTTGTTAGAAAAAGCCCAGGAGGAACTCATTAGCATAATAGGCCACACCCAACAGCAGAAACTCATTAGCATATTGGACTACACCCCTGACAGCACCACTCATTAGCATATTAGGCCGCACCCACATGTTACCAGAAGTGTGCTCATCCAGCCACACCCACCTTTTGCTTCTTATTCTGTTTACCTTGTTTGTTGTCAAAACCCAGGGCCTTTTTTTGGAGCAGGAACTCCTTTGCATGTTAGGCCACACACCCCTACTGTAGCCAATCCGAATGAGTTTCTGCTGTTGGGTGTGGCCTATTATGCTAATGAGTTCCTGCTGGGCATGGCCAACTCAGGAGCCAGCCGGAACTCCGTTCCTGTGCGTTCCTGCCCAAAAATAGCCCTGGTTTAAAGGCTGTAGCCTGCAATCCAGTGACATTCTGCTGCTAAATAAGATTGTCAGCTCCTGGTTGGGAAATATCTGGAGATTTTGGGGGTGGAGCCTGAGGAAGAAGGAGAAGAGTTGGTTTTATACCCAGCTCTTCACTACCCGAAGGAGTCTCGGAGCGGCTTACAATCACCTTCCCTTCCTCCCCCCCATAACAGACACCCTGTGAGGGAGGTGGGGCTGAGATTGGTCCCTTTTGCCCACTGGCAGGGGGTGGGATTTATTCCAGGAGTGGGGGTCGCTCCCCATTCCCCCCAAAACAGTGACATGGCGTGCGACGTGCCTGCGTCACTCAGAAGTGACATTGGCACATCGGTGACAACGCTCTGGATTTTGGGCAAAACTCTATGGTAAAACCGGCATCAAACTATAGAGTTTTGCCCAAAAGGCAGAGCGTCACCCCCACCATGACCTCAGTGATGTGCCAATGTCACTTCCGAGTGATACAGGCATGGCCCGGGCGACCCCACTGGCCGTATGGCCAGCAACAGGCGGGGCCCACAGATTCGGGGTATCCCCTGCTCCCACCGGGCAGATGGCCACCCTAGGCTGAGAGAGTTCTGAGAGAACTGTGAATGACCCATGGTCCCCCAGCTGGCTGCATGTGGAGGAGCGGGGAATCAAACCCGGTTCTCCAGGTTAGCGTCCACCACTCTCACCCATTACACCAGACCAGAGGGTGGGATTTGGGGAGGGGAGAGACAACTGTGAGGTGCCACAGAGTCCACCTTCCAAAGCAGCCATTTTCTTCAGGGGAATTCATCTCTGTCCCCCGGAGATCAGGCTGCGGCTCAAAGATGGCCGTGAGTCTGAACCACTTTTAAGAAGAAGAAGAAGAAGAAGGAGATTGGATGTATACCCCGCCCTTCACTACCCAAAGGTGTCTCAGAGCAGCTTACAAACTCCTATCCCTTCCCCTCCCCACCACAGACACCCTGTGAGGTAAAAGAAGAAGAAGAAGAGATTGGATTTATACCCCGCCCTTCACTACCCAAGGGAGTCTCAGAGCGGCTTACAAACTCCTTTCCCTTCCCCTCCCCACAACAGACACCCTGTGAGGTGGGTGGGGCTGAGAGAGCTCTTGACAGAACCTGCTCTTTCAGGAACAGCTGTGCCAGAGCTTGTGACTGACCCAAGGTCACATCAGCAGGTGCAGGTGGAGGAGTGGGGAATCAAACCCAGCTCTCCCAGATTAGAGTCCGCACACTTAACCACGACACCAAACTGGCTCTCCAGTTA
Organism: Gekko japonicus; assembly: GCF_001447785.1. Taxonomy (NCBI): domain Eukaryota; kingdom Metazoa; phylum Chordata; class Lepidosauria; order Squamata; family Gekkonidae; genus Gekko; species Gekko japonicus. Next base: position 14,626 of record NW_015163827.1, on the reverse strand, counting down.
ATAAGGGTCATGCGCACGATGCAGTGTTTGTGTGTGGAGGGGGCCCGGTCCAGCCTCCTCCCATAAGACTCCCTTCTGGTGGCTCCACCTGGGTGAGAAGAACCGTCCCGCTGACCGGCTCCTCCTTTTCTTCTCCCCGGCAGGTGTGAGATACGGTTTCCACAAAGGCTTGGTCATCCTCACCAGCTCGGTGACGGCAGGAGCGGCCGAGGAATTTGTGTCCATCATGAAGAGGCTGAGCAGGGCCTTCGTCGTCGGGCAAAGGACCAGCGGGGGCTGCCACCCGCCTCAGATGTACCACGTGGATGGCACCGACCTCTACGTCACCATCCCGACCTCCAGGTCCGTCCTTTCCGTTGACGGCACCTGGGAGGGCGTGGGGGTGACCCCGCACTTGGCCGTCCCCGCGGAGGTGGCCCTCGTCCGAGCCAAGGAGACGCTCAACGCGCACCTTCACAGCCCCAGCTAGACTTTCAGAGAGACACCAGAAAAGGTGGGAGCGCAGAAGAAGAAGCTGGAAAAGGAGAATTAAATGAAGAAAGGCATCCGACGACCCGCTGGCGTCCTCGGGGAGGCGAACATCTCTCGTCGGATGCCTTTCTTCCTGACCTGGCGCATCATCAGTTACATAGCCCGATCTCTTCCCTCTACGCTTGAATTCGGAGTTGCGAGATCGTTCCGTGGTGTACAAAGAGAACTGCGGGGTGGGGTGGGGGGGTTACCAGTTGCGTGCTTGAATAAAGACGAGGGGATGCAGTTTCAACGTGGTGTTCCGTAATTCAATCTTATTTCTGCCCAATGCCAGAACCGGGATCAGTGGAAGTAAATCCTCCAAGCCAAAGTCTCCCCTCCCCTGCTAGGGTTGCCAGCCTCTGGGCGGGCAATACAAAAACTGGGGGTCACACAGTGTTAGGAAGACAGGGAAATATATATGACACTGTATAGAACAGATGTATGCTTAAGGTAGATCTATGATGTGCGTTTTATTTTTGAAACAATTTTTCTATACTATTATATAAATATTAGTGTCGGGTATTACCAATAGGGCTGCGGTGGCTCAAGTGGTTAAGACGCTGAACTGCAGCCCGGAAGGTCAGTAGTTCAGCAGTTCGAGACCCAAGTGTGCCGCATGACAGAGTGAGCTCCCGTCTCTAGTTCCAGCTCCTGCCAACCT
>NW_015163827.1:9980-13309 GCF_001447785.1 Gekko japonicus | reverse complement strand
CTGGTGAACCTCCTGATGGCACTGGTATTTCTGGCCACTGTGTGATACAGAGTGTTGGACTGAATGGGCCTTTGGCCTGATCCAACATTGGCGTCTCTTATGTTCTTAGTAGTATTGCTTTTATGATTACTTAAAAGTACAGTTGTTTAGAGACAGACAGAAAAATAATGGCAAGTATGGCAAAATCCTGGCTACAGACCTGATGGCTACCCTCATGCAGAATCTGCTATGGGGGGGAACAAAAGGAAGGAAGGAAGGAGCCCCGTGGAGTGACCGGGAACATACTCAGGGGAGTTTGGCTGGCAGAGAGCGTGGTCAGACGGCGTGTGCTGGGAGCGGTTTAAGTTGCTCCGGCCCTGATGCGTTTCTTTTTAACCTGGAGAATCGCAATCACACTCACCTCCTTGCTCCGGATCGCTGCGCAGCCACATCGCTCCCCGCTGTCCACACACGGGAGCGTGCGTCGGTGTTGTTTTTTCTCTCTCTCTCAGTTTGGGCACGCGCACAGGCAGCCATCTGTAGAACTGGAATTTTCGCACGTGCGCAGAACAGCGCTTTCCACTTCAACCCGACTGCTGTAACACTTCCCTTTAAAAGTTTACCCCGTGAGATCCCGAACTCGTCTAAATGCTAAAACTAGGCACCGTTTAAACATTGCTTTTAATAAAGCGGTTACTGCAGCCGACTTTTGGACACCCCACAGGGTTTTTGAGACAAGAGGTGAACAGAGGTGGTTTGCCATCGCCTGCCTCTGCATAGCAACCCTGGGTGTCCTTGGTGGTCTCCATCAAAGTACTAACCAGGACTGATCCTGCTAGCTTCCTAGATCTGACAATAATGGTTTGCAGGGGTAATTCCCTAGGAAAAAGAGGTGCCGGAGCTCATTTGCACAACTCATATGCCACACCCCCTGACAAAGGGCAGCCATGTTTAAAATGAGTTATTCAAATGAGTTTAAATCTCCCCCCAGAGAGGCTCAGGGGGGAAGGCAGGCCTGTCTGCCTCCATGCCCTCGCCATCTCCAGCCAACCCGCCAGAGCGGGCTGGCTGGAGATGAGGAGGGCAAGGATGTAGTCACGCCTGGCTTCCCTGCCCGATCTTCTCCAGGTGCCCCACGGCTGTGGGGCACTTGGAGAATATCAGGCAGGGAACCCAGGCATTTAAATCCCCCCTCCCCTGAGTGTCTCTGTGGTCGGGGGGCGGGGCCCGTGCTCCTTTCTGCCGGAGCACCGCTCCGGGGCGCTGCAGCAGGAAATGACCCCTGATGGTTTACCATTGCCTGCCTCTCCATAGCAAGCCTGGGCTTTCTTGGTGGTCTCCCATCCAAGTACTCATCAGGGCTGACCCTGCTTGGCTTCCGACACCCGATGCGACTCGACCATCCAGGTGACGGCACCCGAGAAGACTGTATGTACACAAACCCTCAACTCTCCAATCCTTTTCGAAGGATGGATCATCCTGGGATTGACGCCTGACAGGTCAAGCGTCCCAACTGACACCACTGCAATCCCATACAGTTCTTCGGCAAACCTGTACAAATCAGCAATGCGACTTCAATTCATTTCATTTTCTTTTTATTATTATTATTTCTTTAGGAATGTATCCACAGGGTTTGGTTTCCAGGATGATCTAGCTGGCTCGAGCACCTGCAATGATGGTCCTGACACACCAGAAAGGACTGAATGCGCCTTCCTCTCAATCAATGTTCCCTCTAAGCCGTGGAGTCTTGTGAGCAAAAATTCTACTTGGTGAGCTCCTGGCATTGAAGTTGTGAGTGAGCAATTTGGCTACTGCAGACATTAGTTTGCTCTGGAGCCATCCTTCCTGAGCTAAGATGAAAAGGTGTGAGCCGGAGTCTAAGAAACTGTGAGCTAGCTCACACTCACTCAGCTTAGAGGGAACAGTGCTCTCAATAGAGATTTGCTGAAATCTAAGAGGAAAGCCAGTGAACGGAGGGAGGCCATGGATCAGCGGTAGAGCATCTGTTCGGCATGCAGGAGGTCCCAGGTTCAATCCCCAGCATCTCCAGCTCAAAAGACCACGCAGTGGCACAATGTTCCCTCTAAGCTGTGGAGTCTTGTGAGCAAAAATTCTACTTTGTGAGCGACTGGCATTCAAGTTGTGAGCGAGCGATTTGGCTACTGCATAAATCAGTTTGCTCTGGAGCCCCATCCTTCCTGAGCGAAGACAAAAATGTGTGAGCTGGAGGCTAAAAAACTGTGAGCCAGCTCACGCTAACTCAGCTTAGAGGGAACACTGCCCACCACCACCAATGCTCCCTCTGTGGGGTCTTGTGAGCAAAAATTCTACTTTGTGAGCGACTGGCATAAAAGTTGTGAGCGGGCGATTTGGCTACTGCATAAATCAGTTTGCTCTGGAGCCATCCCTTCCTGAGTGAAGACAAAAACGTGTGAGCTGGAGGCTAAAAAACTGTGAGCCGGCTCACACTAACTCAGCTTAGAGGGAACACTGGCAGTGGGTGATGTGCACAAAATCTGAGACTGGTGAGGGGCTGCCAGACTGAGTAGTCAATACTGAACTTGATAGACCGAGGGTCTGAGTCGGTATCAGGTAGCTTCATGCGTTCGTAAGTACCCAAAAGCCAGACGACAATACTCCTCTGCAATTGCACAACCACTGGCCTACTTAAAGGGAAATTAAAACCCAAGGACAGGAGTGCCTTAAAGACTTACAACATTTCCCCCCAGCTCAAGTGTTTATGAGTCAGAGCCCACATCTACAGACCCCAGCTGGAAGGAAATCCATTGTGCAGACTTTGTCTGGTAAACTGCTGAAGGGGGAGGGAGGAGTTCCAGCAGAGAGAAGCTTGGCGTGAATACATTTTTCAGGTGTGATTTCAGCTGTGTAAGGGAGTAAAAACGTTCAGCTGCCTAAGAGAGCAAAATGGATTAGGCTATTACACATCACGGACAGTCAGAGAGGTCAGAGGATCCAGCCTCTTGTGGGGTACACATAGGTAAAGGTAAAGGTTCCCTTGCTCGAAAGCCAGTCGAGTCCGACTCTAGGGTTGCGGTGCTCATCTCCGTTTCGAAGCCGAAGAGCCAGCGCTGTCCAAAGACGTTTCCGTGGTCATGTGGCCGGCATGACTAAACACCAAGGTGCATGAGGGTTGAAATTTGAAAAGTTTGAATTATACAAAACAAGACGGGGACCCGCGATACTCGTGGGGGGGGAGAAGAGCTCCCTCTCCTCCATCCCCCCCGCTCGATCTCACCAAGGAGGCGGCGGCGGCGGCGAGGCCGGTCCCCCCCGGCTCCGAGGCGGCAGCGGATAGGCCGGTCCTCCCCCCCTTGCTGGGCTCGGCGGCG
>NW_015163827.1:0-9954 GCF_001447785.1 Gekko japonicus | reverse complement strand
ATGACTAAACACCAAGGCGCACGGAACGCTGTTACCTTCCCACCGAAGTGGTACCTATTTATCTACTTGCAATTTCTTGCTTTCGAACTGCTAGGTTGGCAGGAGCTGGAACTAGAGACGGGAGCTCACTCCATCATGCGGGTCTCGAACTGCTGAACTACTGACCTTCCACAGCCTGCAGTTCAGCGTCTTAACCACTTGAGCCACCGCAGTACACATAAGCTAGGTATAATGAAACAAAGTTAGAGTCCAGTGGCCAACAAAGTTTTATTCAAGGTGTGAGCTTTTGTGTGCACGCACCCTTCGTTGGACAATGAAATGGAATTCAAGATCGTACTTAGAATCATAGAATGTTGGAAGGGACCTTGTAGGTCATCTAGTCCAACCCCCTGCACTCTGCAGAAGCACTGCCGAAAGATGGCCCTATAACACACCTGAAAGAGGGTTGTCCAGCCTCCGCTTGGAAACGTCCAGTGAAGGAGCATCCACCACCTCCGGAGGCAGTCTTGTCCCCAGAATAGAGAATTACATTTAAATTTACCATTCCAAATTACATTACATATTCAATTATATTCCTAATTGTTAAAGAGTAGTAAACTGAGATTTTTTAAAAATAACATTTTGCTTCACTAAAATATGGAGTTAAACTGATAGAATAGTTTTCCTGGGGTGCAGTGTTATGTCAGAGATCAACAAAATATTGCATTGCATTACAATTTTTATTGTAATATACTATTTTTTAAAAAAACATTAAAATATGGGGTATGTATAGCCCTTCTTATGGAGCCAGGTTTGAGACCCTAGTGCTGTGTGACGGAGCGAGCTCCCATCTCTGGTCCCAGCTCCTGCCAACCTAGCAGTTCAAAAGCAAGAAATTGCAAGTAGATAAATAGGTGCCGCTTCGTTGGGAAGGTAAGAGTGTTCCGTGCGCCTCGGCATCTAGTCATGCCAGCCACACGACCACGGAAATGTCTTCAGACAGCGCTGGCTCTTCAGCTTGGAGACGGAGATGATTACTGCCCCCTAGAGTTGGACACGTCTGGCTTTTGAGCAAGGGAAACCTTTACCTTTATAGACCTTCTTGGTGAGAATACATATGTGAAGATTGAATAAGTTAGCATATGTAATGGCATAAGAAACCAATATCCCTGTTAAGTCCTGAAGGGGTGTTTGTTCCGAGTGTTGTAATAACTTGTAATCAGCAATTTCAATCTCCCATTCTGACATATGTATTACCTATGTTTGTTTTTCTCCCCAGCTGAATCTAAACAGATGATAACCAGAAACCAAGCTTGTCATTCTTTTTATGTTAAAAAACATATTTTGCATGCTAATTTAACAAGCCACCCCGTATACACACAAGTCCAACCCTTCATTCAGAGTTTCAGAGCGGCTTACAATCTCCTTCCCTTCCCCACAACAGACAGCCTATGACTGAAGTGTTCCCTCTAAGCTGAGTTCGTGTGAGCTAGCTCACAGTTTTTTAGCCTCCGGCTCACACATTCCTGTCTTCGCTGAGGAAGGATGGCTCCAGAGCAAACTAATTTATGCAGCAGCCAAATCGTTTGCTCACAAGTGTAATGCCAGGAGCTCACAAAGTAGAATTTTTGCTCATAAGACTCCACAGTTTAGAGGGAGCATTGCCTATGAAGTTGGTGGGGTTGAGAAAGCTCTGAGAGAAACTGCTCTTGAGAGAATGTTGCTACTGCTCATGCCAGGCCTGTGTCCATCGTTTCAAGTGTACTAAAGCCAAACTGTGTTGTTGGCATGATGATATGCAAGGGAATGCGCTAGGCTGCTCGCCAGTAGCCCTCGTTGACTGTCACCTCTCTGAGCAGCGGCAGGAGAAAACCTGTTTTTGAAAAGCCTTGGCGTTGTGTGCACCAGAATGTCACATCTTGGGAAAACTCTAAAGTGATGTAGGGTGGCTCTAGGAATCGCCAGAAACTCTATAGTTTGACTTGCCATTCCAACGGCTACCCAACCTCACGCCTGGGTTTTCCACGTGACGTCAGGGCACAGGCGACGATGTGCCCCCCCCCATGTCCCCACCCCCAAAGCTGATGTCACTGGGTCCCATCACAGCATTGCTGGAGCACTGTAAAGGTCTCCCTTGCTTGAAAGCCAGTCGAATCCGACTCTAGGGGTGCGGTGCCCCATCTCCGTTTCAAAGCCGAAGAGCCAGCGCTGTCTGAAGACAATTCTGTGGTCACATGGCCGGCATGACAAGACGCCGAGGCGCGCGGAATGCTGTTACCTTCCCACCGAAGCGGTACCTATTTATCTACTTGCAATCTCTTGCTTTCAAACTGCTGGGTTGGCAGGAGCTGGGGCCAGAGACGGGAGCTCACTCCGTCATGCGGCACTCGGGTCTCGAACTGCTGAACTAACGGCCTGCAGCTCAGCGTCTTAACCACATGAGCCACCGCAGCTCCACTGGAGCATTGTGCATGGGAACAAAGCTGGCGTCTAGGTCTGTTTCAGGGTCTATGCTGCTGAGAAGCTGCTTTAAGTTGGGGCGAGGTCTGTAAACGAGGAAGGCCCGGCTGTCACCCGAGACCTGAGAAGCAGGAATACAGGTGTAGTTACCCTACTTCGCTACGGTGGTGGACAGTGCTTCACGCTGCAGCCAACTTATGGCGACCCCGTAGGGTTTTAAAGGCGAGAGACGTTTGGAGTGGGCTTGCCATTGCCTGAATCTGCATCACAGCCCTTGAAGTCCTTGGTGGCCTCCCATCCAAGTACTAACCAGGGCTGACCCTGCTTACCTCCCAAGTGTCAATGCGCCCTCTAAGCTGTGGAGTCTTGTGAGCAAAAATTCTACTTCAGGGGTGTCGAACCCATTTGTTATGAGGGCCGGATCTGACATAAATGAGACCTCGTTGGGCCGGGCCGTGTGTGTCATAAAATGTGGTGGAGATGTCTAAAAATTCGAAATTGCTGGAAGAAAATTCAGAAAATAATAAGAGAAGTAGTAGGTGTAGATCTGCCACTTAACCCTGAAATTTACTTGAGATTTATGATCCCAAAGGAGTACGACTATAAAAAATCATATGTGATGATATATATTTTGACGGCAGCAAGAATCCTTTGGGCAAAATATTGGAAATCAGATAAAATACCTCAAAGAGAAGAATTAATATACAAACTATTGAATGTAGCAGAAGTTGATAAACTGAATGTATTACTATGCGGAAAGGTTGAAAAGATTTTTGAAAAAAGATGGTCAGGATTGTACGAGTGGTTAGAGAAAGAGCGAAACATAAGACTCTAATGTATATTTAATTTTGTATATGTATTTTCCTGTAAATGTTTATAAACTCATAAATACATTTTTTTTAAAAAAAATGTAATGCCAGGTAGCGGAGACATAAACTTTATAATGGACACAAACACAAAGATTGTTTTTTAACTTAAAATAAAAACATTAGCTCTGTAAGCTGCAGACCTACTTTTGATTTATTGACATTCAGCACAGAAATCCCATGCTCAGAGTCTAGGACGCAGGTTAAAACATGAAATGGCTAAGTGATTAAGAGAGTCTGGCCAGTTCCACTGCGGGCCTGATGGAAGCCCTCCGGGGGCCTGATCCAGCCCCCGGGGCCACATATTTAACACCCCTACTTTGTGAGCTCCTGGCATTAAAGTTGTGAGTGAGCGATTTGGCTACTGCATAAATTAGTTTGCTCTGGAGCCCTCCTTCCTGAGCTAAGACAAAAATGGGTGAGCCGGAGGCTAAAAAACTGTGAGCTAGCTCACACTAACTCAGCTTAGAGGGAACACTGAGATGAGGATACCCTGGGCTGTTCAGGTCAGGCTTGTTTATTTGTACCTGACTAGGGTCTGCGACCTCTGACCTTTCTCCTCATCCACCACCACCTAATCTGTTCCAGTCCTTTACACAGAGAATCACACCTGAAAGTTTTACGATGGGATTCACACCCAGCTTTCATGGCCTCCCTACCATTTTCTTTACAAAAAACGCACAGTGTGACTTCCTCTTCACAGCGTCCGAAGACGTGAGCTCTGTCACATGCTGGAATAGATGTTGCTCACAGTTCAGGAGCCCCCCCCCGCTCTGTTTTATTTTGCTGCTATAGACTTCACACAGCTCCCCCTCTGGGACTAATTATGGGAAGTCATGTGCCGAGATAAATGGTGCCGTTCCCGGAAGTATTCCTGACAGACGGGGCAGGTCAGCTTTTCCTCTCTCCTCCTTTTGCTTTGAGACTCCGGGGAGGTGCCCTCCTTTTTGTGATGGGAGCGCATGTGAAACACAAGGTCGGACGTCATGCGGAAGGAGAGGTTGCATTTGGCGCACCAGTTCTGGGCGGCCACCCCGAAGGAGGTGAAGGTGGGAGGCAAGACAGCGAAAGAAGCAGAGCGGGACCCCGACGTGGGCGTGGTCAATATCTGCCCTCCGGCGAGTCGGGGCCACAGTCCCGAAGTACAAGGGAAAGGACCGCTCTGCAGCAATGCGGAGCTACTTACATCAGCGACAAAGACCTCGGAAGAGACAAAGCTGCCGTATCGCATTACGTCGGCGGCGCTGATGCATCCCGACAGCTTCCCCGGGCCTTTCGCCAGACTGCTCTCGTCCCGGGGAGCAGACGCCGACTTCCTGTCCAGCAAGCGCTTGGCCGGCTTCCTGAACGCGCTCTTCGCCTCCCCGGCCACTCTGGTGGGCCAGACCAATGTGAACGCGCTGCCGGGGGAACTTGGCACGGGATGGCTCGGGGCCCGCTCTTTGCCAGAGGGAGCTGCCCCGGTCCTCTGCTGCGCCTCGTGGACCTCCCCAGCTTTCGGCTTCTCCTTTGTCCGCTTCACTTCCGTGAATGCGCTGTCCTTCTCCTCCAGAGCGTCCTTCTTAAGGAAAACGGGCTTCCTGGTAATGAGCTTCCAGAGAGCTCCGCCTGACGGCTGCTGCCCGGCGCCCCCCTCCCTGCTCCCGCTGTGGTGTTCTCGGTGGAGACAATTTGTCTTCTCCAACAGGACCGTCTTCTTGCCTGGCCCGCTCTCCCTCTCGCCAGAATCTGCTCTCCTCTCGCCAGCCGAGTGACTGGCGTCGTCTTTCCAGGCCGCCCTTTTGACCTCGAGGTCCCTGGCCAAGCTGTGGAAGTTTGTGGGTTGCTCCGCTGATCTTCTTTTCAGGGTCTTCGGGGCACAGAGGCTCCTCCAGAGCTGGGCGCTGTTCTCCGGGCAGCAGAAGAAACGGGCGTGCGCGACATAGGCGTGCTCCCCCCGGAAGACTTGCTTGCAGCTTGGACAACACAGCTCTAAGAAGGAAGGCGAGAAACTGGTTAAGGGCGGCTGGTCCAAGACCCAGCAGACTGGGGAACATGGGCATTCAGTCTCACGCACAACAGAGACTTAGCAAGGGAGATGGTCTCTCTCAGCCACGGCAGTAACCCCTGGAAGGACTGGGGCAGGAATAGAAATTAAGACGTCCTGCCCCTGTGCATGAAAGTAATGTCAGGAGCTATTAAAACCTTTAGTAATAATAAAACTAGAACTATAATAAAAATAATAATATGATTGCAGCAATAGTAGTAGTAGTAGTAGTAGTAGTAGTAGTAGTAGAAGAAGAAGAAGAAGAAGAAGAAGAAGAAGAAGAAGAAGAAAAGATTGGATTTATACCCTGCCCTTCACTTGGAGTCTCAGAGCGGCTTACAATCTCCTTTCCCTTCCCCTCCCCACAACAGACACCCTGTGAGGTGGGTGGGGCTGAGAGAGCTCTGACACAAACTGCTCTTTTTCAAGGACAGCTGTGCCAGAGCTTGTGACTGACCCAAGGTCACATCAGCAGGTGCAAGTGGAGGAGTGGGGAGTCAAACCCGGTTCTCCCAGATTAGAGTCCGCGCACTTAACCACGACACCAAACTGGCTCTAGTAATGATAACAAAACAATAACAATAATGATGACGACGATCGTGAACAGAGCTTTATGGTAGACTCCATGATTTGTCATGAATTTTTTTTATGTATACCTCTCTTTTCTCCCCAGTGGGCACCCAAAATGGCTTACATCATTCTCTTCCATTTTATCCTTACAACAGCCCTGTGAGGTAGGTGAGGCTGAGCGTGTGTGACTGGTCCCCGGTCACTCAGCAAGCTTCCATGGCACCAGTGGGGATTCGAACCTGGATTCCCCAGATCTTAGTTCGACACTTTAACCACTACAGCATGTCTCTCATTAACGTCTCTCATTAACGTGATCCAAAACACAAAATACCAGGCAACCGGCAGGATGGCTGGGGGCAGGGACATGGGAGTGGGCACAATGTTGGCAACATCACCAACACCACTGTATCCAGGGCTATTTTGGGGCAGGAACGCACAGGAACGGAGTTCCGGCTGGCTCCCGAGTTGGCCACGCCCAGCAGGAACTCATTAGCATAATAGGCCACACCCAACAGCAGGAACTCATTAGGATTGGCTACATTAGGGGTGTGTGGCCTAACATGCAAAGGAGTTCCTGCTACAAAAAAAGCCCTGGTTGACAACAAACAAGGTCAACAGAATAAGAAGCGAAAGGTGGGTGTGTCTGGATGACCACACTTCTGCGAACATGGGGTATGTAGCTTAATATGCTAATGAGCTGTGCTGTCAGGGGTGTGTCCTAATAAGCAAATGAATTTCTGCTGTTGGGTGTGGCTCATTCCAGCCCCAAATGACGCCTGCTGCTGAGCGTCCAATATGGTGCCAAACCTTCAGACTCCCAGTACACATACCTTCCTACTTCCAAAGAGATCAAAGAAGTACAAGAACCACGGGAACAAGGTATCATTAAAAAATACAAGAACCGTGAAATTATAACTATGGAAAGTCCAATACGTAAATAATTTCTTATTAATAGTGGATATGTCTCTACAACAATACATATCTTAATCACTATAAGCAAATCATTATCACCAGGGGTCATTTTGTAGAAAAAGAGGTGCAGGAGCTCATTAGCATAACTCATGCTAATAAGTTATTTGCATATGCCATACTCCCTGACATCACCGGAAGTGTGTCAGAAGGCAACACCCACCTCTCAGGCTCCACTGGACTGTTTTGGATTGCTAGCTATTGCGGGGGGGGGGGTTTCCACACAGATCTGAAATCAAACTCCCCCCCCCCCATGACCAGAAGCCAATGTGTACTGTATCCAGCCCGACACTGGACTGTTTTGGACCGGGAGGCCAGGGGGTGCTCTGCAACTTACCTGGCTGCTTCTTGCTCTGACTGAGGGCTGCTGGGAGCAGGGGGTGGGGCTTGTTGCTTGTGCCCGCCCCCTGGGCTCTTTACTGTCGGAGCTCCGCTCCTGTGCGCTCCGGCAGGAAATGACCCCTGATCATCACTGTCAATGGTCCATTCTAATGATGAATGACAGTGCCTGTAAGAGTTCCTTCCAAGATTAAAGTGCTGGTGCTGTAGTAAGCGGTCCTATGTCCTTTGCTCTTTCAAATCCAGTAATTGTGGATGATTTATGGACATTCTAATGGCGCCTCTGACGGACTTGTCGACCTTTAATTCCCTGTCTTCTCAGCTTTCTCCAAGAGGCAACAGAACAAAATCCACATGTCCCAGTATCGTTCAAAGACAGCGAAAAAGAGTTAACTAGCATCATTTCACAGAAGGATTTAAACTGCCTTCCTGAGGACATGAAGTGATAATGAATTGGGATAATTAATTGTTTATTGTGATTAAGATATGTATTGTTTTAGAGAGGTAAATGTAAAGGTTCCCTTGCTCGAAAGCCAGTCGAGTCCGACTCTAGGGTTGCGGTGCTCATCTCCGTTTCAACCAGCGCTGTCCGAAGACGTTTCCGTGGTCATGTGGCCGGCATGACTAAACACCAAGGCGCACGGAACCCTATTACCTTCCCACCGAAGTGGTACCTATTTATCTTCTTGCAGCTTCTTGCTTTCGAACTGCTAGGTTGGCAGGAGCTGGAACTAGAGACGGGAGCTCACTTCGTCATGCAGCACACTCGGGTCTCGAACTGCTGAACTACTGACCTACCACAGCCTGCAGTTCAGCGTCTTAACCACTTGAGCCACCGCAGCTCTATATAGCACTTAGAGAGGTATGTGCTATAATAAGAAAATGTTGAAGTATTGAACGTTCCATAGTCATAATGTTCGGTTCTTGTATTTTTAAATTATACCTCGTTCCCGCGGATCTCTCTGGATTATTGCTTCCAAAGAGAAGCCATTTCTGCCCTAGGCAGGAGGAGACAGGAAGTGGGAAACACAGGCTGTCGGCATAGATTTATGGTCGTTTTATGGCCATTCCCCGGAATATTTGAATGTGGTTTTGAGCTGCATCTTTTTCTGTTACAGTCAGTGTGGGTTTGGTAAAGGTAAAGGTAAGGTAAAGGTTTCCCTTGTTCGAAAGCCAGTTGAATCCGACTCTAGGGTTGCGGTGCTCGTCTCCGTTTCAAAGCCGAAGAGCCAGCGCTGTCCGAAGACGTTTCCGTGGTCATGTGGCCGGCATGACTAAACACCAAGGTGCACGGAACGCTGTTACCTTCCCACCGAAGTGGTCCCTATTTATCTACTTGCAATTTCTTGCTTTCGAACTGCTAGGTTGGCAGGAGCTGGAACTAGAGACAGGAGCTCACCCTGTCTTGCGGCACCCGGGTCTTGAACCTGAAGTACTGACCGTCCGGTCTGCAGTTCGGCGTCTTAACCACCTGAGCCACCGCAGCCCCTTCTGGGTTTGGTAAAACAGCAGAGCAAATGCTAGATGCAGACTGCGCCTCTGGCAGGTTCTCATGAGAGTAGCCTTTCTTAGTGTCCAGCAACCCCACCCCCCTCTTCCCAAGCTGCAAGTCTCCGCCCAGGGAGCCCCCAGCCAGCAGGCTCAGGTTGCCAACCTCCAAACAGGGCCTGGAGATCTCTTGTAACCACAACTGGTCTCCAGACAATGAATATCAGTTCCCCAGGAGAAAACGGCTGCTTGGGAATGTGTCCCCCCCAAACATCCTGCCTTCTCCAGGCTGCGCACCCCAAATCACCAGGAATCTCCCAACCTGGAGCTGGCAACCCTATGCACTCACGGGTCCGGCTGTCCACACTCACCGCTCTGGAGCTGCCTGCCGGATTGAATCTCTCCGAACCCCAGAAGCCGGGAAAGTTCCTCGTCGTACCAAACCAGGAGTTCCTCATCCCTGAATATGGGCCTCGTGGGCCGGTAGTACAGCTGGCCGTTGCTTAAGTAGGCTTCAAGGTTCTGCTGTTTCTTGTTGGGAGCCGCCTGGACCAGTCTCATCCAAGGAAACCCGCCGGGACTTGGCACCGCCGTGATGTCTACCTGTTACGAAAGAAAGCAGAGGCAGCCTGGTGTAGCCGTTGAAGTGCTGAATTGGGATCTAGGAAACAGAGGTTCCAATCCGTGCTCTACGCCAGACTCCTGCAACAATCAGAATCAACGACTTGCTTCTTTAGAAGGAAAGTTTATTGATACAGTATTGGCAGGGTATCTCTACTTCAGGATCTGTGTTAAGACAAAAGCAAAAGGCACGGGGTGGACAGATATACAGGGTTCGGAAAGGGTCACTGGGTGGCAGGGAGCCAATCAAGGTAAAAGGCGGGGCCCGCCAAAGCATAACGGTCTGAGGTTCCCAGGGATGATGTTACAACTAGGAACCAAGGTCAGGCACATAAACCATACAGATAAGAGAGCATCATTGAGACAGCAAGAGAATCGAAAGTAACATTCCAAAGAGCTCCTTCCCCCACACACACACAAGCCTTTATGGCAGCGAGCTGACACTCTGCCATGGCAGCTCTCACGGTGTCCTCTGGCCAGTCCCACACTCTCAGCCTAACCTACCTCACAGGGTTGTTGTGAGGATACAACAGAAGAAGTAGAATGACGTTAGCTGCATTGAATCCACACTGGGGAGAAAGGCAGGGCATAGATAAATAAATAAATGCACTGGAGGTGTCTCACTGGCAAAGCCTG
>NW_015163826.1:26665-28440 GCF_001447785.1 Gekko japonicus | reverse complement strand
TCAGTTCACCAAATCCTGTTTTTTGAAAGATGAAAGTGAAGCTGGGCTGGCTGCTGTGTCAGTGGGGAAGTCTAGATCTTTCCCAGTGCCACCTGTCTTGGTGCCTTTTCCGCTGCCCCAGTTCCCCATATGAACCATTCCCTTCACACTGTGGGCCACAAGGGGTAATCGACAAATCGCTCTAATGTGCCATCACAGTGCTATAGCCATTTGTCGATAATTGATTTAATACAAACCCCCCCCCAAAGAAAAGTCCTCACCATCACAGGGAATGGGGAAACTGCTGCAATAGGAGGCAGGGGGCAGGGAAAGTGTGGGGCACTGGGAAATCATTGCTATGTGGAAGTCACCCAAGACAGCATTTCTCAGAGAGCTGATTATGTGGGACACTGGTTTTGGTTTTTTTGGATTAAAACTAGGGGATACACCTTACTTTTACACTGCAACCACTCTACATTCAGTCAGCTCCCAGAACTGTGAGGAGACCGCCGTCTTGCCGTCTGAGGTAGCCCTGTTGACGTTGCCTCATGGCATCTGCCCTCCCCCTTTGCCCCGTCAGTCAGGCCTCAGGGACAGGACCATCTTTTTTGAGCACAGGCAGTGCCTCTGGCTTTCTCCTCACCTGCCCACGCAGGCTGTAGCAAGAGAACAACTTAAGGGCTTCCTTACCCCTTTATGCATCCTCGTGTTCTTGTCTTGCTACTGACAAAACAGGCTGTGGATCAGGGTTTTGCCCCACAGACCAGCCCAGAATGCTGGATGCATTAAACTGAGGACACTTGAATGGTACAGGACCCTCTGGGACTTTCTAATAATGAATAAGATTCTTGGCCAAGTTTCTCAACAGGAATTAACTCCCCTCTCCTCTAACTACTTCAGTTTCTGGTACCCTGTTTTAAATTTTATAGCCCACGACCTAGAATCGTTTGGTAATGTGTCTACCGTAGACATTTTATTATGCTGACTGGCCAATAGTAACCGGTTACCATTTTTCCTTTCCCTATCCCTCTTCTCATCTTTGTTACTATGTCCTAGACGTTTCCTAGTAGTTACACTTTGTCCATCTTAATCCTAAAACAATGTTTATGTAAACCTTTCAGCTTCTGTTTTGTACTGTTATAACACATTGTGTGTCTGTGTGTTTGTTCAAGGAACATTCTATTAAAAAAAAGATGAGGACACTTCAGCCCTCTCCAGCACACTGGATTGCCCTTCTGACAGCATTGGGAATTACTAATCTAGTGGCATGTTGCTGTTTAAAAAGGTAAAGGTTTCCCTTGCTCAAGAGCCAGTCAAATCCGACTCTAGGGTTGTGGTGCTCATCTCCATTTCCAAGCCAAAGAGGCAGCGCTGTCCAAAGACATTTCCGTGGTCATGCGGCCGGCATGACTAAACGCCAAGGTGCACGGAACTCTGCTACCTTCCCACCGAAGCAGTACCTATGTATCTACTTGCAGTTTCTTGCTTTTGAACTGCTAGGTTGGCAGGAGCTGGGGCCTCAGCGCTGTCCAAAGACATTTCCGTGGTCATGCGGCCGGCATGACTAAACGCCAAGGTGCACGGAACTCTGCTACCTTCCCACCGAAGCGGTACCTATGTATCTACTTGCAGTTTCTTGCTTTTGAACTGCTAGGTTGGCAGGAGCTGGGGCCAGAGACAGGAGCTCACTCCATCACGCAGCACTCGGGTCTCGAACTGCCGAACTACCGGCCTTCCGGTCTGCAGCTCAGCGTCTTAACCTCTGAGCCACTGCAGCCCCTTCTGTTGCTATTTAG
>NW_015163826.1:21820-22004 GCF_001447785.1 Gekko japonicus | reverse complement strand
GCGAGATCCCAGGGAGACCTGCTGGATCGTCTTGAAGACTGATGAGTGAGTTAAAGTTGAAGCAAGACATCGAAGCCCTGATGCGAAGCCCCCCCCAATATAAGTGGGAGGGGGAGGGGACGCCCTATCCCCTAAACAACCTAATGAAGTGGAAACACGAGGGGGGGGGGGCCGGGGCAGGCGT
>NW_015163826.1:0-21584 GCF_001447785.1 Gekko japonicus | reverse complement strand
CCAAAATGTCCAGCAGGAGGAGCATCATGGGTGAGACAGAGAACTCGAGCCCTAAGAGGCCCCAGGGGAACATAAAGGCAGTCATGATGAAGCAGGAGTCCATCTCGGGTGGTTAGATCTCCTGTAGCACCTTGCTGAATCTCTTGGAGGCGCTGTTGTGCCCAAGCATCGGTGGCTTGACCGGTTTTATGGTGTCCAAAATGTCCAGCAGGAGGAGCATCATGGGTGAGACAGAGAACTCGAGCCCTAAGAGGCCCCGGGGGAACATAAAGGTGGTCACGATGAAGCAGGAGTCCATCTTGGATGGTTAGATCTCCTGTAGCACCTTGCTGAAGCTCTTGGAGGCACTGTTGTGCCCAAGCATCGGTGGCTTGACTGGTCATGATGTCATTGGCTAGGGATCGTGGACAGGTACTGGTGGTGAAGACCGTGGGCAGCAGGATAGTGGTCTTCTGGAGATCCTCTGCTAGAGCGGGTGCATATTCTGGTTTTCATAATAAGGCATCCGCCTTTTGGTTTGGGGTATGAGGGCTATAGGATATCTTGAAGGTAAAACGAGAATAGAACAAAGACCAGTGGATCTGGTGTTGGTTTAACCGATGTGTGGCTTGTAAGTGTTCTAGATTTCTATGGTCTGTGAGGACTTGGACTGGGTGATGAGCCCCTTCAAGATGGTGTCGCCAGACTTCGAATGCTGCTTTGGTAGCTAGTAAGTCCCTCTCCCATATGGTATAGTTGCGTTCTGCTGACATGAGCTGGTGGGAGTAGTAGGCGCAAGGTTGGGTGGGGTTGTCTTGCTGAGAGAGAATGGCCCCGATGGCGACACTGGATGTGTCTGATTCTACGGTGAAGGGGAGTCGGGGGTCTGGGTAGCGGAGCAATGGACCAGAGGCAAAGCAGGTTTTTAAGGTGGTGAAGGCATGTTCTGCCTCAGGTGTCCATTGAAACGGTTCCTTTGGCCGAAGTAGATGTGTCAAGGGTGTGGTCAATGCTGCATAGGATGGAATGAATTGGCGGTAATAATTGGCAAAGCTGAGTAGTAGTTGGACGTCCTTTCTATTCTGAGGGGCTTGCCACTGAAGAATGGCTTCTACTTTCTTTGGGTCCATCAGGATTCCTTGTGGTGATACGATGTGACCCAAGAACTTGACAGATTTCAGGTGAAATGCGCATTTTAAGT
Organism: Gekko japonicus; assembly: GCF_001447785.1. NCBI lineage: Eukaryota > Metazoa > Chordata > Lepidosauria > Squamata > Gekkonidae > Gekko > Gekko japonicus. The sequence continues at coordinate 20,404 of NW_015163826.1, read as the reverse complement.
TTGGCGTATAGTCCATGTGCTCGAAGGCGTTGAAGCACTTACATGATCAGTATGCTGGGTCAAGGAGGCGGACAAAGACTCCCGTACCTCCGATGGTGTTAAAGGCACGGAGTCCTCAGTTTCAGAGCTCCCAGGTGCCGGGTCGGGGGCAGGCATGACACCCTTCTTGTTCTTATCTGATAGGAGCCAGTGAAGCCTTGCTTTGTTTGTGCTGCCTGATACTGAATCAGACCCTTGGGTCCATCAAAGTCAGTATTGTCCACTCAGACTGGCAGTGCCTCTCCAAGGTCTCAGGCAGAGGTCTTTCACATCACCCACTGCCTGATCTTCTTAACTGGAGATGCCAGGGTTTGCACCTGGGACCTTCGGCATGCCAAGCAGATGCTCAGCCACTGAGCTGCAACCCCTCCCCTCCCCCGTGTATGTTGATAAACATTTTAGATTTTTCTGCAAAACATTTGCTGAAAAATCTGTTTAGCAGATTTGGGTAGCCACAGATGGGGGCCGCATGTTGCTAATAGTACATAGATTGAGAATCCAGCCAACATTGCTGTGACGACATTGCTGTCTTGAATTTCTGTCTCATTCATCCTCTCCCCCACCCCCATCTGGTTTGGGTCAATATTTTTGAATTGAATTGCAGTTCTAGCCTGCCCCGTGGTGGGCTGGTAAAATGCTGGAAGCGTCTTGTTAAGAGAAGGGCTCAGAGTGATAACGTGGCTGCTCACATTTTTACTTCATTCATTCTCAGTGGAGACCAAAGCAGCTTACATCAGCCTCTCCCTCTCCATTTTATCCTCACAACAACAACCTGGGGCCCTGCTTGCAGGGGAGGGTGGCTTATAAATCGAAGAAACAGACAAACGAATGAGTGAATGAACAAACCCTGTGAGGTAGGCCAAATGGAGAGTGTGTAACTGGCCTAAGGCCACCCAGCGAGCTTCAGTGACTGAGTGGAATCTGAGCCTGGGTCACCCAGACCCTAGCCCAACCCTCTAACCACTACACTGGCTCTCACTGGTGTTTAAATATAGGGGTTATGAATGTATATAATCTCTCCTAATCTTTGTGTAAGGTTATCCCTATTTTGTCGGCAAATTTCCTGTTTTCTTCCATAGCATTTTATGCCATTTTTACATGGTATGTCATTTATATGCCACTGGTGCAAAAACAGAGGTTAGTTTTAATGGGACCGACATATCGACATATCTCCCCATATGTGCCCCAAAGTGCCTTGCGCTCTGCAGTTAGCCATCTACTGGTTGTCCCCAGCCCGAAAGATATCCGCCTAACCTCAACCAGGGCCAGGGATTTTTCGGCCCTGGCCCCAGCCTGGTGGAACATGCTTCCAATTGAGATCAGGGCCCTGCGAGACCTGTTACAGTTTCACAGAGCCTGCAAAACGGAGCTGTTCCGCCAGACCCTTTTACCAGCTGGCCTTCCTATTACTGCTCAGCGCTGGCCCACTCATTTCCCAGCTGTAGGAACTGAAACTGATAATAAATAATAAAATAATAAATAAGCAAATAAATAATGGCAATATTCCATCAGATTTAGTTAATAATTAGTCGATATGGTCAGGATAAAGGGTGACTGCAGTTTCACTGCCAGGGGGGGAAAGCCACAGAAGAAACTTGAACTTTCAAATCAGAGTTGCCATGAAATTCACTAACATCCCTAATCAGAACCAACTAATAGGTAGAATTTGGGGTAGTGCAGGGATCCTGATGTTTAAACAGGTTTGAGTTCAAAAAACATCGTATTTCAGATAATTAAAACATCACGGAAGCTGCATTTGAATTTGATAGTTTGGAATCCCACTTCACATTAAAAACAATTTAGTGCGTGCTTATTCTTTTCAGTTTTCAGTTCTGCTGGTATGCTGTAATGAGGTCATATAACTGATGGAGCAATTTTACAAAGAGCAAATTTTACAAAGAGCAAAGGGCAAAATCATGGACAAGTTCTGGAAATGATGCCTTAAAAGATCAATTGGGGCTGGAAGGAAATAGGTCAGTCCCATTACACGGAAAATGACCTTGCTGTATGGGAATGAGATATTATGGAATTTTAATAGGAATACATTGGCAGTGTTCACACACGCGAGATAATGCAGGTGAGGGGATTCGAGGCTATTTGCTCCGCAGGAATTTGACCCACATTTGCATGATCACACAGTACCTGGGAGCTGTGGGGGTGGCCTGCCACTGCATGATCAGGCGCAACTGCGGGTGAGTCGGGTGGGGGTTGGCCGCGTATTTCTGGTGCGCTTCAACGAGGGATCGATGATTCGCATCTCCGCACCGAGTGCTCCCTATGCAGTGTGCGATGATGCTCATACCGAAACGGGGAAAAAACCAAGTGTGCGATGATGCTCATACCGAAACGGGGGAAAAACCAAAATGGAGTCGGGATGACCCGATCAGATCATCCCGACGCCATGGAAGTGTGCTGGCGCGATCACACTGGGGAAAGTACTTTCTTGGCCCATAGCAAACCTGTTTGCTACTGGGTTTTCCCCAGTGTCTTTTTACTCCACTTCTGCAGCGGAGCAAAATGGGTTGCCCACGGGAACGGGACACTTGGCAGATGTTGGTGTCTAATCGTACCCTTAAAATCCGCCCAGCATTCGCACCTATGGCACGGCTAATTCTGCATGTGATCATGCCCATTATTGTTATTTGTTGTTGTTCAGTCGCACAGTCAAGTCTGACTCTCCGCGACCCCATGAACCAGATCACGCCAGGCCTTCCTGTCTTCCGCCGCCCTCTGAAGTTTTCTCAATTTCATGTTTGTTGCATCTATGACACTGTCTAACCATCTCATCCTTTGCCGTCCCCTTCTTCTTTGACCTTCAGTCTTTCCCAGCATCAGGGTCTTCTCCAGTGAGGGCTCTCTTCTCATTGGGTGGCCAAAGTATTTGAGCTTCAGTTTCATTATCTGGCCTTCCAGGGAACAGTCAGGGTTGATTTCTTTTTCTTTTTTATTTTTATTTTTACTCTGTGTTATAATGTCAGGTGGTGCACAAAGCAGCTTACGATTTTAAAAATTCATTTGATTGTAAGACATTTTTTAAAAAAATCCTCCCCTACAAGGGAAGAGCAAAACAGCAGGGAACTGGAAGGATTACAAAACCATCCGTGGCAACAGCAGAAAAGCACCACAAATTAAGCTAAATTAAAACCTGCTTTAAGAATGTGGTGTGAACAGTCTTCTGAGAGGTTAATCGAGAGTCTCATGGAGAAGGAGCCTCATAGTAGGGAGGTCACTGTGGAGAAGACCCTGTTCTGTGCAACCTTCTGCCACAGCAGGGGGACGTGGAGGACGCCCTCTCCAGATGGCCTCCATGGTGGGGTCAGGTCATGCTGGTGAAGGAATTTAGGCCGGGTTTTAAAGGTCAATGCCGTCATCTTACATTAGAGCCCAGGAATACACTGGGAGCCCAAAACATGTAATAGCAGAAGTCTTATCGTGCTCAGAGTAACCTGCTACTGTCAGAAATTTACACCACAAACAAAAATACCATGGAGGATAATGAAAACAGGGTAGGCAAATCTATCTCTGTGTGTGTGTGTAAATGAAACTGCATAAACAATAATAAAGTCACAACTTTTCAGCATTCAGAGACAATATCAACATTCAAAGTGCATATTGCAAGTAAAAGTCCAAATCCATTATCGAAGCAAGCTATAACAGCCAACATGAAATAAAGGTGTTTGTAGGAATGAAGTGCTTGTGTGTGTGATTCTTATCAAGAAGGTATGAGTGTTCCTTCTCCCTTTCTTCCTTTTACGATAATGTCGACTTGGAAATCGTTTCACAAAACGCTTCTTCAGAAGAGAATACAGGAACATAATATTCACAAATCCAGAGAATTCAACAAAGTCAATTTCATATCAAGCACTGAAGCTGGAGCAATATGCTTTTCAGTGGCAGTGCATTACAACAGTCTAATAGCGATGTTACCATAGGACAGACTTCTCCATTTAAAATTGTATAGCATTTCTGTCAATTTATTCCTCTTCATCTTATCAGTAATCAACCTGTTATAGCAGTGGTATGTACTTGAGTTCTGTAGAAGGCTTGGTCTAGACCCGGGTCAAGAAAGATCTGGGATTTTGAACAGAGCTTTCATGTCGTACTGGACCAAGGGACAGGGGAAGGAGTCACTATTTGTCACTGAACTTTTACATAGTCTCTTTTCCTCCTTAGCAAGATACCTGAGCCAAAAGCCAGAGGCAAATATTTTGAAGTTGCCCAAGGTGATGGAGAAGAAACATTCCCAAGCTCTAGGCAGGTGAGTAAAGTTGGTGGCATAGAACATGTATTGCCTGATTAGAACTTTTATGGCTCTCAGCTTTAGTAGGAATAGGTGATACTCCCCCAGGTTATTTCTTGTGGAAGGCATTAGCATCTCAAATGGACCTTTTATCTCCCAGAAGAGCATTCACTAAAGGTATCAACAATGGTGGCGTTTGAACAGTCGCAAACCTCATTGACAGCAGTTTTTGTGAAGCAATAGCACATCCTGGTGATCTACAGAAAGATTCCAGTACTGGTGGAGGCCATAGATGTCTCCACTTCAACATCTGGTCCTGAGACAAAGGACTACAGGTTGTGATGCAGGGCATCTAGATATCCTAATGTTTTTGTGTGTAGGTATTTGTGTGTGTGTGCGCGTGCTGACATGCCTGGAAGTCATGGCGAGTTCTGGCGACCCCTACTGGGGGCTTGGATGTTTTTCAGAGAGGTAGCTTGATCGCCTGGTTCTGCGTCCTGAGCCCTGGTATTCCTTGGAGGTCTCCCTTCCAATTACTCGCCAGAGTCTGCCCTGCTTAGCTTCCAAGATCTGACGAGATCAGGGCTAGAAATCCTAATTTTCTATGTTAGCCATTTGCCCATGGTGCGTAACCAGCTGGCTGAGCATGGCCCTATGAATGGTCTCCTTTGAGTTGGAGTTCTGTTGCAGGATCTGCACCTCCAGTAACCCCAGTATTTAGACCCCTCCTTCCCTGCAATGCTGAGTCCAGTAATCCCTGACAAATATACAAATTTCCAGCACGTTTCAGCCCTATAAAATCATACTCTTCCACAAACGGTCCGTACAGTTGTGCAGTTGATCAGCACCTCAATCTTGGACCCTGAACAGATGACACTTTATGGCAGGGGTGTTAAACGTATGGCCCGTGGGCTGGAAGTGGCCCGCGTAGGGCTTTAATCCGGCCCACGAGCAAGTGGTGAGAGGGAGAGAAGTGGGGGGAACCACTATATCAGCTGCTTCTGGGAGCGTGCATTTGGGGGCTCTCTTCTCTCCCCCGCATGAATTAAGTGTAAGAGGCCAAAAGCCACTCCTGTCTGTTCCCACACAAAATTGCTTGGAGCTGCATGAGGGTCAGCATGAGCCTGAAAGGTCAGAGAAGGAGGAGGAGGAGGAGAAGAAGATGAGGAGAAGGAGGAGATTGGATTTATACCCCGTCCTTCACTACCCAAGGGAGTCTCAGAGTGACTTACAAACTCCTTCCCCTCCCCCTCCCCACAACAGACACCCTGTGAGGGAGGTGGGGCTGAGAGAGCTCTTGACAGAAACTGCTCTTTTTCAAGGACAGCTCTTATCAGAACTACGGCTTGCCCAAGGTCATCCAGCAGGTGTAAGTGGAGGAGTGGGGAATCAAACCCGGTTCTCCCAGAGTCCACGCACTTAACCACTACACCAAACTGGTGTAGTGCACAAGAGGACAAGTGACACAAATGAGAATGACGAGCCTGAAAGGTGAGCAGATAATGGCAGGCGGGAGAGAGATACTGTGAAGCACAGAAATGCAAAAATGCTCCCTCTGCCCAGGGAGATCTTCCTCTTCTTCCTCTTCTTCCTCTTCTTCCTCCTCTTCCTCCTCTTCCTCCTCTTCCTCCTCTTCCTCCTCTTCTTCCTCCTTTTCTTCTCCTCCTCCTCCTCTCATGTCAAGGTGGTTCTCCTGGCCTCCTCTGCTGCCCACTCACCTTCTCCTCCTGCTCCTCCTGTTTGACTACTGGTGGCTGAGAGTGCTGGAGCCATGAGGAATGCAGAAGGGGCGGGGAATGGTTCTTGGCAGGAGATGGTTTGAGTGGAAAGCCAGCGTGGTATAGTAGTTAAGAGTGCGAACTCCAATCTGGGAGAACCGGGTTTGATTCCCCACTCCTCCACGTGCAGCTGCTAGTGTGACCTTGGGTCAGTCACAAGTTCTTTCAGAGCTGTTCCCTCAAAGGCAGTTCTCAGGAGTGCTCTCAGCCCCACCTACCTCACTGAGTGTCTGTTGTGGGGAGGGGAAGGGAAAGGAGATTGTAAGCCACTCTGAGACTCCTTCAGGTAGTGAAGGGTGGGGTAGAAACAGGAGGGAGTTCTCCCTGATAAGTCAACTGTAGCAGGAGAACTTCACAGCAACTTATTGTGACTTGGACCTGATGGAATTACTCTGCACTCAACAACAGAAGAATGATCTCAATCCGGGGGGGGGGGTGTCCTCCACCTCTGGCAACCTCATATTCAAAGGGCAACTTTACCAGAACTGATGGATGGATGTTCCTACCAGCCTGGCTTACACCCAGGAGCTAGATCTTTGTCGTGATTATCAAGCACAGAGATGCAAGGATGGTCAGGGCATGTAACTGAAGGCTCAGAGACAGACAAAAGAAGAAGAGAAGAGATTGGATTTATACCCTGCCCTTCACTACCCAAAGGAGTCTCATAGAGGCTTACAAACTCCTTCCCCTTCCCCTCCCCACAACAGACACCCTGTGAGGTGGGTGGGGGCTGAGAGAGCTCTTGACAGAAACTGCTCTTTTTCAAGGACAGCTGTGCCAGAGCTTGTGACTCACCCAAGGTCACATCAGCAGGTGGAAGTGGAGGAGTGGGGAATCAAACCCAGTTCTCCCAGATTAGAGTCCACACACTTAACCACTACACCAAACTGGCTCTCAAAGTCAGGCAAGGTACGGCAGAAACAATGCTGGGGCCATTCCAGAAATCAAGATCCATGGGGGGCACTTAGAGTTTGAGCAGCAGCATAGCCCACATGGGGCAAGAAGTTAGAATCCCGAGATCATTTCAAGATGTAGACAAGGCATGGGGATGAATCCAGGCAAAGGTGCTGTGGCCAGCTGGCCTGGAGAAAAAAACTTGCCTTTTCCCTGCAATAGAGACTTAAAGGGATTTTTTTTACCTGTGTGCCCCAGAAAAGCTTCAGCAGCACCCCATTTCCAAATGAGGGACAGTTTGGTGTAGTGGTTAAGAGTGTGGACTCTAATCTGGGAGATTGTAAACCACTGAGACTCCTTTGGGTAGTGAAGAAAAACCACATAAATACAAAGGGTTTTTAAAGGGGGGATTATATTTTAAAAGAACTATGAAGCCAGAATGCCAGCAGGGGGTTGGGGGCTATCCAGTGTTTTGCACGGAGTGTCACATGTATGACTATCTGCCCACTGGGCAGAAGTCTTTGGTGTGTGCTCGGTGCAAGGAGCTCCTGGTTCTCATGGAACATGTTTGCTCCCTTGAGGCTAAGGTGGCTGACCTGGAGAAGCAGAGACATTCAGTTTGGCACACAGAAAAGACTCTCAGCTGGTGAGCGGGTATCCTTTCGCACCAAGGAACCATCCCTGGGCAGGGTGAGAGGGGGGCTCTTGGTAGTGGGTGATTTGATCCTTAGGCAGGTAGACACCTGGGTGGCGAACCCGCGTACTGACCGTATGGTGACTTGCCTGCCTGGTGCGAAGGTAGCGGACATTACACATGTTTTAGATAGGCTGGTAGATAGTGCTGGGGAGGAGCCAGTGGTCGTGGTGCATGTCGGCACCAACGATGTGGGGAAATGCAGTTGTGAGGTCCTGGAGGAGAAATTTAGGCTGCTGGGCAGGAAACTTAGGTCCAGGACCTCCAAGGTAGCTTTCTCAGAAGTGTTACCTGTTCCACGCGCAGGGCCGGAGAGACAGGCAGAGATCAGGAGTCTCAATGCGTGGATGAGACGATGGTGTAGGGGGGAAGGGTTCAGGTTTGTTAGGCACTGGGATACTTTTTGGAACAAGAGGGAGCTGTACAGGCGAGACGGTCTCCACTTGTCCCGAGAAGGAACCAGGCTGCTGGCACTTAAAATCAAAAAGGTGGCAGAGCAGCTTTTAAACTGAATATTGGGGGAAAGCCGACAGGAGATGAAAAGTCTCTGGTTCGGGTTGGCTCATCTGAGAGAGGTGAGGGGGTACCGGTTGCTTTTCTACAGGGAGGTGGATTGAAATTGTCCACAGAGGCCATGGCTGGTGACATGGACTGCCGGACAACGACTCGAGATAGCAAGAGGAAGGATGCAGGCTTAACTTGTAAGGGAAATTACAGCTGTTTCTATACAAATGCTAGAAGTGTCCGAGGTAAAATCGGGGAGTTGGAGTGCTTGGTGTCGGAGGGAAAAATAGACATTGTGGGTATTTCTGAAACTTGGTGGGATGAGGAAAATCAGTGGGACACAGTGATTCCCGGTTATATATTATATCGGAAGGATAGGGGGGGAAGGGTTGGAGGTGGGGTAGCTCTGTATGTCAGAGAGGGTATAAAGTCTAGAAAGATTGAGAGGCTAAGTGAATTGGATTCGCTTCTGGAAGTTCTATGGGTTGAAATAGGGGGGCCAAAAGGAAACTTAACACTGGGAGTTTGTTATCGCCCACCAGATCAAAAGATAGAGGAGGATTATAAAATGATGAATGCCTTAAAGATAGCAACTAGACAAAAACACTGTGTAATAATAGGTGATTTTAACTACCCACACATTGATTGGGTCAATATGTGTTCTAGCCGGGAAAAAGAGATTGAGTTTCTAGACACTCTAAATGACTGTGCTATGGAGCAGATGGTCACGGAACCTACCAGGGGAGAGGCGATCCTTGATTTGGTCCTAAGTAACACTCAAGACCTGGTGAGAGATGTAAAAGTGATTGCACCGCTTGGAAACAGTGATCATAATGTTGTTGAGTTCATCATTTGTACAAATAGAGAATTGGCCAAAAAGACTCACACAACCATTTTTAACTTTAAAAGGGGTAATTTCTCTGATATGAGGGGACACGTGGGGAGGAAACTGAAAGGAAAAGTAGAAAGGGTCAAAACAATTGGGGAAGCTTGGGATCTATTTAAAACTACGATCCTAGAAGCTCAAAAAATATATATTCCGCAGGTTAGGAAAGGCACAAACAGGTATAGGAAAAAGCCTGCATGGTTAACAAACAGAGTAATGGAGGCTGTAAAAAGTAAAAAGAATTCCTTTAAGCAGTGGAAAGCTAGTCACAGTGAGGCTGATAAAACGGAACACAGGCTATGGCAAATAAAATGCAAGTCTGAGGTCAGGCAGGCAAAAAGGGAATATGAGGAGCATATAGCAAAAAACGTAAAAACCAACAATAAAACTTTCTTCAAATACATTAGAAACAGGAAACCAGCCAGGGAGGCAGTGGGGCCCTTGGACGACCAAGGGGTAAAAGGAGTATTGAAGGATGATAGGGAAATGGCTGAGAAGCTAAATGCATTTTTTGCCTCCGTCTTCACTGTGGAAGATGAGAAGTGCTTGCCCACTCCAGAACCACTGATTTCAGGAGGGGTGTTGAAAGACCTGAGTCAGATTGAGGTGACGAGAGAGGAGGTCCTAAAACTGATAGACAACTTAAAAACTGAAAAATCACCAGGCCCAGATGGCATACATCCGAGAGTTCTGAAAGAACTCAAATGTGAACTTGTAGATCTCCTGACAAAGATATGTAATCTTTCCTTAAAATCTGCCTCCATTCCTGAGGATTGGAAGGTAGCTAATGTCACTCCCATCTTTAAAAAGGGTTCCAGAGGAGATCCGGGAAATTACAGGCCAGTCAGTCTGACGTCGATACCGGGTAAATTGGTGGAAACCATTATTAAGGAAAGAATTAGTAGGCACATAGATGAACAAAACCTATTGAGGCAGACTCAGCACGGTTTCTGTAAGGGAAGATCTTGTCTCACTAACCTGTTAGTGTTCTTTGAGGGGGTGAACAAACATGTGGACAAGGGGGATCCAATAGATATTATTTACCTTGACTTCCAGAAAGCTTTTGATAAAGTTCCTCATCAAAGGCTCCTAAGTAAGCTCAAAAATCATGGGATAGAAGGACAAGTCCTTTTATGGATCAAAAACTGGCTAGTTCATAGAAAACAGAGAGTGAGTGTAGGTGGGCAATTTTCTCAGTGGAGGGTGGTAAGCAGTGGGGTACCGCAGGGATCAGTACTTGGTCCACTGCTTTTTAACTTGTTCATTAATGATTTGGAGATGGGAGTAAGCAGTGAAGTGGCTAAATTTGCGGATGATACAAAGTTGTTCAGGGTGGTGAAAACCAGTGAGGATTGTGAGGCACTCCAAGGGGATCTGTCAAGGATGGGCGAGTGGGCGTCAACATGGCAAATGGGGTTCAATGTGGCCAAGTGCAAGGTGATGCACATTGGAGCCAAAAATCCTAAATATAAATACACATTGATGGGGTCTGAACTGGCAGAGACTGAGCAAGAGAGAGATCTTGGAGTTGTAGTGGATAACTCACTGAAAATGTCGAGACAGTGTGTGACTGCAATAAAGAAGGCCAATGCTATGCTGGGGATTATTAGGAAGGGTATTGAAAACAGATCAGCCAATATAATAATGCCCCTATATAAATCAATGGTGAGACCTCATTTGGAATACTGTGTGCAGTTCTGGGCACCACACCTTAAAAAGGATATTATAGCTTTGGAAAAAGTGCAGAAAAGGGCAACTCGAATGATAAAAGGGTTGGAACACTTTCCCTATGAGGAAAGGTTAAAGCGCTTAGGGCTCTTTAGCTTGGAGAAAAGACGACTGAGGGGTGACATGATCGAGGTTTATAAGATTATGCATGGGAAAGAGCAGGTAAAGAAAGAGGTACTTTTCTCCCTTTCTCACAATACAAGAACTCGTGGGCACTCCATGTCCTGGCCCCACTGGTGGACCTCCTGATGGCACTGGTATTTCTGGCCACTGTGTGACAGAGTGTTGGACTGGATGGGCCTTTGGCCTGATCCAACATTGGCGTCTCTTATGTTCTTAAGGGCGGGGCATAAATCCAATCTCCTCCTCCTCCTCCTGCCCACCCCCCAAAAAATCCTGCCTTTTTTGTGATTTAAGACAGCTGGAAGAACAAGGTTTCAAGAATCTGGGATGTCTTCCTTGTTTTTCTCAGCCTTTGACAACCCTTTAGAACTATCCAGAGATTGGGAGAACATTGTTCTCCTTTCCCTCCAAGCCTTGTGTCAATGGATGCCTCTGACATCAAGCACAGGAAGGCAGAGGAAGGAGGCCTGCTCACCTATACAGGTCTTTCTTCTCTTTTTTTGTGATTTAAGACAGCTGGAAGAACAAGGTTTCAAGAATCTGGGATGTCTTCCTTGTTTTTCTCAGCCTTTGACAACCCTTTAGAACTATCCAGAGATTGGGAGAACATTGTTCTCCTTTCCCTCCAAGCCTTGTGTCAATGGATGCCTCTGACATCAAGCACAGGAAGGCAGAGGAAGGAGGCCTGCTCACCTATACAGGTCTTTCTTCTCCCTCTGACCCCTTTAAACTCTAAACCAGACAACCAGGTGCCATAATGAGACAATTCAGAATATTAATAAATACTGTTTTTGTTATAATCACATTAACCAAAGTGACATTTTTGTCCCAAATTATTCACCATCTTGTTTTCCTTTTCTTACTTGAGAGTGGCATGGCTTCTCAAAGGAAGAGTCCTGACATCACTGCAGTTTTGGAAACAAGGGCTTCACTCACTCTCTCTTTCTGGTTATGTGTGCCTGTGGCACGGATATTTGCCACCTGTGAGCCCAACAGCTCTCACCCCTCTTCTTGCTCCCCTGAGCATATTTTAATTTCTCCGCTAGGCTCTCAAGCTGCCAGATTTCCAAGTTCCCTGTTATTTTTCCTTATGAGAGGTCACACACACAAGCCAGAGATGTCATGTTTTCCCCTCGTTGCTGTGAAAGAAAAACGTGAATGATTACCATAATGTTGATGCCATCTTATATACTTGTGTGTGAAGTTTCAGATCACATACAAAAATTACATCCATAACATTCATCTATCAAGTCAATTCAGACATTCTTCCATTATCACCTTTAGGGCTCTTCTGGATTCTCATTTTTGTTGCTTGTGCCCTATTGCTTTGGAGTTTTTTCTTTTCTGCACACAGTTTGCTCCCTCTAGTGGCCAATTTGATATTACATTGCTTTATGTCCAGCATACTAGAGCCAGTTTGGTGTAGTGGTTAAGAGCAGCCAGGGGTCGTAGAAAAAGAGCTAGGGGAACTCATTAGCATAACTCATTAGCATATGCCACACCCCCTGACATCACCGGAAGTGTGTCATAAGGCCACACCCCCTGCCATCACCGGAAGTGTGTCATAAGGCCACGCCCACCACTCAGTCTTAGTCTTAAAGGTTATTCTTAAAGGTGCTATTTGTTAGTCTTAAAGGTGCGGGAGTGCGAGGAAGCCCCGCGAAGGCCCCCCGCTCCCAACGGTCCTGGCCGCCGCCAGCCTTGCAGCTCCACTGCTGAGGCCCCAGGCAGGCAGGGGTGGGGAGAAGTGGGGAGGAAGCAACTTACCCTCCCTCTTCTCCTGCCTCCTCCTGGCTGAATGAGGGCTGGAAGCGGGGCGGCCGGAAGCATGGGGCGGGGCTTCGTCGTGTGCCCCGCCCCCCGCACCTCGCCCGGGGGAACTGCGATCCCCCCCCCCCGAATCGACCTCTGAGAGCAGCAGACTCTATTACACTGCTGTATGTCTGGCAAACTGAGAGCTATTTTGGTGTAGTGGTGAAGAGTGGGGGTTTGATTCCCCACTCCTTCACATGCAGCCAGCTAGGAGGCCTTGAGTCAGTCACAGTTCTCTCAAGAGCAGTTCTCTCAGAGCTCTCTCAGTCCCACATCCCTCACAGGGCATCTGTTGTGGGGAGAGGAAGGGATTGAAAGCCACTCTGAGACTCCAAGTGAAGGGCAGGGTATAAATCCAACTCTTCTTCTTCGTATCTCACCATAGAGTCAAACTGCAGGTTTTTATGCTGGTTATGCAGTAGTGTAGTATCAAAATGACCAGTAGAGAGAGCAAAACACATGCAGAAAAGGGGGGGGGACCCTGAAGCAATAGGGACACACAAACACCGAAAATGAGAATGCGGAAGAGCCCTTACATTAGTTTGAGAGTTGAGACACAGTTTTCCATAAGAAAACCCTTAATCCTCTGAATAGTGATATCTACATTCAGTGTTTTTACAATTTCTTAACCAATTTAACCAACTATCACCAAAACAATAGTATTACTGGAAGCAAGAATCATAGAATCATAAAATCAGAGTTGGAAGGGATCTCCTGGGTCATCTAGTCCAATCCCCTGCACAATGCAGGAAATTCACAAATATCTTTCTTTAGGTAAAGATAAACACTGGAATCAAACAAATACCTTGATGCAACTAGCAAAATCAGAAACTTCTGACTTAAGGCCATGGCTCACAGGCCTAGAACTGCAAATGAAATATGAGTATATAGCAAAGGGATAAAAATCCAAATCTAAACAGTACAGGGGAAAGTCTTCCATCCCCTTCCCACACCCTGAAGGGGCCAATCAGCATTGCTTCATGTTCTCTCCCCCCTCCCGCAGGGTTTTCTCTTCAATGTCAACTTCTGAGAAGACCAAGTTCAGAGCTGGAAAGAACCTGTCTAATCAACAACTGGAAGGTAACGTTTTCTTCTGAATGAACCATAAAAGAGTTTGAGCCTGTTGAGCCATGCAGTCCCCCCCCCCCGGCTGAAATATCTGAGAGGTGTCGCAGATTCCTCTCCCCATCGCTTCTTCTATACAACATACCTTAACGGGCTAAATTAAAACAGCTTCCCGCACTATGAACCTCAAGAAGTGGAGAGCTCTTCGGAATTTTTGTTTATTTTATTTATTACATTAGATTTCTAAACCGCCCTTCCCCTGGAAGACAGGGCTCAGGGTGGTGTACATCAATAATAACAGCCATGTATTAATCTACAGGAGCTGCAGTGGCTCAAGTAGTTAAGACGCTGAACTGCAGGCTGTGGAAGGTCAGTAGTTCAGCAGTTCGAGACCCGAGTGTGCCGCATGACGGAGTAAGCTCCCGTCTCTAGTTCCAGCTCCTGCCAACCTAGCGGTTCGAAAGCAAGAAATTGCAAGTAGATAAATAGGGACCACTTCGGTGGGAAGGTAACAGCGTTCCGTGCGTCTTGGTGTTTAGTCATGCCGGCCACGTGACCACGGAAACGTCTTCGGACAGCGCTGGCTCTTCAGCTTTGAAACGGAGATGAGCACCGCAACCCTAGAGTCGGACTCGACTGGCTTTCGAGCAAGGGAACCTTTACCTTTACCTTTTTATTAATCTACAATTCAAACCGTGAAAATACCATAAAAACACAATAACCAGCCTGATAAGATGACGCTAAGTTACCAGTTGTGCCATTGCATCGTGTGTGGGGGGGGGGCAGGAAACAGGAGTGCCAGATAGATGGAAACCATCGCTGTCCTCACCCAAAGGCCTGGCGGAACACCTCTGCCTTGCAGGCTCTGCAGAACTGCATTAAATCCTACAGGGCTCAGGTGTTATTCGGCAGAGAGTTCTACCAGGTTGAGACCAAGGCAGAAAACATCTAGCAGTGATGGGGTAAGAAGACAGACACCTCTACCCCCCCCCCCCAGAGGAAAGTACCTTGTTAAAGAAGTATTTCCTGTGGTGTGTGGGGGGGTGAGTGACTACTACTTTTTAGGTTTAATGGTGTGCAGATCTTGTGACCAAACAGGCTCTTCCTTCTTCCGCCCAATCATGGAGTTGGCAGATGTGCTCGGAATCAACACATCCATCACTTGCATCGTAACACTTGGAAAAGCCAGTTCTTGGAGAGAGAGAGAGACCTTAGAAACAGATGTGCCAATGCCCTCTTAAAAACATCTCACAGAATTCTTTGCTGGGGTGGAGGACAGTTAAAACAGGCCATTGGTACTGCTCAAAAAAAGGTAGCCAGTCTTTACGTTTCATTGACAGCCATACAGCATAAAGTTACAGTTTGGTGATTGATGTTGATTGGCGGGGGACTAGCAATGGAAATATATGATCTTCTGCGTGATCTCTGTGCGGTCCCGCACTGGGTTCTAGTGCCTGCATGGAGACCGACCTCGGAAACTTCTAGAGCAATCCTTTAACACTTTTTGAGTGGGCTTTCTCCTCAGCTCTGGGGAGCAGGCAGCAACTGCACATGCCTGGAGCTGAGGGGAAACCCACCTCCCGTTCAGTTCCTTCTTCTCTGCCATGCCAATCACACCTCGCCTCTCGGTCTCCATGACCTTCAATGCTTTCCTCCTCATCCTTCTTCATTTCTGAAAAGTACTCAGAAACGTGGAGTGATTTCAGCAAAGTACTTTTATTAGTGAAGAACAAGACAAGAAACCCCGGCACGCAGGCCGGTATATATGCCCAGAAAACCCACCACCAAACACACCCCCTAGTGACCCTATAGGTTATTTACAGTGGCCGAGAGTCCCATTGGCTCTCGGCCGCGGACCTGGCCCTCTGGTTGGTGCGGGCTAGGATCCGCTCCGCTATTGTTCTTCAGGAACGAAGCTTTGGGCTTGTGCTTGACTGCATGGCCCAACGGTCGCGCACGTGGTAATGGCGGATACATTACACCCCTCCCCCCATAGTCCAGACTACCCACACACAAAGTCCTGTAGGTACGCTGGGGTTTTCCGAGTCCTGGTGGAGCGGCGCGGTGCCAGGGCGCCGGTCGGATTCACCTCGGGAGCCCGGGGGGGGGAGGTTGGCTGTGGTGTTGGTAGTGGCAGCTCAGGAGGCTCTGGGTTGACCTGGAGGGTAACGGAGCCTGGGGCCTGTTGTGCTGGCTCGTGGGCTGACCCTTCGTCCGGCCCGGTGGGCTCCAGGTCCATGGGATCGTCCGGGAGGACCCGGCACCGCAACTGATCGATGTGGCGGTGGAGCAGTTGGCCATCCTCACAGGAGACCTCGTAGGATCGAGGTCCTCGCACCCGTACCACTCGCGCTGGGATCCAGGGGGGCCCCTGGGCGTAGTTCTTTACATAGACTGGGTCTTCCGGGAAAACCCCCCTGGCGGCAGCGTGTGATTCCGTCGTCGGCTCCACCTCGGGTGCCCTGTCTGGGTGCAGACGATCCAGCCGGGAGGTTAGGCGACGACCCATCAGGAGTTCCGCTGGGCTGAGGCCTGTCTCTGTGTGCGGGGTTGTATGTTGGCCGAACAGGAACACGGCCAGCTTGTAGTCCCAGTCCTTGCTGTCGAACTTCCGCAGGGCTTCCTTGGTCGTGCGCACCATACGCTCCGCCTGGCCGTTGGTTGCCGGGTGAAAAGGTGCTGATCGGACGTGGCGAATTCCGCAGTACCTCGTAAAGTCCTGGAACTCGCTGGAGGTGAATGCCGTGCCGTTATCGGTCACCAGGGTGTCCAGGAGACCATGGGAGCTGAAGATGCGGCGCATTGCGCTGATGGCCGCCTTCGAGGAGGTAGATGTTACTGGCACCACTTCGAGCCACTTACTGTGTGCGTCGACCAGGATGAAGAAGATCTGTCCCTGGAACGGCCCCGCAAAATCCAGGTGGAGGCGTGACCAGGGTTTGTGGGAGGATTCCCAAGCTCTTTCCGGCGCTCGGGGAGGGGCCGGCCGGAAAGCCTGGCAGGGCTGGCAGAGCTTGACCCGGTGCTCGATGTCCTGGTCCAACCCTGGCCACCACACGTAGCTCCGGGCCAGGGCTTTCATTCTCACCACACCTGGGTGTGCCTCGTGTAGCGCTTCCAGCACCCGCTGTCGTAGGGCCGGAGGGATCACCACCCGACCTCCCCACATCACACAACCCTTGTGGGACGACAGTTCATCTTTGCGGGACGCATAGGCCGTGAACTCCGGCCCGGCCGTGACCACCGGCCACCCCCTTCTCACCCAGTCGAGGACGCGGCAAAGGATCGGGTCCCTGGCGGAGCGACGGGCCACTTCCCGCACGTGGACAGGCTGGTCCGGCAGGGTCTCTAGAAGGGCGATCTGGTATGCTGGGGCCGGGTCCGGGTCCATCGAAGGCAGGGGCAGGCGGCTCAGGGCGTCGGCGTGTCCCATCGCCTTCCCGGGGCGGTGGACGAGCGAATACTTGTACCCGGCCAGGAATACGGACCAACGAATCACCCTCGGAGAGGTCATCATTTTATCATTTGCCCTTTTACAGTCTCATCTTCAGTATACCATTTTAGTAACACTTTATACATTTTAGAGATATTTTTTCCCCCTCCACTCTCCCAAATCATTTCAATCTCATTTTTTTCCTCTCTAAAACCATAGTTTCTTTTATCTGATCTAAAAAGGTCAAAAATCTGCATATATTTCAGCCATTCATAATCATATTCAATTTCATTCTGCTTTTTCATTACCCATTCTGTTCCCACTTTTTTAATTAGATCTTTATATGGCAACCAGTCTTTATCTCTATGTCTTGAGTAAGATGTTAACACTTCCACTGGTACAATCCACAATGGTCCAGATGTCCTATCTTATCTGACCTCCATTCAGCAAACTGGCCTCAGTTTCTCTTCCACATAGGTGCACCTTGCAAATATTTCAGCTCACCTTCTTGAGGGTTCTTCCCTTTTCTCCCATAGAACCATAAAGAGGTTTTTTCAGGGATTGCTCAGTCTTCACCCACCTTGTAAACTGCTTGATCCTGCTTGGAGCTTGTTTTTGGTGCTGTCCAAGCTTATGGGTCATCCCTCTGAGCCGTTGGTGACTTCTCTCCAACTCTTAACCTGGAAGATAGTTTTTCTTGTTGCCATTACATCTGCCAAACAGGCTAGTCGGTTTCTTGCCTGCCCAAACAAACTTTGATAGTTCTTGTTGCCATTTAAGTAGCAAATCCGTCTTACTAAGTATTGGTATTGTTTGGAACAGGAACATCAAACGTGGTAGGACATTCATTTTTATAACTGATATTCTTCGCCAGGCGCTTTCCTATTACCTGGACAGGACATGTCCTTTACGATAACACTTGCATCTCTTTTTCTCCTGTTCTCCTCCTACCATGGACAGCTGAATTTTTCCACAAAGACTATCTAAATGGGTTTCGGCTACAATCTGTCTTTGCTATGAACTTGCTGGCCAGCCCTTACCTGTTCGCCCCTGAAGTCACTTTACACGGGCTGTGTCCACCTCTGTGGCATTCCTCTCTGGTGTCTCCATCAACATCTGTGCTGCTGCTACATGGTCATCTGCTTCGACCTTCATATCCCACTATGCCTTGTACATTTGGGCCTGCCGTGGTGCATCGTTCCGTCAAGCAGTACTCAAATCCATTTTTCATTGAGGTCTCCTTCTTCTCAGAGCCTCTGGTAAGTTTTTGACATACCTGCTATGGGAAATTTCTTCCAGTTACTAATTCTGTGGTCTGTTTTTATGTGAGTTTGCTGCCAGCACCCACCATCCTACCTGGCTACAGCTCGCTAGTCACCCAGGTGTGGGACTGCACAGAGACCACAAAGAAGAGAAACAGGTTGCTTACCTGTAAGTAACTGATGATCTTCGAGTGGTCATCTGTGCGGTCACACCTACCCAACCAGCCTTCCCCACTGCTGGCATCTCTCTGTCACTTAAGTTGAGTTGATTGAATTTGTCAGCTGCACACGGAAGGAACTGAGTGGGAGGTGGGTTTCCCCCCAGCTCCAGGCATGTGCAGTTGCTGCCTGCTCCCCAGGGCTGTGGAGAAAGCCCGCCAAAAAAGCATTGAAGGATTGCTCTAGAAGTTTCTGAGGTCAGTCTCTGCACAGGTGCTAGAACCCATGTGTGTGACTGCACAGATGACCACTCGAAGATCATCAGTTACAGGTAAGCAACCTGTTTTTACGAGAAGCACAAGTAACTCTAGATCATCTTGACAGGCTTCAGGTATTTGCACCTTATAGCATCCTGGAGCTCTGATGGGTTTTCAACCAGCTCGCAAAATTCCAAAAAATTTAACAATTTCTTCCAAGCCAGTATGAGCCAGCTCGGGGACAACATGGGCGTATCTCCCCGCAGATTTATGCCAGACATATAGCGATGTAATATCAAATTGATCACTAGAGGGAGAAAACACGTGTGGTAAAGAAAAGAAACCCAAAGCAATAGGGGCACACAAGTGGCAAAAATGAGAATGCAGAAGAGCCCTGTCTGGTGTAGTGGTTAAGTGCGCGGACTCTAATCTGGGAGAACCGGGTTTGATTCCCCACTCCTCTACTTGCACCTGGCTGGATGACCTTGGGCAAGTCATAGTTCTGATAAGAGCTGTCCTTGAAAAAGAGCAGTTTCTGTCAGAGCTCTCTCAACCCCACCTACCTCACAGGGTGAAGTGTAGTGGGTTAGACGCATGTAGAAACCACTGAGACTGATGTAGTGATCAGCATGGTTTACTGGTACACAACAAAAAACAAAAAACTAACGGCCAGCTGGCCAACTATATACACACCTGGGGACACTCCCCTAGGTCCCGTTGGTGGGTTTAAATCTCCCGCCATGGTCCTATTGGTTCCCCAGTGGAGAGACTAGGAGCCTAGTCCCCATTGTTCCTACAGAGTCAAGCTCGGGGGTATTCGCTGGCCCCTGGTGGCAGTCAGCAGACATAACACATGGTGTCTGTTGTGGGGAGGGGGAGGGAGAGGAGTTTGTAAGCCGCTCTGAGACACCTTTGGGTAGTGAAGGGTGGGGTATAAATCCAATCTCCTCTTCTTCTTAGACTAGCCTATGTAACTGGTTCATCCTGATATCTTTGGGGCAAGGGAACAAATATAAGACACAAAATAAATAAATCTTTGAGTGTCACTTCTTCCCTTGCTTTGTATCCATGCTCAGCATTCCACACAGCTTATGATGCCTTCTGCAAGGATATTGAGGGCAAGATCGATCTTGCAGCCCTGGAGGCCACAGCCAAAAACCTGGGGATCAACTTAACAGAGGAAGAAGCCTTTGAAGAGCTTGT
Organism: Gekko japonicus; assembly: GCF_001447785.1. Lineage (NCBI taxonomy): Eukaryota > Metazoa > Chordata > Lepidosauria > Squamata > Gekkonidae > Gekko > Gekko japonicus. The sequence goes on along the minus strand of NW_015163826.1, from coordinate 327 downwards.
GTACGCTGACATGGACGGTGAGCGCCCTCTCCCCTGTCTCACTGGCAGAATACCTCCCTCCCCCTTAAAGCAAGAGATCTGTCCCAAATATTGGCTCAGTTCGAATATAATGCAAAACTATGGTTAGCGTACGAAACCAGAAGTTAGTAAATCAGGACCGCGAACACTACAGCATCCTGGCATGCATAGAACTGATGCTAAAGTGCACCAGGTGAATCAATCGGGTTCTCATCAGTGCAGAATTGTCCGAATCACAACCGGTGTCAGGAATAAGGCTTTGTTGGGGTGGCTGCCTAATTAATTGTTTGCTTTTTGCATTGGGGGGGG
>NW_015163825.1:16423-28639 GCF_001447785.1 Gekko japonicus | reverse complement strand
TCTTCTGATGAGGACTCTCTCTCTGAAAACGGGGCGGCTGCCCCCAAAAATCCATATGAATTGAGGATAAGAAAAGATACGAAAACATGAAGGCTAAAGGACTCTGAATTGTGCCTGAAAATTTAGAATTAACTTTGGGATGCTCTGGGTTTCATTTAACAGATAAATGGATGGTTAAAAGATAAATGTCTTAGCATAACCGACTATGTTCATTGTATTACTAGCATTTTAGATTAATATGGAATTAAGCTGATGTACTGATCTCCTACTCTTGGGGTTTTAGTCATTAGTGGGTTTCTTTTCTTTCTCCTTAGAGGTAGTCCCCCTTCCTATATTTTCAGTTGTAATTTGTAGTGGTATTAAAAAATCAATTAAAAAACTCCCCTTAGGGGGATGCAAAAAAAAAAAGAGGAAAGCTCCTCCCCACCACAAATTATGTTCGTCTTTAAGGTGTTCCTGGAATCTTTCTCTTTTCTGCTGTGACAGACAGACAGACAGACCCATCTCATACATTTTTTTAAAAAAAAGCCATTTGAAGGGAAGCTTATGTTCAAGGGTGCTTCCTCAGAGTTCGAGGGATCACAGCCTGCACCACTGATCAACGTTGGTGCACCTGTGGAGTGCAAGTGATGGCCAACAATGAGAATGAAGAGGCCGGGTCCATCCTATGCAGGGTCACCCTGACAGCAACGGGCTGAGAAGGCCGTGGCTCTGCTCTAAGGGACACATTCGGGAATTAGACTGCAGCTGCCTGTAGCGATTTTGCTGTTGTTCAGGGGGTGCCATTTTACACACAGCAGCCGTGGAATACAAAACCCTCTTTAAAATAAATTAATCATTGCATCTCCGATGCAGCTATTGTAATGCCTGGCATCGTAGATGAATGCATACCCATTGAAGAAATGGGATGTGAGTTCACCCTCAGGAACCTTCTCTGAAAAGTGTTCTGTCAAACAGGAAACGTTAAATTCTTTCTGCTGGGGAGAAAAAAGATAAAACTAATTTCTTTTTCAAGGATTACAAAGAGCCGCAAATAATGGTCATGCATGTGTGGCCGGGACTAATCCAAATCCATCAGAGATTTGTGAGAAACTAGCTCAATTGCACCCAAACTCTCAGATCCATAATTATAAGAATGTAAGAACATAAGAAGAGATCAGACCAATAGACCCTCTGGTCCGGCACCATGTCTCACACAGTGGCCAACCAGTTCCTCTGGTTGGCCAACCACAAGGCATAGAGGACAAGGCCTCCATAAGATCTTTTGAATTCTGACACATTGTCTTGGGCACATCCACAAAATGGCTGCCATAGGAGGTGAAGCCAACCACAAAATGGCTGCCATAGGAGTACAGCCACAAACATGAGGAGGTTGAAGTGAAGAGGGGTAATTAAAAAAAATACATTAGGAAAGAGGAACGCAGGACAACAAAACCAATGCTATGGTGGTAGCTGCTGCTAACACAACATTATTTTAATCTGCACAGCTAATCAGATCTCCAGTGGCCCATCAGAAGCCTTTCTGAGTAACACCCCTCCTGACCAAAACACACTTGCTAAAAGCACTTGGTGGGTGCTAAGAGAGGGGCCTGTGGGCACTGTGGCCCCCAAAGACACCATGCAGGGGACCCCTGGTCTAGGGAGAATTCCTATCAGGGAGGAATTGGGAAGCCTCTTTATTTCCTAGGTGGGTTTTTTAGATATACGTTTTGTGCTCTGCTAACTTACAGCAGGAGCTGCGGTGGCTCAAGGGGTTGAGATGCTGAACTGCAGGCTGTGGAAGGTCGGTAGTTCAGCATTTTCAGACCTGAGTGTGCCGCATGACCGAGTGAGCTCCCGTCTCTCGTTCCAGCTCCTGCCAACCTAGCAGTTCGAAAGCAAGAAATTGCAAGTAGATAAATAGGTACCACTTCGGTGGGGAGGTAACAGCGTTCCGTGCGCCTTGGTGTATAGTCATGCCGGCCACATGACCACGGAAACGACTTCAGACAGCGCTGGCTCTTCGGCTTTGAAACGGAGGTGAGCACCGTAACCCTAAAGTCGGATTCAATTGGCTTTCGAGCAAGGGAACTGTAACGACCCCTTATATGGGGAGGTCTGGTTTCCCTTTAAAAGAGTTCTTTATGTTTTGTTCTACTGGGTATATCTGGCTGCCACCAGGAAATTTTAAGGATTTCCAAACCTTTATGCTTTTACTTTGGCTCTCTACTGGGTAGGTAGGTCGAGTTGAAGGCTCATGAGGTACTATGTGGTCCTAAGGAAGTATTTATTTCAGAGTTGGCATACTTGAATAAAGAAGATTTATTAAAATAATTCATAAATAAAAAGGTATAACAATGTAACCAGTAATGTGAATATTTTCAACAATTCCTTGGTGTCTCACACAAGATCTGCTCCCTTACAGACAGGGATTTTTCAGGTAACTTTGTAACATATTAACTCTAGGTCATATACGTTTCTTGTTTCACTCCAGTCTTTCACTCAGACTTTCATATAACTTTTGTTCTCTTAAACTTTACTTTACTGTTTCCTATACATTCAACATTTCTGCTTTCTCTCTCTCTCTTTTTGGTGAACAACCGCAGCTGTTCCTTTTTTTATCTGTCACAACACAGAACTGCTTGTCATTTTCCTTCATACACAGAACTTAACTCTTATATTACACACAAGACTGCTTCTCTCTCAGACCTCAGAACGAACTAACTTATCAACTGTCTTCTTCAACTGTCAAACCTGTAACTGTCACTCCTGACAGACATACATATTCATCCACTCAGAATCACTTCCAAAACCCCTCCCCCTCTCTGTCAATCACCAATCACATCACACTTGCCTCTTTTAACCACTCTAGTCTATTTACCATGCAACCAAACTTTTAAAGAGACACACACAGAGAAACAAGGAATCGTTACAGGAACCTTTACCTTTACCTTTACCTAACTTACAGCAATATAATAAATAGTATTAATTTAAAACAAATATGGACTGTAACAGTATGTTCTTGGATAGGCCAAATGGTTTTCTCTGGAGGCTCTTCTGTAAGATATTCACATATTTATACTGCTTATTTTGGATAGACTCTTTGACCTCCTTCCAACACAGTGCCAAACACATTTAAGCCCACTGAAGTTAATGGATTCAAGTGTGCTTACTGCTGGGTTTCTGTTATATCTGGCATCAGCTATCAACCAAGAATTAATAACAAATCTGTGGCTGCTTTTGTTGTTTGCTGATTTCACTGTCAGTGTTTTATTGATTCTCTACTCATTACACTGGGAACTTGTAGGAAAGTGCTATTAAAATGTTTTAAACAAGATTAATAAAAAATGTTAAATAGCCATCCATTAAAAGAAGAAGACACACTGGTTTCTGAGGGTACCACTGTGTACCTTATCAAAAAGCTCATAAAATTCCTGGTGTATACAGAGATTATTTGTGCTTCTCATTTCTGTGCATACTTTTCTTCTGGAATGATGTATCTTCGGTTGTCTGTTTCTGTAGTCCCTGATGGAACATCTGTATAGTTTTGTACACATCTGTCTAAACTGGTCTTGAGTCTCCTCCTCCAATACAAAAGATAGTTTACAACAGTAGAAATGTGGGCCCTGGTCTTAAATGATGTCTAACTTTGAGGATAGTAATGGTTCAGCCAGGACTCTTTTTGTAGAAAAAGCCCAGCAGGAACTCATTAGCATAATAGGCCACACCCAACAACAGGAACTCATTAGCATATTGCAACACACCCCTGACAGCACAGCTCATTAGCCCATTAGGCCACACCCCCATGTTACCAGAAGTGTGGTCATCCAGCCACACCCACCTTTTGCTTCTTATTCTGTTTACCTTGTTTGTTGTCAAAACTCAGGGCTTTTTTTGTAGCAGGAACTCCTTTGCATATTAGGCCACACACCCCTAATGTAGCCAATTCTAATGAGTTTCTGCTGTTGGGTGTGGCCTGTTATGCTAATGAGCTCCTGCTAGGCATGGCCAACTCAGGAGCCAGCCGGAACTCCATTCCTGTGTGTTCCTGCCCAAAATGTCCACAGATGTCAAGGCATCTCCCAAACAAAATTCATTTTAATTTTCCAAATAATAATGTCATAGGGTCTACCCTCCAAAGCACATCCCCAAGACTTTGAATTAGCACCAAAGCTTTAAGAGTTCTCCAGCTGTCACCTGGAGATTGGCAACATCTTGTTTGGAGGGTGGGGTCTATGGCGTATCTGTCTGAGGTCCCTCTCTTCCTCCTCCTCAGACCCCACCATCAGCAGGCTTCATCCCTAAAATATCCTGGAAGTTTCCAACCTGGAGTTGGCAACCCTATGTCCTTTTCAGGCAACCATCAGCCTTCCTTTATCTGCCTGTCTGTCTTCAGGTTTACACCCCCCCCCCCAGCCTCTGCCTAGGAAAAGGGCAGTCTTTCCCTGCAGTGGGAACCAAAGCAGCTGACATCATTCTCCTCTCCCCCATATGATCCGTACCACTACCCTATGAGGTATGTTAAGGCTGAAAGTGTGTGAATGGTCCATAACCCCCCAGGCAGCTTTTAAAACATGAACACCATCCTCTGAAGCGCTCTCTGGTACATATCTGTGGCAGTAATAGGGTGACTGCTGGCACCTTTTCCTATCATTTTTTGCCTTGTGGTATTCTGCTTGTGGTGTGATCTGTCTTTTTTGTGGTGTGGCATGATTTTGTTATTGGGTTTGTGTCTTTTGAAGGGGAAGTGATGTGTTGTGAGTGAGGACATATTTTACCTCAGAATACAGCAGGTCCCATATGCAACTGACAATTCCAACTGTCTTGCGGAGGGGGGGGGAGTTTGAGGTGTGGAATGGAGTGAAGTCCAATCAGTTTCCATATGCAAATGACCTTGAAATGCTGGCCCAATCAGAGAAGAGTGGGCTGAAGCGACCCAATCGTAGAAGCCCCGTCCCTGCACTCAGTCTGCAGATGGTCCTCTCCTGTCAGAGGCCCAGAGCAGACTGAGCTGAACATGCTGGCAGGGGCTGACATGGGCGGGACTACACAGAGCAGCCAGTCAACCCAGCCAGCGTCTTCTGACTGACAGTTCAAGCCTCCAAACACTGTTGGTGTGCATTGAAACGTTGGGCCCCACTATGGCTTTATATATAAGGGACAGATAGTATTAATTTAAAACAAATATGGACTGTAACAGTATGTTCTTGGATAGGCCAAATGGTTTTCTCTGGAGGCTCTTCTGTACGATATTCACATATTTATACTGCTTATTTTGGATAGACTCTTTGACCTCCTTCCAACACAGTGCCAAACACATTTAAGCCCACTGAAGTTAATGGATTCAAGTGTGCTTACTGCTGGGTTTCTGTTATATCTGGCATCAGCTATCAACCAAGAATTAATAACAAATCTGTGGCTGCTTTTGTTGTTTGCTGATTTCACTGTCAGTGTTTTATTGATTCTCTACTCATTACACTGGGAACTTGTAGGAAAGTGCTATTAAAATGTTTTAAACAAGATTAATAAAAAAGGTTAAATATCCATCCATTAAAAGAAGAAGACACACTGGTTTCTGAGGGTACCACTGTGTACCTTATCAAAAAGCTCATAAAATTCCTGGTGTATACAGAGATTATTTGTGCTTCTCATTTCTGTGCATACTTTTCTTCTGGAATGATGTATCTTCGGTTGTCTGTTTCTGTAGTCCCTGATGGAACATCTGTATAGTTTTGTACACATCTGTCTAAACTGGTCTTGAGTCTCCTCCTCCAATACAAAAGATAGTTTACAACAGTAGAAATGTGTACCCCGGTCTTAAATGATGTCTAACTTTGAGGAAAGTAATGGTTCAGCTATAACTGGCCATGTGCTAGATAGCTGGCAATGTGCTAGTGGTGAAGCTGTGTATCAAGGGAGGGCTGGCCATGGTGGCTCAGAGGTTAAGAAGCTGAGCTGCAGACCGGAAGGTCTGTAGTTCGGCAGTTCGAGATCCTAATGCTGTGTGATGGAGTGAGCTCCCATCTCTGGCGTCAGCTCCTGCCAGCCTAGCAGTTCGAAAGCAAGAAATTGCAAGTAGATAAATAGATACCACTTCGGTGGGAAGGTCACAGCGTTGTGGTCGCCTTGTTGTTTATTCATGCCAGCCACATGACCACAGAAATGTCTTCAGACAGTGCTGGCTCTTCAGCTTGGAAATGGAGATGAGCACCGCCCTCTAGAGTCAGACTCGACTAGGTTTCGATCAAGGGAAACCTTTACTAGATGGAAAAGACTTCTGAGGTATGTTGCATCCTCTGCAGCATAAATGAAATGGCATGTGACCCTGACATTCCATGGTTACAAGAAAGCAGGTGCGATATGTGTGCGTGCTGGGTATCCAGAATGGGTGGGGAGATAGGTTAGTGTCTCAGTCACAGCACTCTGCTCTTTTTTAGCAGTACATTGAAACCACTTCTTCAATATGGAAGAAAGTAAAGGAGCTGCAGTGGGTCAAGTGGTTAAGACGCTGAACTGCAGGCTGTGGAAGGTCAGTAGTTCAGCAGTTCAGCAGTTCGAGACTCGAGTGTGCCGCATGATGGAGTGAGCTCCCGTCTCTAGTTCCAGCTCCTGCCAACCTAGCAGTTCGAAAGCAAGAAATTGCAAGTAGATTAATAGGTACCACTTCAGTGGGAAGGGAACAGCGTTCCGTGCGCCTTGGTGTTTAGTCATGCCGGCCACATGACCACGGAAACGTCTTCGGACAGCGCTGGCTCTTCAGCTTTGAAACGGAGATGAGCATCACAACCCTAGAGTCGGACTCGACTGGCTTTCAAGCAAGGGAAACTTTACCTTTTTTAAAGGGATGTACTTGGGGACACCACTGGAGGCTAAACATGCCCCGTCTCCTAACCATGACAAGAAACAAGCCTGCCCCAATCTGCATATCCCAAACCAGGAATCTGTTTCCTCATCAGACCATAATGCAGTGGTTCCTAATCATGATCTCGTCATGTCCACAGATGTCAAGGCATCTCCCGAACAAAATTCATTTTAATTTTCCAAATAAACCTATGCTACACAGCACTTTTTTCTGGGTTAATTGTCAAAATGTCAATATATTCTCTTGGATTCAAGAGGATTCTTTCCGTTGCAGAACTGGCTTCTCTGCTCACACACGGGAGGGGCTCTGTAGGCACCCCATGCTTATTGCTCAAACCTCTGAGTGAGCTGTCATTTCAGGCCTTAGAAGGGAATGATTTCCTGATAATCAGTACCCACTGAAGAAACATCAGCTGACCCTTCTGTATCCGTCTCTTCCTCATAACAAAGGTATTATCAGTCAGCACCTGTAGCGATGGGGGGGGGCTACTTTTAACCACCCCAAAATATTATGCGCTTTCACACACACTAAGTAACACACTTCCAATCCACTTTCAATGGACTTTGCAATTGGATTTCACTGTGTGAAATGGCAAGATCCACTTGCAAGCGGTCGCTGAAGTGGATTGAAACTGCATTATTTAGCACTAGGAGTAAGGTCCATTGTGGGAAGAAATACAACAAGCTCTAGAAGTTACATGGTTACCAACTCTGGGTTGGGAAATACCTGTAGATTTGAGTGGTAGAGCCTGGGGAGGGCAGGGTTTTGGGTGTGGAGGGACCTCAGTAGGGCATAATTTATTTATTTATTTATTTTATTAATTTTATTTATACCCCGCCCTCCCCGCGGGGTATAATTCCATAGTCTATTGCCAAAAGCAGCCATTTTTTCCAGGAGAAATGATCTTGGAGATCTCCAGGTGCTGCCCGGAGGCTGGCAATACTAAAGGAAGGGCCAGACCTGTAGATTTGAGGGTAGAGCCTGGGGAGGGCAGGGTTTGGGGTGTGGAGGGACTTCAGCAGGGTATAATGCCATAGAGTCCACTGCCCAAAGCAGCCATTGTAATAGCTGGGAAATTTTCTGAAGGGGAAATGATGTTCTGTGGCTGGGGAACATGGTGATTTCTGGGAGATCTCCAGGCCCCACAGGGAGATTGGCAACTCCAGTGACCATTTAAGGGAAGATTGGGATATGTATTTTACCTCAGGACACATTGAATGACTCCAAACAGCTACAACAAACTGTTTAGAATGTTAGAGGCAAAGGCCAATCAGGCTGCATATGCAAATGACTTCTGTGTTCCGACTTGCTATTGGGGGGAGAGGAACAGTAAACTGTTTAGAATAGTGGAGGCGAGACTCAGGCAATGCAGCCGGTGGATAGGGACAGCTTCTGAGTGACAGATCAGGGAGTCACCTGATTTGGGAGTGTGTGGAATGTCAACTATGGGTAGTACAGAGGGATGAAAAGCTGGTTTCCCTGCAAATAGACAAAGCAACTGTATTTTTAAAAGGTAAGGTGAATTTCATCCTTTTTAGTTGCCACTTCTTTTTTTAGCGTGTGCACAGGAGGGTCCTCTCCTGCCAGAGGAGTGGGCTTGGTCAAGATGTTGGCAAGTCTCTGGTCAGGGGAGGAGGATCTCATTCAAGATTCTCAGGTGAGACTGAGAAGGTCTGAGCATCTGAGCCTTCAGGGCAGTGAGGAAACCTCTTCCAGTAGGAGTACAAGGGTACCCTCAAATTTGGGATGGGGTGGTAATGAGTTTTTACGATGTTGACCAAAATCGCAGCAGATGCTCTAGTTCCCCAAACAGTGAGAGTAAAGTACATTAGCAGACAAGAGGACAAATCACATATCATTGGTTACTGAAAAGTAGTCATACCACATCAATCAAAATAGTATAAAACTGTAGTAAAATAGGTCTTTGTTTATGAGACTTTCCATCCATGTATCATGGAAGGGGTCTTCCGTGCTGGTTTGATCTCCATTTGCTCCCCCCTCCCAGGCCATCCTGTCTCACGATGGTTCAATCTGCCTGCCTTTCCAGTTTGTGTTCTGCGACTGTAGCGGGAGGGAGGAGAGAAAGGCCCATTCTGCTGCCAGGAATTCCGCCAGCATAAATGACTGCTGGATCTGTTCCATTGATTAGACCAAAATATGTTCCTATACTACCTACAAGCGGCCAGTTGTTTCCTGCATGCCCGCCCGGTAATCAGCTACAAGAAAGCAACTACCAACTGATCTCCTCAAAACATCTGTTGAGCAATCTTCAGTTTAGCTTGGTGGCAGTGGTGGGGCGTGCTGTCAGATCACAGCCGACTTATGCCAACTCTGTAGGATTTTCAAGGCAAGAGACATTCAGAGGTGGTTTGCTTTGGCCTCCCTTTGTGTCATAACCCTGGTATTCCTTGGAGGTCTCCCATTCAAATACTAGCCAGGGTTGACCCTGCTTAGCTTCCAAGATCTGATGAGATTGGCCTAGCCTGGGTCATCCAGATCAAGGTTGGTTTAGCTTAAAGCCTTTTAACCCACCATCTACCCTAAATGTAATTTTTCCTCCTACATTATCATAATGGGAAGTATCCAGACACATTAGTAAACAAAACTATTTAAAAAAATCAGTGCATGAATAGATGCCTTCTTAACTCTGTTATTTACAGCAGCGGCTTGAAAAAAAAATCTTCTTCACCCATCGTTATAACTATCCATCATGAAACTGTCTTGCCACGGTAATAATAGGGTCTGCGCAGCCAATTCTAACCATACATCAATACATTCCCAAAGGCCAGCTCTACAAAAAGGATAAAACGTCTCTATGAGATCAACAAAGATCATATAAAGGTCAACCTTTTCTTCTCTTGAAATTGTCATTCTAAAAAAAAAAAATCTGCTTGAATCCTTTCAGAGAGAAAGAGACCATTCTTTCTCTTTTTTTGGTTCTGGATTGCTGGATACCGAGATTGAAAAGCACCCTCTCCCTCTCCCTCTTGGGAGGAATGGCTTGACCTCCTCCAGCATGTGTCTCAGGGTGACTTCTCAAAAAACTACTCAAAAAACAGGATTGAGTAGACGCGGGGAAAATCGCACGAAGCTGCGGGGCAAAATGCGGCCGCGCAGCAGCTTGTGTGAAATTGACACGTAACATCGGGGGCAAAAGGGAGGAGTGAGCATGGAGCAGAGCTTGTGGGAAATCACCCTCAGTGTCTTTTCCATATCTTTACTGTAGTCCTGACCAGGGGTGCATCCACACATTGCTGGATATGGCACTATTGCTGCACTATAGTGATCATTCACAACTGCATTTTTCTGTGCAGACCAGCTAGTCCAGTTGCCAATGACTGCTCTAGTGCAATGAGAATGCCATACCTGGTGATGTGTGGATGTAGCCCACCTGACACATATACACATACAGGTGTCAACCACAGCATAGTCTGATCTAATTAGAATGACTCAAATAAACTCAATCACACATGCACACAATCCAGACAATGTAATCTAATTGATTCCAAGAAATAAATTAAGCTCCTACTTAAATCTCTCTGGCTGCAACAAATGGGTCATAAAAGTGAATAGCTATGGCTGGATCGTGCCCCCCTTTTCTTAGTTTGCCCTTGACTTAGTACTTCTTTGACTCATTCTAAATCTGTTTTGTAATTCCTGAAACAGTTCACTCTACAGAGTTAGCACTTATTTAAGGCATACTGGCAGGGAAAATACGTAAAGGATTATTCACCAAAGTGAAGAAAACTGCTTTGAGAGATTTACATTTTTTTTGCTAATATGATTTTTTTTAAAATGATCATTTAGGTCTTGGATAGACTTTTAAATCCTACAAGCCCACCTCTCTGGTAATAGAATTTGAATTATACATGTTTTATATGCCCTGTGGCAGAACAGGCCAACTCAGGCCTGCACCCTGCTTTCCAAGGTTTCCCCCAACTGCTGGAGAGGCTTTTCTCTCTCTTCAGTAACCCACCGCCACCACCTGACCTTTGTAAGTATTGCCTGCTGGGTAAGTCAGGACTCCCAGCTTCCCTTCCAAGTTCTGAGGCCTTGTTTCTCTGTCTCCCACTGACCAGCGCCTGGTCACCATGGAAACCATTTACTGCCTTGTGCACCCTTGGAGGAATAGTTACTTACCAACTGCTTGCCTCCCCCCGGCGCTTCTTTTAAAACAGTGTATCTGAGACAGTGGAGTTCTAAGTGGTACAGAGAGCCACTGCCAGCATCCAAGGTTATAAATTATTTATTAAAAAGAAAATTTTCACAAGCATACTTTTAGCACCGCACCAAATTGAGCAAGGGACTCAAGAGGAATGGGTAAAATGCAATTCCTCTGTCCCTCTCTATATACATGCCCTATCAGATGTTAAAATATAGGACAGGCTCCTTACCTTAGGAAGTTAACTCATGGTTAATAGCTGACTCTCCAGACCTCAGTTAAGAGTTCTTCCTGTTCTGAGGGCCTCCGCACCCATAGAGAGCTTTTCCCCACCTGCTGATGTGTGAGGCCAGGTCCGCAAAGCTTTTCTTGAAGTCTTTAGAATTTTCCTTCCTGAAGTCTGGTAATTAATTCCTTCAAATCTCTGTTCCCTGCTTTGGGGGAGGGGAACGGATATCCCATTGTCTAGACCTATTAGCATTTCTATGAAGGAGGGCTGAGCCTGGAAAGCAATTGGATTGACTTCCCTCCTTCCTGCCTGTTCTCTGCCCAGAGGGGAGAAAAACTTTTAAAACTCAGAGTGAGAGTTTTGCTCATTTCAAACCTCCACAGGGGGGGAAATGCATTTCTTCATATACCCACATAACATATTTAGTTTTCTTTATTAGATTTATTTATTTATTTAAGGCCTTTCTTCTGACAAAAGACAAGCAGCAGTTAAATGAGGCTTTTCAGAGAAACACCAGTGGTTCCGTGGTCCAGCGTGCAATTTTACCTGCAAGGATGACTCAAATTACTGAATATTTTAAAGAATGAGAGTAATTCAAAATAGTAAATTATAATACTTAAGAGGTATATAATGAATCCATATTTTTCAATGGGCTTCAGAATGTATTCCACGAATGTATTTATGGTTGTAGTATAAAGCATTAAAGGGCTCAAGCAATGCACAGAAATTGCTTTTCTCACCCCTCTATCTGTTGTAAGAAGACAGGACACCACTGAAATTATATTAGGGTTGGAGGAGGTTTCCTACAAATGATAAAATATAGTTAAGACCAGGGGTCATTTTGTAGAAAAAGAGGTGCAGGAGCTCATTAGCATAACTCATTAGCATATCTCATTTGCATATGCCACACCCCCTGACATCACCAGAAGTGTGTCAGAAGGCAACACCCACTGCTCAGGCTCCACTGGACTGTTTTGGATTGCT
>NW_015163825.1:7651-16318 GCF_001447785.1 Gekko japonicus | reverse complement strand
AACCTGGCTCTCCCTGCATTCAGAATCATGCCCATTCTCTGCAGTATCAGAGCTCTTGGTGTACAACAGTAATATGTGTTAGGGATTTTCCACAACACTGAAATGAACAGGGCCGCCAAGAAGGGGAGAAAAGGGGAAATTGTACATATGTGTTTATACCTTTAAGTGAGCCCTCAGGAGTTAGTTTCTGTCCCCCTACAAGGCATGTTTGGGCCTTACTAAGGTCTTGTTCTGTGTGATGGTTCCAGTCTTCCAGTGTGTGTCTTCGTATTCTCATCTGTAATTGGTCTCTCTCATTTGGGAGCAATAAAGAGGCCTGTTATTGAAGCTCCCAGTGGGTCCTCCTGTGTGGTGGCTATTGTGCAGAACCAATGGGAGATCTGATGCATAAACTTACTTTCCATCATGCCTCAGAAAATACTACGTGGTGTCAGAAGTGGCAGCTTGCAGGCAGGTTTCTGGGTTTAGAATCCTGCATTAAATAGAAAGGATGAGCAGTTCAGCATGCGCAGTTTGACAGGCTCCCCCTCCCTACCGTAGCTTCCTCCCCGGCATCTGATTGTGCTGGGGAGCAACGGCGCCGCAGCTCAGGGGATCCGTGGGATCCCACCGCAGCATCTCTACTTTGGTGCGGCTCTGATTTGCCGCACTTTGGCCGATGTTTTTCCTGCCGTGTGGCAGGGACCAGTATTGACAGAACATCTCTACTTCAGGAACTGTGTTAAGACTAAAGCATTAAGCGTGGGGTGAAGAGATATACAGTGTTCAAAGGGGGTCACTGGGCAGCTAAGAACCATTGAGGGGAGAAGAGGGTCCCACCAGAATGTAATGGTCCCACTTTCCCAGAGAAGGTGGTATGGTGAAGCATTCAAGGCCAAGCACATAAAACATACAGATAAGGGAGCGAGCATCACTGAGGCAACCGAGAAACTGAAAGCACATTCCAAGGAGTGAATGATCCCCCTCCCCACCAGCCATTATGGCAGCGACCTGATGTCATGATGGCTCCTTGGCTTAAACAGGCCCTTCTTCTTGCGTCCTTGCATCTGCAAATGGATCTATGGTGCAGTCCCCCCACACCCTGAGCAGAGACTGGTTTGCTTGAAGCTTTTTGTAGACATTGTGGGCAGTGTATTTCCGACACTTTGCTGATCCTGTTGCCAAGAATCCTCTGCCTGCTTGCCTTTGTGTTAGAGGCTTCCCCATTCATTTCGGTGACACGAAATGAAGCAGTCTCATTAGTCAATGCCTTTTCTTGGGTCATTGCAACCATCCATTTTGGTTCAGACAATAGACGTTACTGGAGCAGTTCATCATAAACCCCACGTACCAGATGATCCCTCAACATGTCCTCTAAGACATCCCCAAGGTTACAGTGTAAAGAGAGGTGGGGCAGCCAGGCCCTCGCAGAGGTCGAGAGACGCCCAGGCCACGTCCATTTCTGAGGGACCCCCCCCCAGTAAATTAAATAATGAAGAAGTGCGAAAACAATGATACAAAATTAGTAGTATTATATTTTAAATGTTTACTTTTAATATAATAAGAAAAACAATATTGTAAGACTTTGTAATGAGTGTTCCCATTTTTATTTAAATGTGATTCAACCTCAAAAGTATAAATTTAAGGGGGGGCCCTGAGAATGTGAGGCCCGGGCCAAATGGCCCTGCTGCCCCCCCTTCAGAGGCCCTGGGGGGCAGCTCTGCAATGATAGCAGCAATCAGCTGGTTGTTGATCCTCTTGGTGACATTTAAACCGCCACACACTTATTGATGGCGTTGGTGAGAAATGGGCCTTCAGAGAGGCAGGTGCAATGAGGGGTTTTATGGCAGACATCTAGGGTTGCCAGCCCTGGGTTGGAAAATACCCAGTTTTGGGGGTGGAGCCTGATGAAGGGTGGGTTTGCAAAGGGGAAGGGCTTCAAGGGGGTATAGTGACATAGAGTCCACCTTCCAAAGCAGCCATTCCCCCCCCCCCAGGTTAACTGATTTCTTTTGCCTGGAGATCAGTTGTATTCTTAGGAGATCTCCAAACACCAGCTGGAGATTGGCAAGCCTACACATGTCGAAGCCCCACAGGGGGTCAGGAGAACAGTTCACTTCTGCTCAGAGCTGTCTGTCTTACTCGCTTCAAGATAAAAGGAAAGAATCTTCGAGTGTGAATCCCAAGAAGCAGGTTTGCTAATGTCAACCGCTTCAATATTTCCAGGGGCGGCCATTTTGAGCACAACGTCTCCTCTGGTTCTTGCACTGGCCTCGTTCAGCCTGCTGACAGCAGCATTTCAGAACACAGCTGCACTTAACTGTCGTGTTAAACTCTCAGCCTCCAATCCCATCCTTGTCCCAATAGGAAGGAACATGTCTGGTAGCGGTCAGGATGAGGCACAGTAAAAGGCACAAGTCTCTCCTGAAATACATTAACCGATGAATCAGGGGGCGATAAAGTTGCTGTAATGCTACACTGTAAAGGAGACATTAGAAATATACACCACCAGCATGGCAGGGGGAGGGGGGATTGGACCAGTCATGTGATTTACATTCTCATGACATTTGGGTTGTGTCTGGGTAGTGGCCCAGAGGGATTTTTGGTTTTTTGTCCGGAGGCCAATTGTGGTTTTCTGCAGTTCTGGTTATGAATGGGGAAGCACTTGCTTATCAGAGCTCCGTATATGTATTAGACCCTCTTCCCAATGTAATCTGAAATTCCTGTTGAGCCCAAGAACTGCTGAATTGAAATGAGTACCTTTTAGGATACATGAAATGCTGCTTGGTTGATTTATCTCTGAACATCTCATTCTACTGGATGTTGTTTTAAACCTGCTCCACAGTATATGACATATTCCCATATATTCTTGTTATGCACGCAGATATGCTGTTGTGTGGCGATTCCCATTCATTTTAATGAGGCTCACTCCAGCGGCGATCTTGGTGGATTGTGCTCCACAGTCTTCCAGCGCCTGTTTCCATGTTGCTGTAAAATATTTATGGGGAGGGGGAGTTTTTTGTTGTTGTTTTTTTACTGTTGCTGTTAGCAAATCATTTTAAAATGGAACGCAGTGTGAACCTGGTGTTTCAAACTCTTTTTAAAGAATATTGAAAGAAAGAGCATCATTTCTGAAACCTTGGATACCAGCAGCTCTGAAACTAATTTACATATTTTATTTTAAGTTCCAGTGGATACTTATTACTTTGTGTAGTTGTAAACAATGTTGAATCCAGTTGTTTTGGAAACAAGAGTGCAAAGAAAGATTCTTCAAGTTAAAAATATACCTGGAGGAGAGGGCTGAATAAATTGTCCTTCAATCAGAAAAAGGAATACTCTCTTGAAAGCTGTACTCTTTCAGTTTTTATCATGGTTTGAATCTAGGAATGGGCACGAATTGGCTGATGAACTACAGTTCGTGATGGATTTTGGCCAGCTCGTGGTTCACAAACTGAAGTTCGTAGCAGGTCAACTGTCATGAACTTTCCACAAACTTTCAAGCAGTTTGTGGTGGTTCATGCAGTTCATGAATGGATATGTTTCCAAACTGACTGTCTCTGCTCAATCAAAATGTTTACCAAATTTCAAAGTAATCCTCAAAGCAACAGGGGATAGATTGTCAAGGATCAGGCAGCAGGGTGAGGTGCCCTGTGTGTTTGGTGTGCATAGATTGCATTCTTGAATCCACGCCTGACATTTCCCCAAAAATTACTTTCCTAGGGGCATCTTGTTTGAGGGGACATAATTCAGACCCCGAAGTCCAATCTGCACATAACTTGGAAGGCATGAAGAAGAGCATTAGGGGGAGATCCCCTGCAAGTTTTATGTCTCTAGCATGCACAGGATCCATTCTATATGCTCCTCAACCTCCTGAACCTGCGCCTGCCATTTTCCCAGAAAGCACTTTCCTGAGACATCTTCCAATCCTCACCAAACTTGGAGGGGAGGTAGAGGAGGGTCAATTGGAGAGCCCCTGCATGTTTGGTGTCTGTAGCATGCTGTAGGGGGTGTTCTACCACATCACTAACCTCACAAACTGAACCGGTTCATTTGACGCCTAAAAGTTTGTGACAGTTCATGGCTCGTGAACCAGGCATGCCACAAACCATGAACCAAACCCCATTTCTCTGGTTCATGACCATCCCTAGTTGAATCCAACCAGACTTTCCACCATTGAAAAAGGGAGGAGGGGGGGTCTCCTTTGACGATCAGAAAATAATATTCCTGGGGATCATGGGACCTTCATGAACAAAAGCCAGGTGGGACAGAGTCCATAGTAATCCTATATTTCTATCCCACCTTCCTTCAAGAAGAACAAAATTTTAGCCTAGACTTCAAGAAGAACAAAATTTTAGCTTAGACTGAGTCAGTTTATCAAGCTTTCTGGTGAGAACCAAACTGCAGTAAACATGTATTTGCTTCTGAAAAGAGCCACACGTCTGATTTCATAATATGAATAACATGATGAAAAATTATCTTATACCACCCTATGTTCTGCATTTCTCTGCCCCTACTCAACGGGTGGCCCAGGCTAGCCTGACCTCATCGGATCTTGGAAGCTAAGCAGGGTTTGCCCCAGGTAGTGGATGGGAGGCCACCAAGGAAGCCCAGGGTCGTGATGCAGAGACAGGCAACGGCAAGCCACCTCTCAGTGTCTCTTGCTTTGAAAACATATGGGGCTGGGGAGAAGCCCTGATGGAGAGGCTCTTTCTGAACCCCTCAAGGGGTGCTTTTTCTCCTCCCGCAACCCCTTTCCCCTCAAGGGCTGAGAACAAGTAGGGGGAAGAAGGAAAGTCACCCCCCCCATCTCAACACTCACTCTGCCTCCAGGTCTGCAGCAGTTCAAATGTGTCACTGCAACATCGGCACCCATTTTTCCCTTTGCTCCTATACTTGCTTCTGAGAGCTCGTGGTCCAGGTAAGAGCCCTGGATGGTCTGCTTACAGCCCCAGGCCGTATGTTTGACACTCTTGCCCTAGGAGTTCATCATAAGTGGACTGCACTTTTCGCTACCCCCACCCAATTACTGAAAGAGATCTACAGCAGGACAAAAAAAAATTGTGGAAGCACTTCTGTACGTACAGTTACTATTAAAGGCACAGGAGCAAAGACTAATAAAAGATTTGGCAACCCTGAGTAAAAATAAAGAATTCCCCCCCTGATCACTTTGTAACTGTGTTTGTATTGTTGAAGTCAATTCCAATTGACGTCAACAGAATCAGAGCTGTATCTAGACACTTCTAGGGAGCCCGTATTATTCTGATGTACTGAATTCATCCTTGAAGGTAAGATTATTTACTATGCCACAGTGACAATATTATTAGGGCTCCTCTAATGTACCCAAGCAGTTACATGGTGTTAAGGTTAAACCATGAATCACAATAATCTTGAAGATATTATGCAGTAAGTCATATTTAATGTGTTATACACAAGGCTGAAGGTCAATGGCTGCAACAGTGCCCAGATGTGAGTTATTGCATTGTAAATTAGAGTTTAGGAGCACTATACTGTGATACATATATCAGTATGTATACGGTCAAGTCAAGAGATTTGAGGAAGCATCAAGGTTGCCCCCCCAACCAATGCTCCCTCTAAGCTGTGGAGTCTTGTGAGCAAAAATTCTACTTTGTGAGCTACTGGCATTAAAGTTGTGAGCAAGCAATTTGGCTGCTGCATACATTAGTCTGCTCTGGAGCCATCCTTCCTGAGCTAAGACAAAAATGTGTGAGCCGGAGGCTACAAAACTGTGAGCTAGCTCACACTAACTCAGCTTAGAGGGAACACTGCCACCCACCATCCTACCTATGAGGATCTCGAGGAGCCACACTGGACTGCCACTTCCATTTCCACTGCCCCATCCCCAACACCAACCCTGTGAGGTGAGCCAGGCGAGAGACTGGCCATGGGTGACCAAGACAACAGGTCCTGGCTCAGGAGGAGGGTGGGTCTGAACCTTGCACTCTCTGATCCCCCTACCCCCAATGATCATCCCTCCTGCATTTCCCACAGAAACAGTGGGGCTGGGGAGAAGCCCTGATGGAGAGGGTCTTTCTGAACCCCCCAAGGGGTGCTTTTTCTCCTCCCGAAACCCCTTTCCCCTCATGGGCTGAGAACTAGTAGGGGGAAGAAGGAAGGTCACCCCCCCCTCCATCTCAACACTCACTCTGCCTCCAGGTCTGCAGCAGTACAGATGTGTCACAACAACATCAGCACCCATTTTTCCCTTTGCTGCTTCACTTGCTTCCAAGAGCGGGAGGTCTTTCCCCTCAGAGTGGCATGCACAAGACAGCCCAGTTGCCTCTCAAACCACACGCTGGGCCACTTCCTCCTCTCTTCCTTGCGGGCCCCATCCCATTGTCAGCAAACCACCACTCCATGTGCCTGCTCTCACCAACCTCCCTCAGGGCCACATTGGTACAGTGATGGCAGCAGGGGTCATTTCATAGAAAAAGAGGTGCAGGAGCTCATTAGCATAACTCATTCACATGACTTATTTGCATATGCCACACCCCCTGACATCACCGGAAGTGTGTCAGAAGGCAACACCCACCGCTCAGGCTCCACTGAACTGTTTTGGATTGCTAGCTATTGGGGGGGGGGGGAACGTGCAGATCTGTCCTCACAGAGGAGGGAGAGCTTGTACCTGAATAAAACTTGGTCTTAAAGGCTCCACTGGACTGTTTTGGGCCGGGGGGCTCTGCAGCTTACCTGGCTGCTTCTTGCTCTGACTGAGGGCTGCTGGGAGCAGGGGGTGGGGCTTGTTGCATATGCCCGCCCCCTGGGCTCTTTACTGCCGGAGCTTTGCTCCTGTGTGCTCCCGCAGGAAATGACCCCTGGATGGCAGCACTGGCTGCTCAGTGTCGCCTGTTAAGTCAACCACTTAACCAAGAGTCAGAGAGTGATTTCAGCAAGTGATTCAGCTTCAATGAATGCAACCAGAACAGAACAACCAGAGCAACTTTGCATTGCAGCTGGGCTTCTTTTAAACTCTTCCGGGCGAATGTAGCCACACCTTACTGTATGTAACAACCAATAGGATTGTAACAATAATCTCTAATCACAGACGTTCCCTCTCAGGGAACGTGATGGTAGGTGATTGGTCGGCTCTTCCTGGGCTACCAATAGCAATTGCAAGATTAGGATCCTTGCCCAGGACGAAGCTATACATGGTGTTTCAATGAGTGAGTACAAACACAGTTTTCCATTGAGTAGAATACACCACACCACCACCCCATGTAGTAGCTTTGCCAATCCTCTCTGAGTGGTGGGAACACACCTCCTCTTTGCCTCCATTCCTCCCACACTATTTTACCTCAGCCTCTTAGCCCCACACCCTGGGGCTTTCTATTGCTTGACGACTTTGACCACACGTACACCTCACCATGTGCGCCTGCTTGCCCATTCAACCCCTGAGAAGCTTCCTGCCTTCCCTCCCTCACACCAGTTGCTCGTGGTCCAGGTAAGAGCCCTGCATGGGCTGCTTACAGCCCCGGGCCGTATGTTCGACCCCCCTGCCCTTGGAGTTCATCATAAGTGGACTGCACTTTTTGCTACCCCCACCCAATTACTGAAAGAGATCTACAGCAGGACAAAAAAAAAATAGTAGAAGCACTTCTGTACGTACAGTTGCTATTAAAGGCACAGGAGCAAAGACTAATAAAAGATTTGGCAGCCCTGAGTAAAAATAAAGAATTTTCCCCCTGATCACTTTGTAACTGTGTTTGTATTGTTGAAGTCAATTCCAATTGACGTCAACAGAATCAGAGCTGTATCTAGACACTTCTAGGGAGCCCGTATTATTCTGATGTACTGAATTCATCCTTGAAGGTGAGATTATTTACTATGCCACAGTGACAATATTATTAGGGCTCCTCTAATGTACCCAAGCAGTTACATGGTGTTATGGTTAAACCATGAATCACAATAATCTTGAAGATATTATGCAGTAAGTCATATTTAATGTGTTATACACAAGGCTGAAGGTCAATGGCTGCAACAGTGCCCAGATGTGAGTTATTGCATTGTAAATTAGAGTTTAGGAGCACTATACTGTGATACATATATCAGTATGTATACGGTGAAGTCAAGAGATTTGAGGAAGCATCAAGGTTTTTAATATTACACGGTCACCCTCCACCTTGGCAGTGTCAAACAGTTCGGATGTTGGTGACTTTCAAACAAAACGCACAAGTTAAGAGACAAGCCAAATCAGGTCTAAAGGTAAAGGTAAAGGTTCCCTTGCTCGAAAGCCAGTCGAATCCGACTCTAGGGTTGCGGTGCTCATCTCCGTTTCCAAGCCGAAGAGCCAGCGCTGTCCGAAGACGTTTCCATGGTCTTGTGGCCGGCATGACTAAACAGCAAGGCGCACGGAACGCTGTTCCCTTCCCACCGAAGTGGTCCCTATTTATCTACTTGCAATTTCTTGCTTTCGAACTGCTAGGTTGGCAGGAGCTGGAACTAGAGATGGGAGCTCACTCCGTCTTGCGGCACCCGGGTCTTGAACTGCTGAACTACCGACCTTCCACAGCCTGCAGTTCAGCGTCTTAACCACTTGAGCCACCACAGCTCCAAAACCAGGTCTACTCAGAACTAAATGTCAGACTCCTGCAGCAGTCAGTTCCCAACAGCTTTCATTCGAAGAAGTCAAGGTTATTGAGACATAGAGAGTATGCAGATATCTTAACCATT
>NW_015163825.1:0-7467 GCF_001447785.1 Gekko japonicus | reverse complement strand
TTATTATTTAGATTTCTATACCACCCTCCCAAAGGCTCAGGGCGGTTCACAAGCGGCAAAGCCGGAATCTAAAATACAATAAAACACACAATAAAATACAATGTTTAAACCACAATAAGCAACCTAAAACACAGTGCTACATCATCAGCCAAGATGGGTACGATCTTCCAGCTTGGTGGCCAGCCATTCCAGCGCGAGGGTTCCCTGCTAAGCTGTCAAACTTCGGCCTGGGCATAACTGTCCCACTTTCGTAGGGCAGCTGATGACATACTATCTCGTTGGCAGGATAGTGGCGGCGGCAGCTCCTACTCGAACGCCTGGCAGAAGAGCTCCGTCTTGCAGGCCCTGCAGAACTGCATAAGGTCCCGCAGGGCTCTTATTCTTCAATGGAGATTACTCCAAGGAAAGTGTTCTCCAGACTAAAGCAGCTGTCAAACTCAGGCCTAACTTTTGTTTCTTTAAGTTTTTCTTCCCCTTCGCTTGTCATGCTGAATTCCTGAGGGATGTGTGTGTTGTATGAGTGCACGGAGGTAGTAGTCATAACAGTTTCTCAAAGTGTGCCCCAAGAGTTGATTCTCATGAGATTGACCTTGGAGACTCTTTTTGCCTGGCTAGGTTGGATAGAGCACCATATATCTGTCCATGCTGCCATAGAAACACTTGGGGTCACCGTACCATACCGTGTGATGTATGGATGTGTGGAATTTTATGCTTTTACCTATAACCTGTGATTTCCCGTGATTTTCTTTCATCCTAACAAAAGTTCTTGTACCTACAGCAAGCATATCTCTAAGAAAGCATTTCACTGCCAATAGTGTGTGTGGAGAGTGTGGAGAGCAGCTGATTTTCCATTCTGGCTTACACAGCTGAAGTCCTGTTAAAACCTACTGAGAAGAGTACATAGGATTAGGTGGTCCTTCCCTAATCTGCTTTAGTACAAACAAGGAATAATTTTATTAATCGAGAATACCATACATACATTGTTGGTGGGAATGCAAAATAGTAAGATCCTTCTGGAACTTGTACCTACAGCAAGCATATCTCTAAGAAAGCATTTCACTGCCCATAGTGTGTGTGGAGAGTGTCTTAGCTGGGAACCTGACAGCAGCTGATTTTCCATTCTGGCTTACACAGCTGAAATCCTGTTAAAACCTACTGAGAATAGTACATAGGATTAGGTGGTCCTTCCCTAGTCTGCTTCAGTACAAACAAGGAATAATTTTATTAATCAAGAATACCATACATACATTGTTGGTGGGAATGCAAAATAGTAAGATCCTTCTGGAAACAAGTTCTTAGTGAAATCAAATCGTTAACAGATCATGAAATTCCCAAAAACCATGACATAATATTATTAAATTACCAAGGAGAGACCCCCCATCTCTAAAAGTCGCAAGGAATTGATGACCCTCTTACTATCCGCAGCAAAAACAACAATAACGCTCAACTGGAAAAACCCATCTCCCTTATCACTTAAAACATGGTTCATGAAGGTATGGGATCACCTGCTGATGGACAAAATTTCTGACAAATTATCAAACTCTGACCTTTCCCTCGACCCCCAATCCTTCTACTCCTAGGTGGTCACCGATTTTAGAAAAAGCAGACTATATACTGGAAAATGTTCAACAACAATGTAACACTCAATATTACATTTTTATCAAGAGTGGTTGGATGCTTTAACTTCATAGGGAATGTAAAGCTCCAACAATCTACTCTTCTGTATATTTAACACACTGTTAGGAAAACGTTTGTTTAAAGTTGTAGTTATTTAATCTTATTGGACTTGTTCATCGTTGTGTTATTGTACATTGTTCTTTGTTCTTTGTTGCTGCAAAAAAAGAAAATACATTGCTAGGGCAATATAGTCCAATTGACAGAAAACTCATTACTGATGGATGGACTGTGTGAAAGAAATGATCATGAAGTATGTTAAGTACAGAGGAAATCAATGAGGATGGTGAGGGGACTGGAGATCAAGTTGTAGGAGGAAAGGTTGAAGGTGGTAGAGCATCTGCTTGGCATGCAGCAGGTTCCAGATTTAATCCCTGGCATCTCAAGTTAAAGGACCAAGCAGTAGGTGATGTGAGTCCCCGAAGAACCACTGTCAGTATGAATAGATAATACCAACTTTGATGGACTAAGGGCCGGATTCAGTATAAGGCAGCTTCGTATTGCATCAAGAACTGGGTATGTTTAGCCTGGAGAGGAGACAGATGACTGAGAGGTGTTGACAGCCATCTTTAAGGGTAGGGGTCACCCTCCTCCACCTGAGGATGTGGTGGGAGCATTGGCAACAGCGGCGGCGACAATGGCGGCGGCGGCGACAACAGTGGCAACAGCAACAACGGTGTGGTGCGGCGATCCCTGGTGGCCAGAGAAGAACAACGACCGGCGGAGGTAGAAGGAGAGGCGAGGAGAGGCGCGGAGGAGTGGAAGAGCGCATGGACGCAAGGCGCAGGCTCGGCGGAGCCGGATACGGACATAGCCGAGCCGGAACCAATGCAGACCGTGCCTGAAGCCCCCGAGCAAAGGAGATCTGCCCTGACACCAGAGGGAACAAAAATGCCGACCTCAAATAAATGGACCGCTGGAGAGAAATCGGAGCCGGAGAACAGCCAACCCACCACTTGGGTGCCGGTAGGCAGCCCCCACCCCCTAGAATATGTGGCCTTAGTAAGGGACTGAAAAAGTTGCACTTGCAACTGCCTGTAAACCGCTCTGAGACCTGCGGGTCAGAGCGGTATAGAAATCGAAATAAATAAATAAATAAGTATTTGAAGGGCTGTCATACAGAGGACGGAGAGTTGTTTTCTGTTGCCCCAGAAGGTTAGGCCAGAACCAATGGATTGAAGTTAAATCAAAAAACTTTTTGGCTAAACATTAGAAAGAACTTCATGACAGAGCGTTCCTCAATGGAACAAGCTTCATCGGGAAGTGGTAGATTCAGGTGGGTAGCCTTGTTGGTCTGAAGCAGCAGAACAAAATCTGAGTCCAGTGGTGGCACCTTTAAGACCAACCAAGTTTTACTCTGGGTATAAGCTTTCAGAAGTATCTGAAGAAGTGTGCTTGCATATGAAAGCTTATACCTTGAATAAAACTTTGTTGGTCTGAAAGGTGTCCCCACTGGACTCAAACTTTGTTCAGGAAATGGTAGGTGCTCCTTCTTTGGAAGTTTCTAAGCAACTGACAGCAGTGCTGCTTCTGTGACTTTAGGCAGATCACAAGAGGGAGGGCCAGAAGGGATGAGCCAGTGCTCAGCTCTTATGTACCTTTCCTATGCTGTTGTTGTTCAGTCACACAGTCGAGTCCGACTCTTCATGACCCCACAGACCACATCACGCTAGGCCACCCCTGTCCTCCGTCGTCCTCCAGTTCATGTTCGTTGCATCGATGACACTGTCTAACCATCTCATCCTTTGCCATCCCCGTCTTCTTTGACCTTCAATCTTTCCCAGCATCAGGGTCTTCTCCAGTGAGTGCTCCCTTCTCATTGGGTGGCCAAAGTATTTGAGCTTCAGTTTCATTATCTGGCCTTCCAGGGAACAGTCAGGGTTGATTTCTTTTACGATTGACTGATTTGATCTCCTTGCAGTACAAGGGACTCTCTTTTCCAGCACCATAATTTGAAAGTATCTATTCTTCGGCGCTCGGCCTTCCTGATGGTCTAATTCTCACAGCCATACATTGCTTTGACCATACAGACTTTTGTTGCCAGGATGATGTCTCCACTTTTTATTATGCTCTCTAGGTTTGCCATCACTTCCCTCCCAAGGAGCAGGCATCTTTTAATTTCATGGCTGCAGTCACCATCTGCAGTGATCTTGGATCCCAGGAATGTGAAGTCTGTCACTGCTTCCACGACTTCCCCTTCTATTTGCCAAGAAGTGATGGGGCCGGATGCTATGATCTTAGTTTTTTTGAAGTTGAGCTTCAAGCCTACTTTTGCACTCTCCTCTTTTACTATTAGCAAGAGGCTCTTTAGGTCCTCTTCACTTTCTGCCAATAGAGTGGTATCGTCTGCATATCTGAGGTTGTTGATGTTTTCCCCAGCAATCTTAATTCCAGTTTGTGATTCATCCAGGCTGGCATTTTGCATGATATACTCTGCATATAAATTAAATAAGCAAGGTGACAAAATACATCCTTGTCGTACTCCTTTTCCTGTGCTAAACCAATCAGTTGTTCCATATCCGGTTTTAACTGTCACTTCTTGACCCTTATACAGGTTTCTCAGGAGACCTGTGAGGTGGTCTGGTACTCCCATCTCTTTAAGAACTTGACATAGTTTGTTGTGATCCACACAATCAAGGGCTTTAACGTAGTCAATGAAGCAGAAGTAGATGTTTTTCTGGTACTCTCTTGCTTTCTCCATAATCCAGCGAATGTATCAATTTGATCTCTAATTCTTCTACGTTTTCGAAACCCAGCTTGTACTTTTGACTTTTCTGCATCCATGTACTGCTGCAGCCTAGCTTGTAGGATCTTGAGCATGACTTTGCTAGTGTGTGAAATGAGTGCAATTGTGTGATAGCTTGAACATTCCTTGGCATTGCCCTTCTTTGGGATTGGAATGTAAACTGGCCTTTTCAGTTTCAGTGGCTCTGTGGCCACTGTTGTGTTGCTGATTGCCACTTTGGGATCTGGAAGGAATTTTTCTCCAGCCCAGATTGGCCCAGGGATCGTGGAGGTTTTTTGCCCTCCTCTGGGCATGCAGCAGGGCTCACCTTGGGAGTGGAGTGGAGGTAGTTGTGAATTTCCTGCATTGTGCAGGGGTTGGACTTGTTGACCCTTGAGATCCCTTCCAGCTCTATTTTGCTAAGCAAACTTCAAAATACAAAAGTTTTGGAAGTAATGAACAAAGCAATCACACCCGCTAATGCCTTACTTTCCCAAACAGAAAATGGTTACAATAAATGTAATATTAGTTACGTTTTCTATAAAGTTACGTTATTGCTACAGTCTTATGGTCTGGACTTTCGGGAACAGTCACAGACAGCTTTATTGGTACATCTTGATCAACGTCATCTTCATTTGGGGATATTCCACAAACATTTACATTTTCATTTGAAGCCTAGGTGAGAATGCTGTTCAGTTCAGTAGCATTGCAATAAGGAAGGCACTTCCTTGAAAGGCCAAAACAAAAGAAGGAATTACAATTCCTCACAAGCACAGCAGGAAGTTGCTTTGTGATGCTTTGATTTGATCCTCACCTTCTACAATAATACATCAGGGATGTTCTGGTGGAGAATAAATCTCTGCTGAATCACTGTCTGAGCTGTGGATTATCTAACGCTCTTGTACACAAACTTAAACAGAAATTAAACATAATTGATAATTGCATTAACAGGTGGGAATTAATTGTCAATTAAATAATCCTGCATCTAGTTGACATAAATGTGCCCTACTTTTGAATGGGAAATGTGATGTTAAGTCAAGCATGGATAACAATACACATGCATCATACAGCCATGTTTCAGGCACATCTGCTTTTGCAAGTATCCTGATATGTGATGCAAATACGCAGGAAGGCTGATATCAGAGTTTACACATTCCTTACCCAACTTCGAGTAAAACTCTGCAGAGGAAGGTGATGGCAAACCACCTCTGGTTCTCACTGAACACATGAACACACATAAACACATGAAACTGCCTTATACTGAATCAAACCCTTGGTCCATCAAGGTCAGTATTGTCTACAACAGTATTGTCTATTTTAACTGGAGATATCAGGGATTGAACCTGGGACCTTCTGCATGCCAAGCAGATGCCATACCACTCAGCCACAGCCCCACCTTCAACCTTTCCTCATAGGACTTGGTCTCCAGACCTCCCATCATCTTCATTGACCTCCTCTTTACTTGACATGCTCCGTATTCATTTCTTCCATGAAAGCCCCTTGTCGGGGTCACCATAGTTTGGTTGTGACTTGGCAGCATATACATACCTACAATGCCATGTTGCCTTGCAGACTGCTTCCAATTCTGAAGTCTCAGAAACCAGATATAAGTTTGTTTCCAAGTTGAGGTAGAATGAAGGATGTCTGAGATTTTGAAAAGCTTCCTCTAATAATGGCCCCGGTCACACGGCAATGTTGCCGTGGGAGAGGCACGGATGGTGGGCGGATTATCTGGGCGCGATCACACCCCAACATCTGGGAAGTGGAGCGCACCCATGGCATACTGCCAACAATAGCACCTCCAAGGTACTAGTAAACGTTTGCCATGGGCTGCCTCCAGACTCCCATGGTGTGATCGCACCGGCGCGGGGCATTCCCCTCCGGTCCCTCGTTTACCCACCGGCACCAAGGGAAGGACCCGTGGTGTGCTGCCGGCGGATCTGATAGTGTAACCGTGGATCAAACTGCACCGAGGCAATTAGCCACGCCTCCCCCCTGCGATATCCGGCCCGTGTGACCGGGGCCAATGTATGCTTTATTTCCCCCTTTGACTGTAGATACATTTTGCCCCAGTCGAGGGAAAGTGAATGACTCTTGTTAGCTGCTTGCAATTACCATGGCACCTTTATTTCACCTGGATTTGAACATGATTAACTTTCTGTGATCAGGACCAAAATCCTGTTAAAACATGTGCAATTGACAATGTACTTGTCTCCTGCTTTGAGTCAAAATCTATCAGTATTGTGCACACATCGCTACTTTGGTAAGGTGAACACTCGTACACTGTACAACTGCAGTGCACGAGATGATAAAACCTTGTGAGCTATAGTTCCACATCAAGAGCCTTGAAGAGCCTGTGATAAATCCACTGCTGCCTGTGTGATAGAATATGCCTAACAGCCCTTGCTCAGTTAGCGAGTAATGGATCTTCTTCTCCAGTTGGCATATTGATGTCATCTGATAGCCAAATTTTAATCATCCTTAAAAGGCTTTTAGGGGGAGGGAGTTCTGAACATCATTCAATACATATCCAACCAACTTGCACAAGTTAGGCCAAGACATTCTTCAAGAACTTGTTCTCGCTGGTTAATGCCAAGACCCAAACAACCTTTGAGATCCTAATTGTTGTCACAAAGCCACAGCTTTCCGTTTGCAAGTCCTGAGCAAGGCTGTTAAAGAGAGGGTGTTTTGGAGGTCATTAATTCACAGTTGCGAGCAACCTGGCAGCATGTAATACCCATATAAGAAGGCATCACTGATTCCCACCTCCCTTGACAATGCCCTTGTGTGACATAACTTCAAAGGTAGGAATTAAGTGCAGACATATCACTGGCAAAAGCTGTTACTTTGGCCCTGGGATTGGCTCTTGGTAGCAGCATTAGCTGTGCCATTGCAACAACGTTGGCACCTATGCCGCAACCCTATGGCCTCCAGGACTGGAACATGGGGTCACAACACCAAACAACTTTGTAAAACATTCAGACCCTGACTGGGATAGCCCTGATCTCCTCAGAGCTCAGGAGCTAAGTAGGGCTGGCTCTGGCTAGGATTTGGATGGGAGATCACCA
>NW_015163824.1:15838-28841 GCF_001447785.1 Gekko japonicus | reverse complement strand
CTGCGGGGTGCAGCGACTAGCTGGTATGTAGGGCACCACAACTTGGAGGCGATGGAGTTGGAGAGTGTTGATGCCTTTATGTGGGCGCTGCGAGCCCGGTTCGAAGACCGCACGCCGGGCAAAAAGGAGGAGGTGTTCCTCCGTACTTTCAAACAAGGCAAGTTATCCATCCGGGAGTATTCCACCGAGTTTCACTGGCAAGCGGCCGAAATCCGGGACTGGACAGACCCAGTGTTCGTGCAGCAGTACCAGTTGGGCCTGAATGCAGAGATTCGAAACTCGGTTTTGGGGACCCGAGACCCGCGAACCTTGGCGGCGTGGATGCAGGAGGCAGAGAGCGCCAAAAGCCGCTTGCACACTATGCACCTGGATATTAATATCGGATGGGCTGCAACAAAAAACACTTATATGGCTAAAAAGTGCACTTCAGAACCAACAGGTTCAGTAGCCAAGAACACAGAAAAATAAATGCTACATGCAATGCTATTATGTTAAGGACTTGTGAGAAAAACTTGAAAATTTACAGAGACAAAAACGGTGAGAACGGTCTCTCAATACGTAGCAGGGGATGAGCTTTTGTGAGTCTGAAGAAGCCTGGAGAAGTGAGCAGTGACTCAGGAAAGCTCCTCCCCTGCCACAAATTTTGTTAGTCTTCAAGGTGCTACTGGACTCTTGCTCTTTTCTACTGCTACAGACAGACTAACATGGCTGCCCATCTTGAACAGTTTCTCAAAATGTATACTGGTCTGAATAAAACTCTGGTGGTGTTTTTATAAAATTATAGTAGTTTCCACCAAATTCCAGCACGATGCAGAGGCAGAAGCTTGGAGTGCCATTTGCCAGCATGGTGCTAGTCTGGTCCATCGCAAATAAGTGAACAATGCAGTTGAAGGGGCCTACCTCCTTTGCCCCCTGCCACCCCTTGCCTCTTAGTGCCCCTAGGGAATGTGACTGCTTCCCAGGGGGCGTTACCACCCATTTTGGGAACCACTGGTCTAAGGGGAGCTGAAGGCGCCTGCCAAATGGCATTTAGAGGGTGTCAGGTTCCATAGCCAACAACTGAGTACACGCTTATCAGAAAGGTTATACTTTATTGAAGCGCTATAAAAGCATTACCAAAGACACTGTTAAGAATGGCGGAGCCTCTACAAGCATAATGGGATATAGGGTATTCATATGCACACACACCCTTCCTTGGGCCAATCAGCCACATTCCCGCGCACGGGAGAAGGAGCCCCAGGCCGTTAGAGCCAAAAGCTGGGAACCGACAGCGCTCCCACGGTTCCCTCACTCCCAGACACCACACCACCTGCACAGCTATAGATAAGCAAGCGTTACAGCAGTGAAGAAGTACAGAAGGAATGCAGCAGTACTTTGTACACAGGTCACTGAAACATCTGACCCCTCCCGCTACCATGGCAGCATAGCTGACAGAGGGCTGGTGGCCAGGGGTCATTTCCTGCGGGAGTGCACCGGAGCGGAGCTCTGGCAGTAAGGAGCCCAGGGGGCAGGCACATGCAACAAGCCCCACCCCCTGCTCACAGCAGCCCTCAGTTGGGCCACAAGGAGCAAGAAGCAGCCAGGTAAGTTGCAGAGCCCCCCCGGCCTGCCTTCAGGTACAAGCTCTACCTCCTCTGTGAGGGCAGATATGCGTATTCCATCCCCACCCATAGCTAGCAATCCAAAACAGTCCAGTGGAGCCTGAGCGGTGGGTGTTGCCTTCTGACACACTTCCGGTGATGTCAGGGGGTGTGGCATATGCAAATAAGTTATGCTAATGAGCTATGCTAATGAGCTCCCGCACCTCTTTTTCTACGAAATGACCCCTGGAGAGGGCCTTTTTGGTGGCAGCCCCATGATGGCGAACCTCCCCAGGGCCCCCCCTTACTTTCAGTCTTCAGGAGGCAGTTGAAGACAGTTTTATTTAGGGCTGCATCGGACTAATTTAGTGTTTATTTACTGGCAGTCGTGAACACAAACACGAGAAGCCGCCTTCTACTGAATCAGATCCTAGGTCCACCAAAGTCAGTATTGTCTCCTCAGACTAGGGTTGTGTTGTCCCCCGGTCGGGGCACGGGATCCCCCAATTTTGGGGGGCCCAATCCGTTGGCAGCCAGCTGGCTGGCAGGGGAAGCCTCACTTCTGAACACCGGTAGTGACATCATCACGCTGAGGGCATTGCGGCAACGCTCTGGCATTTGGGGGAGGGGACTCTATGGTTACCATAGAGTTTTTGCCCAGAACGCTAGAGTGTCACTGCACGACATCACTACACAGTTTGGTGTAGTGGGAATTAGGTTCAAATTTACATTTGTAATTCCAAAAATCATTTTCTTTACCTTTCGCCAATACTTTTGTGCATTTGTACAATTCCACCACATATGGTAGCATGTACCAACCATTCTCTTTGTCCCGCTCCGGGGGTCGCGGGCAGCGTGCAGCAAGCCACAGGACCCCCAACGAACCCCCAAGGATCCCCTAGCCCTGACTCACCAGAAGAGGCCCGGCGCGGCGGAGATGCAGCAACCCAACGGCCGACAGCTCTGAGGGCAGCCGGGAGCCGCGGGAGGGGTGGGGGCCGTGCACGGCAGTAGGAGTGGGCTCCTCGTCGTTGGGGCGGCGGGGAGACGAGCGGGCCAAACAGCGAGCCGGGAAACACCGGCAAAGGAGGAAAGCCATGGAGCGGCGGCGGCGGCGCGGCCTCAAGGCTGCCACCGGCGTGCGCACAGCTGGGAACCGCCCTCTGGGCGTCTTCCCTTTTGAACAGGGGTGGGTCCCAGGGAAGGGGAAGGAGGGTGGCCCAGGGGGAGGAGCAGAGGGGAATAAAAGACGGAGAGATGAGAGGGCCGGGGAGGAGTAGCACGCAGGGGACAGAAGGTCAGAGAGAAAAGCAGAAGGAAGCAGAGAGACGGGAAGCTACAAAAAGGGGACCCAGCGTGCTGGCAGAGGGGCGCCAGGGGGGCACTCAACCCCGCCCCCTGCCATTCTGAGGCCTTCCTCTTCTCCATCTTTTCCTCTGGACGCCCCTGGTACCTGGACCACCCGACTTCCTCCCCCCCTCGTGGCATGGACAGACTGCATCAAGACGGCCACCGGGGGCGCCATCCCCAAGACCAAGGGGGAACGCGACACTCTTAGATTTCCAACATCTATTTGTATAATTTTTATATCGTTTCTCAATTTTTTCTAGCATCCAGTGCCATCTATAAACCATCTTGAGTACATTCTCCTAATATGCTGTAGCTCTCATAATTCTAGCAGTCCTCCATATTCTTAACCATGCATCTATATCAAGGGTATGACCAATATCCTCCATCCAGGAGATCATAGAAGGTTTCATCGTTTCCTCTAACATATAATCCGCTAGCAACAAATTATATAGTTTTTGAATCAGTTTGTCATTGGCGGAGAGCCAGATTTTATCCAGCTCATTCTTACCAGTTTCGAACCCATATATACTGCATCTTTAGCATATCTAGACTTTAATTGTAAATATTGCCACCACGAAAACTGTATATTATGTTTTAACAATTTTTCCTCCGTTTTTAACTTATTTTTTTTTAGTAAGTTTTCATACAGTTCTCTATTCCTTGCTGTAGTTAAAGATGGTTTTACAAGAGCTTCTAGGGGTGCCACCCATTTAGGAGTTTTCTGGTAATATCTACATGTTTTAATTAGTACTCTTCTTAGTATGTGATTGTGAAAGAGTGAATTTTTTCCTTCCCGTACCATGTATACGTGTGCCACCCCATATACAAATCATGCCCCTAATGAGCTATGCTAATGAGCTCCTGCACCTCTTTTTCTACGAAATGACCCCTGCTGGTGGCTACCAGACACACTTCTGCTATCCCAGGAGGAAAACTTTCGACAGTTCAAAAGGGCCCAAAGCAGAAGCCTGAGTTTTACAGCCAGGTGGCAAGAAGAATGCTCTGCGTCGGTATGAGCAGGCTCAAATGTGCCTTACCTCTGAGGGTGTGCTGCTTGCTTTGGGCAGAAGGAGTGCTACTTGCCCTGACCTCGACAGTCCAGGCTAGTGTGATCTCATCAGACCTCAGAAGCTAAGCAGGGCTGGCCCTGGCTAGTATTTCGATGGGAGACCACCAAGGAAGCCCAGGGCTGCTATGCAGAGGCAGGCCATGGCCAAGCAGCTCTGTTAGTCTCATGCCTTGACAACCCTACGGGGTCACCATGAGTCAGCCGCTTTACCAATTCCCCCCATCTCTTGGGGTGCTCAGAGTGCCTCTTTGTAAGCAAATAAATAATGACGAAAATGCCACATGCCTCCTATACTTTCACCATCCAAGGAAAGAGCCCCTGCCCCTGAAGCTTCCTGGTACTGGTGAGCTGCACATAATACATGTGTATGGAGGTGCGGAGACTACAGCGAACATCCAAAACATGCATTGCAATGGACTGCTGGCAAAGCTGTGTGTCTCAGGTGCTTCCATGAGCATCTTTCTGTTTAGAGGCTGAAAAGGAATGAGAGGGAGCTGCTGGCAGCACTGTGGACTCATCTGCCCTCCGTGAAACCCCACAGGTCCAGAGCGCGGGAAGCTGCTTCTCCTGAGCCTCTAAAACCACTCCCGGAGAACCACATCTCTATCTTTTCTTACTCAGATCAGCTACTAACGACTCTGAGTGTCAAAGACCTTGAGTTCACACAGCAACGGCATGAGCACCATCTGATGACCTGCAGCGGAAGTATGAAGAGATTCCACCCCAAAAAACAAACCACCACTGCACAAAAGGTAAGGACAAAAGTTCTCCCTGCGGGATGGCCCATTCGCACACTGCAAGTGCCCACTCAAGACTGCAGCCATCAAACAATGGATATAATGAACCGGGCCATGGTTTCAAGAAACCAGAGAATCTCCTGTGGCTGGTCAGTTAAAAGGTTTCTTTGCCTTGACAAAATGACCACTTGGTTCGTACAACTTGGCCCCCTTAATTACGGTGTTCACAAAGAAGAGCTACCCTTGTTGGGGAGGCTGTAGTCCCCCTCCCCCAATATCTAAGATTTGGTTACTCTAATCGTAACAGCTTCTTTGGGTCTCTGTTTCTTTCATCCGGCCTTCATAATTCTCATTCACATAATGGGATTTCATCTAATGCAGGATGGGGTTGCCAACTTATCAGGTTTTGACCAGCTCAGCCAGAAGTGGGGTATCTGAGCCAGGTTTCGAAAGTGGAAAGCTGGGTTTCCCACCATCCACACCATTTCTCCCCCTGCAAATTAGTACAGTCAGTGCGGCCCAGAATGCTGGACTAGGATTGGGAGGTTCAAATCTCCACTCTGCCATGGAAGTGACCTTGGGCCAGTCACACTCTCTCAGCCTAACCTACCTCATAGAGTTGTTGTGAGGATAAAATGAAGAAGAGGAGAACCATATACTCTGCCCTAGCCCTTGGGAGGAAGGATGGGATAAAAATGTGACAGTCTACTTTGCATTTACATATGTTGGGCATTAGAGGCTCTCAAAAGTTATGAATGCGCGCAATGTTGCACAAGCTAAATTTAAAAAACAGCCAACTTTCTAAGTCCAGCTCTGTTCTGGCAGTGGGGAATAGTAATCAAATTTTTAGTCCATCGAGTTATCTTTTTTTGCTGGAATCCCCCAAATACTGCAGAGCTTTTACACTGGCCAGATTTAACGCTCTCCCATCAGCCCTTCTTGAGGGGAGATATACACGCACTGTGTATGTACAATGTCTCTGTTCTTGTCAATCTGGATCGGTAGAGACAAGCAAGCATGTACTTTTACACTGCCAGTTTTACCAGAATATTAGGAAAATATACACCACTCCAATTATATCCAAGTATCCAGGTAGATCTAATCATTTTTATACTTCTTTTCTCCTTGCTGATTGTTGTAACGAAATTAATTTCAAGATAGTGAGATTTTGTGCTTCAACATGTGTAATTAGGCAGAAGATCATTTAATTTCAAGATAGTGAGATTTTGTGCTTTTGTGTAATTAGGCAGAAGATCACTGCTTCATTTTAACAATTTTAATGGATTTTATTTTAGTAATGTATGTTTACACTTCTAATTAACACATTCTGATATGTAGCAATATGTAAGCAATATGTAGCAATGTAAGTGATTGCACCCAATGTATACTTACATTACTAATTAACATGTTCAGACATGTAACAAATATATACATTTACATAATTGCTGATATATATGCTGATCTTGGATCATAATAAACAATCGTAATAAACATACTGAATTGAGTCCTAACTGGGTATGTCCAAGAGTCCCGCTGAGTAACAAGGAGAATTCTGGCTGGCCCCTGGGCCACTCATCTTCTACTTCGTGCCCCACTGCAGGATCGTGCTGTACTTCTGGGTGGTGCAGAAGAGGAAAAAGAGAAATAGGAGGGTTTGGCAGAGATGTTAAATCTTCTGGGCCAGCTCAGCCTACTGAGGCTTAGGACAGCAGCAACCAGAAGCAGCCATAACTTCTGCTTTGCATGCAGAAGATTCCATGTTGGATAGCAGGCATCTCTTGTTGGGAGGAACTTTCCAAGAGCTCTGCTTGAGACCACAGTTAGAACCTCTGTCCATCAGAGTGGACACCAGATAAGCAATGTGTGGGAATTAGAGACTCCCGTGAGGCAAGCCCAGGAGTTCTCAAGTTCTTACTGGGAGATTGGCTTGGCAAATGCACAAGGTCTTCTGATTCTGCATGAGTCTGCTGAATTACTGAGAGCACAAACTCTGCAACATCCAAGCAAGATGATATGAGCTATGAGTAAAGAACATTCTGTGAAACACACTGTGATTCTAGCCTAGAGTCTTTTACTGTTTGTAACATTTCCACTGGACAGGGAAAGGGGGGGGGGAGAAATGTGTGTGAGCCTGCTCTGAATAAAGCGCTTCTGACAGCCTGTCAGAGAGAACAGTTTGGTACAGAGAGACAGAGCTGACAGAAAGCTGGTCAGTAAGCTTCAAGAAATCTGTTGTGGTGTGTTGTTATTGAACCCTCAAAGTCTACAGCAATGGAGTAGGGGTAGCCAGTGACGGGATGCTGCTTTAAGTTGCCCAGCCCACCACCCTGATCCACCTGAAACTTCATATGAAAATAAATGACACATCTTGTCCAGCTCCATGGCCCCCTCCAGAATTCTGTCCTCGTGGTCCCCTCTCTTGGCAGCCCTAGGGAGTACAGGACTATCAATGTAGCCTTAGTTCGGGCTGTATCACCTTAACTGCCATGGCTTCTCTTATAGAATCCTGGGAATTGTAGTCTGCTGAGAATTCTAGAGATTCCTGTCCAGCACTCCTGCACCCACCCACACATTGATTAAGATTCCCCAGGAAGAAGTGACTGCTTAAGTATGCAAACGTGGCTGTGGCTATGCCCAGGTCTGTTCTCTGAAGAGACTGTACAACTCTTCTCCAGACCACGATTCTCTGCATCGCCTATGAAGCCAGGTGAGTATTCGTGTGGACTGGAGGCGCAGGTCCCGGTTGCAAAGAATGCATGAAAAGTGTAGTTAGATTGTGCGTCTATGGACTTCTGCCCTGAGCTGGGATCTGAAGCCTTCCAGTTCCAAAGTTCACCTTGCGACCCATTGGCTGTCTACAAGAGCGCAGCGCGGCACTCCACACAAAGGGAATGCACTTATGGAAGTCATAAATGCAAAGAGATGATGAACGCAGGATACAGAGCAGCAGAAAGCAATTGAGTCTCTTGTTCCCCACCCTGAAAAGAGGCATCACCAGGAATCTAGGAGATAAAGCTTTTTTTTTTTTTTGTACCAAAGCTGTGGGCTGGTAAGAGGTTCGCTGCTTTCAACAGTAATGTAAGCACACCTGCCAAAACAGCCTTCTATTAATGTTTATTTTCCATTCTTCCTTTTGCTGCGACCTGATAGAAAGGAGCTGACAAAGGATCCTTTTTTCCCCTCCCTCCATGAGCTATTTTTGAACATTCTGCGTACGTTTATTGTTTGACTGGGTGCGTATGAAATCTCTCATTATTAGCCATTTACTCTTCCTAAAACCTGTGAAAAGTTCAGCACAGCAGGTGACTGCACAAAAGAAGCTCCCAAAACATTACAACTTTTGTGTTAGCCAACGGGCGGCACCCAGGAGATCAAGCCAGTGAATGCTCTCTCACGCACGATGACTTCACCACATTTAAAGACTAAAGTCAATACCAAACGGAACTCTTATGTCATAAGGTGAAATAAAAGAAGCCCTTTTCATGTTCGAGGTCTTTATTGAGTCGGGGACTCTTTTGTTGCTCAGCAAATGGGAGGACAATGGGTGGGAAAACAACATCAACGAGCAGCGCAAAGGTGCTGTGAAGGACACAGATTGGGTGGGCTCATTCGGAAGGTTGGTTCTGAACCTGGACGAATGCAAGCTGGGTGGAAGTTTAAGACCTAAACAGGTTTGGAAAGGGAAAGCCATTACCAATGTTGCAAATTCACTGCCTAATAAAGGACATGCCTTGCTGGATTGGCCTTAGGTGGTCGAGTGTTTTGGTCCATACAGCTGCCTATGAGATGCCTTCAAGAAAATTCCCCAGGCAAACAACATGACTGTTCCTTGTCCCTTGCTCACAGCATGTGGTAGACAGAGGTAATACCATTTACCTAACAAGGCTAAGAGCTGTTGATAAGGTCACAGGAGAGCCCATAGCTCTGTGACAGCCCATCTGCTTTGCATGCAGAAGGGTCCATGCTCGATAGCAGGCATCTCTCATTGGACGGAACTTTCCAAGAGCTCTGCTTGAGACACCAGGAAGAACCTCTGTCCACCAGAGTGGACAGTATGAGATCTGTGATGGGCCCATGGTCAGATTCAGTGTAAGGCAACTTTCATACCACCAGATCCCTGTTTTGAAGTCATCTCAGCTAAAGGCCAGCAGTGGCATGTCTTGTGGTAGAAAATGAACTAACAGAATCCCCTTTTATTCTCTCGTCCCCCCAATCCAACTGAATTAACTGGAGTATTCCAGTTTGGCTTTGGACACTGCCTAGGCTCTTTGCCAGTTAAGAAATAATGAGTATTCTTATTGCTATGGCTATTTATAAAGCATTCCTTTTCCACAAACTTTTATCTGGCTTGCCCACCACCAACAAAACACTTCTGGAGTTGGCTCTGGCTCACAAAAGCTGACGCTGCAAAAAAAAATTATTTGTCTTTAAAAGGCGCTATGAGACTTTTAAAAACCTTTTGTTTCATTTGCTGTTTTGGCTGCGGCAATTTGACATGGCTAACCTCTCTGGAATCTGTCAACAGAATATTCTGGTTTTGCCGAGAGGGACTGAAAGTGACTCGCTTGAGGTGAGACTTCACATCTTCCAATCCCACCTATTTGCCCCCTCGACAAGAGCTCAAGCAGTGTTCAGGGCAGATCAATCCAGGCATAACTGGAGCCCAGAATCACCGCTCGTTCCTGGTTTCGATGCCTGTGCTCTGATCCAGGAGGCAGAATGAGATATAAATCTATTTGCAAAAGCGTCTGTTGCTGGAGGAGATGATCTCCTTGGAAGAGTCTTCTTGGGGCTATTTGAGAGAGTACGGCATCCGGGGGTCCAATCTGTGGACACCAATGCCATTTTAGAGAACAATTCAGTCATTTCTTAAAATGTAATCTGTTGTGTGCATGTTATTAATACCATAAGCTGCCTTGAGCTCTCTAAGGAAGAAAGGCAGCTACTAAATATTTTAAAATATAATATTTTAAAAATAGTTAAAATAATTTAAATAAAATAAAGACTAAAATAATAATAGAATAATTTTAAAATGCCGCAAGGGCCCGGTCCTGATCAGATCCAGTCCAAGGCAGCTTTTGTATCCTCAGATCCCTGTTCTGAAGTCGTCTCAGCTAGAGGCCAGTAGTAGCACATCGTGTGGTAGAAAATGAACAAACAGAATCCCCTTTTCTTCTCTCCTTGTTGTCCCCGTTGTAGTAGAATTAAAGCTGTCCCTTTTCAAGTGTCAAACCCCCCCCCCCCAGAATGCCTGGTCCTACTGGGGCACAGGCCCTTGCAGCATGTTTGCATGGCTGAATTCTTCTCCAAAATGGCATCAACATCCACTGGCTGGACCCATGGACAGCATAACGTCTAGTTTGGCCCTTAGACATTGTTTCTCCCAGGGTCTTTTCACAAAACGGGGAAAGAGCCCCTAGATTTTTCCCCTTAGTGCTAAAGTCGTAAGAGCCAGGATACAATATCTCCGTTCCACCTGATGTCATTCATCTTCCTTGCTACTGAATTTTGTTTGCACGTCTGCAAAAAATGGGCACCAAGCTGGATGTGTAACAAAAAAATGTTGAGGTCCTGAGCCAGAAAAGCATCCCATGCTTGGATGGAGGGACCAGCCTTTGGGGAGACTCAAAAGAAGCCACAAAAGGTTTATGCATCACCACTGAACACGAACGTTGCTCATTCTTTAATAACATGTTCAAAGGGAAAGATGCAGCATTTTTAACGAGGGCTGTAAAAACACCTGGGTTCTCTGTTAGCCCACTCAAATGCAATGACAAAAACACATTGTGTTCACATTCCAAGGTGCAACCCCACAGTAGCGAAGCTCCAAAGGATGTTGAACAGAAACAGAGGAAGAAAGCAAGACACTTGAAATGCTAAATGTTTGATCTACATTTATACGACAACTTACACAATCCATCGCAGGGTTTGTTTCTATAAGAAGGTATAATTTCACTGAAGTAGCACAACGCTTTCTTTGCTAGAATGGTGGGCCCAGCAATTGTGTCTGGAGGCAACTGCCAGGGTAGCAATTCACCCAGGAAATTTCCTGGAGTTCTGATTTAGAACTGAATTACCAAGTAAAAAAGATGCAGACGCACAGACCCACGGTGTGAGAGTGTACACAGACCTCTGCCGGAAGGAGGGAGCAGAGCCCCAACAGCGCTGGCAAAAGAATTGCATTGGGCACCTCTCCCAACATGAAATGGAAGATTTTCCCCCAGCACCCTGTGGCATCTCAGGGGATCTCTGGGCAGTTAGGAAAGGGCCGTGGATCAACAGCAGACCATCTGTTTGGCATGCCTGAGGTCCCAGATTCAATCCCCTGGCATCTCCAGGTTAAAGGACTAGGCAGCAGGTGATGTGAAAGACCTCCACTGGAGACCCTGGAGAGCCACTGCTGGTCTGAGTAGAAAATACTGACCTCGATGGACTTCTGGTCTGATTCAGTATAAGGCAGCTTCATGTATTCAGTCTCTCATTTCAGCAAATGGCCCAAGCATCTCTGGTCAGCAGTGTGCCATGGGGCCCCAAAAAATGACCCAATGCGGATCCTCAACATATCCTGCCTCATCAGTGCTATACGTGTCAATCTGAAAGCCGTAATCCAGATAACCACTTTCCGGGAGGGGGCCCTCTATGTCATGGGTGAGGATGTTGTAAATGTCCACTGTTGCTCAGTGTGCATGATTTTCGAAGCTACCATTTACAGATTCCACCCCCCCAAGGCCATCTCAAACTAGAATGTCAGGGCAGCATCAACAATCTTATTAAAATGCAGAGAAGTTCCAGGGTACGCCATGCAAAACAAGATTATCTATCTCTCATGTTTCTATCCCCTGGAAGATCTTCGACAAGTGATTGAGCCTCACAATAGCCGCGTGAAGAAGATTCAAGGTTCGGCCCAAGATCAAGCAGGGAATTCTATGGCTCAACAGGGACTCAAACCTGCTCTTATACAGGTATTAAAATACGAACTGCAATAAGGTCTTGACCACTTCATGCCTAGCACATTAAAAAAAGGAGAAGTCAGAAGGCCAAGGAGAGAGGTGGACGATACGATAGGAATCAGAGTACTGCGCATAAATTAAAACACGTATAGCAATAAAGTCTTGATAGCTTAATGTGCTGAACTTTCCAGAAAAGCTTGGAAGACAAATAGAACCAAATGTGCAGTTCCAGTTCTAATTAGGTGTTGTGCTTTAAAACTAACACGATCTTCAGCCAAACACTCCACAAATACTGGACAGGGGAAAAAAGAGCTCTCAAGATTAAAAGTTAATGCTTCCACGCCATATTCCTCAAGGAGCCGGTTTCAAAAGGAGGGGGGCCAGGGGAGGAAATCAGAAGACTAGTGTTTTGCTGCCACCTACCGGTTTAAAAAAAAATCTGCTATTATGCCACCTAGAAAAGTCCACCATTCATTGTGCTCTCTCTCTCTCTCTATATATATATAATCTCCACTGTGAGTTGGAAGTAAAAGCGTTCAATCTCACTGCACTCCTTATCGGTACTCTGGTTTTCCCTCTCTATCTCCTAAGGCAATAAATGGACCAGACATTCAACAACACACAGGTTACAGGAACAACACCTTGGGCCCATTATTAACAGGTGTACAGGTGATACTAGAAGTAATAGCAGGCATCCACATGTACCTATTCCCATACCTATCCATTAGCACGTGAAGTGAGAGGTGGGGGTTAGAGACTGGGGGAATTCTGAGAGCAGTGTGTAGGGGGTGTGTGACATTACTCCTAGACAGGGGTCATTTCCTGCGGGAGCGCACAGGAGCGGAGCTCCGGCAGTAAGGAGCCTAGGGGGTGGGCACATGCAACAAGCCCTGCCCCCTGCTCCCAGCAGCCCTCAGTTGGGCCATGAGGAGCAAGAAGCAGCCAGGTAAGTTGCAGAGCCCCCCACCCCAGCCCACCTTCAGGTACAAGCTCTCCCTCCTCTGCGGGGACAGATCTGCACGCCCCCCCCCCAATAGCTAGCACTCCAAAACAGTCCAGTGGAGCCTGAGTGGTGGGTGTTGCCTTCTGACACACTTCCGGTGATGTCAGGGGGTGTGGCATATACAAATAAGTTATGCTAATGAGTTATGCTAATGAGCTTCTGTACCTCTTTTTCTACGAAATGACCCCTGCTCCTAGCTGATCACCCAGAAATGAGGATGCCATGTCAGTGACACTCCTGGGGTTGCCAGCTGGCCTTTTTGGATCAGGCAGGAGCAAAAACGGGGGGCAGAGTGGTCTCCCTCCCACCCACCC
>NW_015163824.1:0-15715 GCF_001447785.1 Gekko japonicus | reverse complement strand
GAAGGAACAGCAAGGCTAAGTCTCCCTTCCCAGCAGAAATACTCTGCCATTTCAAGAACATTTTGAGAGGGCTGCCCTCCCTCCTCTCCAGAGCGTCCTATTTTTCCTTCCAAAAGACAGCTACCCTCCCTCCATTCATCACTCTGAATACGGGCTGGTGTGGTATTATCACGCAAAAGCTAAAAACGAGGCTGTGAGAACACATTCACTTTGTCTGGATAAACCCTTTACTTCTCTTCAGGCACGTTGTCTTTTTGATCGTCTCTGTTTTCCGAGTCAAAAGAGGCATTATCTTGAAATGACTTGCAAAGATCAAAACAAATATTCACCAAGGAACTCTTTCCAATCCCCTCACACATCTTTCAGCATCCCTTAAAGTGCTCTTATTTTACCCTTGCTCTTTAAGACAAACAAGCAAAAAAAGAAGATTGTCAAGGCTCTGGAGAGGGTGGGACTGAGAGGAGACTCTCAACAGGCCAGCAACTGTCAACAGCTTAAGCTGCTGCCGGTTGGTCCAGCAAGTTCGCATACAGGATGACAGGGGGGAACCGTGAAATCAAACGAATATAATGTCAATATTTCACAATTGACATTTCATAAGTCCTCATTAAATATCAAAGTTTGCACTCGAAAGATTCAGGAGGTTGTATGATGAAGCTGGGCAAAACATTTCACTGGCAGAATTAGCAAACTATATTTGGTACCAAACCAGTTTCAGTTAACTTGCCACGGCTTCCTCTTTTGCCTTCCTAAGGGTCTCTTCTTGTTTCCCAGTAGATCAACAGAGCACTTATTTCAGGTGGGTAACAGGTTTAAAACAAAACAGGGTAGTAATTGGGGAATGTACTGGACTCCAAAATGAGCCAGTTTTCTAGGCCAAGCCTACCAAACCTGTGACTGAATTAACTGTATTTTGCTTTCATCTCTCACATTTGAAAAGTAGCACTTCAGAGCTGGGGACCTCAGAGCTGTTCCAGATGTGATTAAAAGGGCATAAAGATGCTGGGCAGGCCTGTAGCTACAGTGGGGCA
Organism: Gekko japonicus; assembly: GCF_001447785.1. Taxonomy (NCBI): domain Eukaryota; kingdom Metazoa; phylum Chordata; class Lepidosauria; order Squamata; family Gekkonidae; genus Gekko; species Gekko japonicus. The sequence continues at coordinate 14,684 of NW_015163824.1, read as the reverse complement.
TCTCGGGGCCTGGCCCCCTGACTTACTGCCAAGCCCCCCCTTCCCATCCAGCCCAGATGCTCCTTTGGGGTGTGTGTGCAGGAGTGTGTGCAGGGTGCCCCATGACTTACTTAAAGCCCCCCTCGAATTTAAAAAATCCTGGCTACAGGCCTGGCGCTAGGGACACAATGTACCCTGGCCCAGCTTCCTTCTCTCTCAGCCCCACCTGCCTCACAGGGTGAGGGAGGGAAGGGGAGAGGGAGGGAAGATGATTTGTAAGCTGCTCCAAGACTCCTTTGGGCAGTGAAGAACGGGGTATAAAACCAACACTTCTTCTTGTCGGCTCTCAGTCTTTAAAATCTTCCCCAGGTATTCGGGGCAAGGTCGAGAAGAAAACAGGAAGTGCGGCACAAGTGTAAGCTGCATTTCCTGTCCTTTCCACCCACTTAACCTTCATATCTGAAAGCTCTCTGTAACACATCAGTTCTATTTTATTTTTGGCTGTGAACTTCTAATGTGTTTGAGGGCCTAAAAATACTCTCTCCGCAGGACAGTGATAGTTACAGACAAGCTGTGGTGGTGGAAAGTGCCGTCAAGTTGCAGCTGACTTACGGAAACCCCATAGTGTTTTCAAGGCAAGAGACAAAGAGAGGTGGTTTGCCATTGCCTGCCTCTGCGTAGCAACCAATGCTCCCTCTAAGCTGTGGAGTCTCGTGAGCAAAAATCCTACTTTGTGAGCGACCGGTATTAAAGTTGTGAGCAAAAACAATTGGCTACTGCATAAATTAGTTTGCTCTGGAGCCCTCCTTCCTGAGTTAAGACAGAAATATGTGAGCTGGAGGCTGAAAAACTGTGAGCTAGCTCACACTAACTCAGATTAGAGGGAACACTGGTAGCAGCCCTGGACTTCCTTGGTAGTCTCCCATCCAAATACCAACCGGGGCCAATCCTGCTCAACCTCTGAGATCTGATGAGGTTGGGCCAGCCGAGGCCGTCCAGACAAGCTGCTCTAGTGAAAAACACCCCTGTCCCCTGCCCGCACGAGTGGCCCTTAGGGTTTTAAATTTTCCCATAGAAACACTCCAGACATAAATTAACAATACGGCAGGTGGCAATAAAGCATCAAAGCAAATATCCTCCATTTGGGCCTCCAAAGGTGATTAGGTGTCTCTTAAGGCTTACTCATCTGCCTGTGCAAGTCAAAATCCCAAACCAATCGGAGACTTCCGGTCTATGGATTGGCGATGGCAGTCGCTCTCCCCAGAGCTTGGGGAGGTGATTAGCACTCCATCGGCATGGAGGGGTGCCACCTGAAGTGGCACTCCCACGGAGGCTTTGTGAAAGGCTCCAGGCCAGAGAGCTTTGAGGGTTTGCCTCTTCGACAGCTTGCTGCCGGAGAATCGAGGCTTCCCTGCACTCTGAAGGTCCTACCAATGAGTGGCCTTAGAGCACAAGCTAACCCGACCGGGACAAGCGGAGGAGACCGAGCGGAACAACGATTGATGTGAGCAAGGTCAGGAATGTGACCAACAATGAACGTGAGTTCTAAGTAAATGAACTTTGATAAACGGCACCCCCGCTCGCTGTGGGAAAAGCGGAGTGCAAAGAGGGACGCCTCTGAAGCACAAGGACAGATAAACGCAGCGAAGGGGGAGTGGGAGGAAATAGACAGCGTGTGTATTTTGAGAGACTTACTTGAGTGCAAATAGCGAATTGACGAGTGCTTCGAGCCCGGGAGAAGCAGTTTGAAAGTGTAAACAAAGTTGGAAAATGGCGGCATCACGAGGAAAGTTTAAAGCGAAGCCTCAGAGTCCAAGGCCGGAAGAGGGAGCTGACGTCATGAAGCTGTTAGCGGATATGCTCAAGTCAGTGATGGATCAGCTCGATGGTATTAACCAGCAACTGACCTCGTTAAATCAAAACTTCACTTCACAACAGCGACAGCTGGCAGAAATGGGGGGGAAAAGTGGAGCTGGTGGCTGAGAAAGTTACAGAGATAGACACCTCAAGCAAGAAGATGAAGAAAAGAATAGGTGAAGTGGAAATGAAACAAAACCTTCAAGAAAATCTTTTGTTGCAGCTGCAAATGGAAAAGGCTAATATGATTCTCAGGTTCCAGGGGGTTCCTGAGACAGAAAAAGAAGATTTGAAAAAGACTCTGGGTGAGATTATCGCTCCAGTGACAGGCTTGCCAGTGGAGGACATAATAAAAGATATGGAGACAGCTTATAGGGCTTACTCCAATTATATTAAAAAAAATAGCCTGCTTGGAGAAAGGTGTCATCTTTAAAATCAACGATAGAAGGGAGAAGATAGACTCCATCTTCAAAGTCAAAGAATTCTTGAGACTTCAGCTGGGATCGGGGGAAGACTCTAAAGAGGAAGAACCTAAGTCAAGTGACTCAGCTGCCTCGGGAACGGATGAGGACTCTGCTGCAGAAGCGGGTGCGGGAGCAATGAAAACTGTATATGATTTTAGAGACAGAAAGCCGAAGTAAGGGCAGAAGGACTCTGATAAATGGCCCTTTGAAACAAAGAAGATGCTCAGAAAGTTCTCTCATAATAACTAATTTACTAATACAGAACAATGTGAAAAACAAGAACTCTACAAGTATATTGTTTTACTAACTCTTTTAATACTAATATTAAGTTTAACATAAAGGGGGTCTCCCACTCTTGGGTTTTTAGTTAGTGTGGGTATCTTTCCTTTATCCATAGTTGTAGTTTCCCTTCCTATATTTTTCTTTGTAGTTTGTAGTCATATTGAAAAAATAAAAAAGTTTTTAAAAAAACCCCAAACCAATTGCATCAGTCACTGCTCCCCCCCGCAAACTCTTCTCCCCAAAGTTGAGAGCTGAAAGTCCCACCAAGGCCTCCAGAACTCCTTCACCTCTTTCCTGTCCTGTATAATGAAAGAGATTTCCACAGTGCCCCCTCCTAACCCCCCCAGACATACGATCGTGAGTTTAATCACACTAACAAAGAAGAAATTTGTACGATGTGATTGACACGGCCTGGATTCCTGTATAATGAAGGAGATTTCCACAGTGCCCCCTCCTAACCCCCCCAGACATACGATCGTGAGTTTAATCACACTAACAAAGAAGAAATTTGTACGATGTGATTGACACGGCCTGGATTCTTGCTGTCAAAGACCTGTATGTCAATCAATAGAATTCTATATGGCATCTGTTTACAGTGATCATAAGCCACTTGCTGTTAGCGTCATCATAAATCTTTGACGGAAACTAACTGGAACCCTCATGCCCTGTGTTTCTTTGCCTATGAATTATGGCAGACTTGCTTCCATGTTCTCATGAGCCAACATGTATGAGAGAGGAATAGTATTCTGCTCCTGCCCACCAATGCCACACAAAAAAATTGAGATAGTCTAAGGAATGAGTGGAGTAAGAGACCCTTCTTTGCTGCTTCCTTGTCTTCCCCTGCACTTCATTTTACAGCTGTTTGTTTGTATTGATTCTGCAGCTTTTCCACACTCCGGACTCCTGCTTCTTTGCAGAACATGTGCGAATCGCATCAAACGCCACTGGATGATTAATAAAGGCCCGTCTCAGATTCCTTCACAGTTTCTTTTGGCAGGTTGTGCATTCTCTTCCACTTTCCCCATAAAAGTATTTCTAAGATCTTCAAGAAACCAGGAAAAAAACCTTTATGTTCTACAAAATGCTAGACACAGGCAGTGTCCAAATGCAGCTGTCACAAATGAAGTAAAGGCATGTGTGCAAGAGGTCATGCAGTGGAGCAAACAGAACATTGGGCTCAGGCACTGGGTTCAGATCCTCACTTAGCCATGAAATTCATTGGGTGGGACTGAGAAGTCAAATAAATCTCAGCCTAAACCTCTTTACAGGCTTGTTAGGGTTAAAAAAAGGTATAGCCTTGTGTTTCTTAAACTTTTCAGACTCAAATCTGCTTCAAAGGGGGGGACAGACATCTCCAGGGCCGGCCCGAGGTATTTCGGCGCCCTAGGTGAAACTAGCGCCCCCCCAGGCAAGGCTGCCTTGTGGTGCCCTCCCTCACCTTGTGTCCCCCCTCACCGCTGCGTGCCTCTCCTGCGCTCATGCCGGGTGCTAAGCTGGGCACATCAGGTGGGGGGAGAGGGGGCTACAAGGCTCTTTGGAGGGCAGCCCTTCTGTTTTTTCTTTTCCCCCCCCGCTCGCTTCCCCCCATCTCTCCTTCCCCCCTGGGGGGATCAGGACTCCCCCAGCCCCGGGGGCGGCGCCAAGGAGACTCGCTGAGGGTGGCGTGGAGGAGTCATCCGGTCCGAGCAGGCCTGTCTCGGAGGAGGAAGCAGCGGCGGGTCTGCTCCAGCCCCCTCTATGCACCACGCACACCTACCTGAGACGCCCTGCCGCTGGGCCCTTCAGGCGGCGCCATCCGCCTCCTCCCTGCCCTGCAGGCCACCTGCGCCTCGGGACAGGCCCCGAGCGCAGCGGCGAGGGGGCGTTTCCTCCCTCCTCGCTTCCTTCCCCGCCCGCTTCTGGCGCACTGGGTGCTGGACTCAGGGTAAAAGAGGCGGTGTCGGTGTCAGCTATGCTGCCATGATGGGGGGGGGATCCATTCTCGTGCTCTATGGGCCAGATGCTGCTTCTTTACTTTTGCTTCTGTACTGCTTGCTTATCAATGACCTTGCAGGTTGCTTGTGTAGTGTCTGGGATGCCTGGAACCGTGGGAGCGCTTTTGGTTCCCAGCTGCGGCCTCTAACGGCCTGGGGACCCTTCTCCCGCGGGCGGGAGCCAGGCTAATTGGCTTATGGAAAGGGGGGGTGCATGTGAATACCCTATATCCTATTATGCTTGTAGGAATGTTGCCATTCTTAACAGTGACTTTGTTACTGCCTCTATAGCTCTGCAATAAAGTATAACCTTTCTGATAAGGTTGAACTCCGTTGTTGGCCGTGGAACCTGACATTCTGTTAAGAATGGCAACGTTCCTACAAGCATAATGGGATATAGGGTATTCGTAGTCCCCGTCAGGGACTAGATACATGCAGGGCTTTTGGTGGGGGGGGCCGAGTGCAGTTTGGTGCCCCTAAGGGCCGGCTTGCTCTAGACGAACGCCTAGTTCGCCTAGTGAACGAGCTGGCCCTGGACATCTCTGACAGAAAAGTGATAGTGTCAATGTTTGAATAGGGGTGGTGAAATATAGCTAAATCACATAGAAAATAGCAAACGGAGAGTCTAGCTGCTTTGAAGAGCTGGCTCTGTCTTGCATGGGAAGCCTTTTTGGATTTTCTGCCTGAAATGCATCCAAATATCTGGGGGGAGGGGTTGCTTCCCTCCACCAGTTTCAGAACTTTGTTAGTATAAAATCTGTCTAAATAAGTCTGGTAGCAATCATAGCTGGTTGTGAATATCTTTGCCTGTAATGCAACAGAGTGATAAAAAAGGATTGATCTTTGACCTCTCAGGGAATCAAGAGCCAGAATAAAGAGGCTATTATTATGTACAAGCAATAATGTTTGGCCCTGCCTAAGGAAATCTCATGCGCCTCACCTTCTGCGTGTGCAGACGGATTGCACCCAAACATTCCTTCCTGCCAACACTCCAATGCAACAAAGCGCGCCCTTCAGAGGGCTTGCAAAGTCCCTTCTCCGCTTCCATCTCCTTGCTGCCAACCTCGCTTACAAATCACATCAACAGTGCATCTGTGGTTCATCTTCGATCTGCAGCCAGAACAAACATGGAGCACACAGTGCCCAAAGATGGGTGGGGTGGGGGGGATAGCATCCAGGTTAAAGTTACTTTTCCTTGGATAACAATATACTGAAATCTGGAGTTCCTGAAATGAACCTTGCATGGGAGTCAATGATCAGAGGCACAAGACCCTTGGGAAATGTTGCTCCTTCTTGGCTGGACCTGCTTCCCAAGCTTCTGATCACTGAGCCCTCTGCTGCATTTTCTGGCTGGCTGATCTGAAGAGCAACCTCAGAAAATCATCCGGTTGCCTGCGCCAACAGCTGCCCCAAACCCAGGACATCCCCCATCTGTTCCTTTTGATATGTTGAAATCGTTATGCGTTTGAGATAAAGGCAACTTTTCTGGTTGGGAATTATGGGATAACACAAACTGCACAATTTTTCAGAAACTGGAAAACCAAAAGCCTATTCACACCATCGTTTTTGTGTGTGGTAGCCACAGAACATAAGAAGAGCCCTGCTGGATCAGACCAACAGTCCATCTACTCCAGCATCCTGTCTCACACAGTGGCCAATCAGTTCCTCTGAACATACAACAACAGGACATATAGGCCAAGGCCTTCCCCGGTGTTGCCTTCTGGCTCTGGGATTCAGAGGCTTAGTGCCTCTGACTGTGGAGGTTCCCCTCCATCACCACAGCTAGTAGCTATGGATAGACTGATCCTCCATGAATTTATCTAATCCCCTTTGAAAGCTATGTATTCCTGTGGCCATCACTGCATCCTCTGGCAACGAATTCCATGTTTTAACCACTCTCTGTGTAAAGAAATATTTCCTTTTTCTGTCCTAAACCTACAGCTCATCAGCTTCATTGGACGAGACCTGCTTTTCCATTGGCCAGAGGAACTGCATGTTCCAGAGGGCTGGTGGAGCATGCAAAATCCCCTTATGGGAGCACGAGAGTCTCTCGGGCAAAATTCTCACTTGACCCGGGGAAGGGCTGTGGCTCACTGGAAGAGCATCTGCTTGGTGTGCGGAAGGTTCCAGGTTCAATCCATGACATTTCCAGTTGAAAGGATCAAGAAGTAGATGATGTGAAAGACCTCTGCCTGAGACTTCGGAGAGCCACTGCTACCGGCCTGAGTAGACAATATTGACCTCGATGGACGGATGGTTTGATTACGTATAAGGCAGCTTCATGTGTGTTTTCATGTGCACAACCAGGTTAGAAGCATCTGTGCATGAGACAGACAGCCCGGACAGTTGTATCTACCAAATCCTGCCGCTGGCCATGGTGGGCCTCTGCCTCCAAGCAGACTATCTCCTTGTTGTGGCTTACTGAAAGCAAGACCCTGCAATGCTGGATGCAGACCACCACTGAAACATAGGAAACTGTGATCCATGCGATGGTCACCTCGAGATTAGACTACTGTAAAGCTCTCTACATGGGGCTGCCCCTGTCGCCGATTCAGAAGCTGTAGCTAGTACAGAACACTGCAGACAGGCTGTTGATGGGTCTCCCCAGGTGGGAGCACATCCAGCCTGTGCTGAGGACACTGCACTGGCTCCCAATAGCATACCAAATCCACTTCAAGGTGCTGGTTCTTACCTTTAAAGAACTATATGGCCAGGGTCCGACATACCTATGGGACCGCCTTTCCCCATATATACTCCAGAGAGCACTACAGTTGGAGTCTCAAAATCGATTGACCCTCCCTGGCCCCAAGGAGGCTAAGCTGGCTACCACCAGGGCAGGGACCTTTTCAGTGTCGGCCCCATCCTGGTGGAATGAGCTCCCGGAGGAGATCAGGGCCCTGCGGGATCTGTCACAGTTCTGCAGGGCCTGCAAGACGGAGCTCTTCCACCAGGCGTTTAGTTAGGGGCCACCACTGTTTTAAAGCCCTGGCTCTTGGTCTTGACATTGAGCCGATACCGCAGGAAACCATGAGCATAATAGCATCTGGCAAGTGGAAATCTATTCTGAAAGCGAGCCATCTTGGTTAATTAATTAATTAATTAATTAATTGCCGCCAGCACTTTGTGAATTTGTATCTGTTTTAACTGCGGTGTTTTTATATGATTGTATGATGTTTTAACTGTATTTATGTTTGAGTGGAAGCCGCCCTGAGCCTGCTTTGCGGGGAGGGCAGGGTATAAATGAGCCAAATAAATAAATAAATAAAACTGTGTCATACTGACACAAAACATGAGATCAGCAAGCACCAAAACTGCTTATTCTGTTATTATCCAAGACCTTAGGAGGAGAAAGTCCTTTCCTGACTCTGGCTACTTGAGATCTTTAACTGGAAGTGTTGGGGATTGAATCTGGGGCCTTCTTGCTTGCAAAGTGTGGGATCTACCGCTGAGCTATGACCCTGGCATACGTTGAGGCTGGGAGGCGATAAAAGTGAGGGTGGTTTCCCTGGGGCCACCATATGTGAAAGTGAAAATGAGATTCAGCCCTTACTTAGAGCTAATGCTGACAGATTTGCTACAAGCTAGGAAGTGCAAGCTGCTGTCTTTCTGCCTCGGTTTCCCACGTAAAACAGGACTCATAAGGCCAACTTCAACGGAATTGGTGTTAGGTCAAACAAGAAAGGTTCGAAAGATCTTTGTACTTTCAAATGCCAAGAATGATCCCTAAATATATACATGTGCCTTACCTTTTACAAAGCCATGGTCTTAATCTCTCTGCATGTATTTATTTATTTCTATCCTGCGTTCCTCCCCGAAGGGGACCGAAAACGGCATACACCGTTCTCCACTCCTCCATCTTATCCTTCCAACAACCCTGTGAGGTAGGGTTAGGCTGAGAGTGTGTGACTGGCCCAAGGTCACCCAGTAGACTTCCATGGCACAAATGGGGGTTTGAACCTGGGACTCCCAGATCCTAGTCTGACACTTTAACTGCTGCACCACACTGGCTCTCACCAAGTGAAGGAAAATCAAAACACATCTCACTTCATTTGATAGCATTCATTGCTTTTTAACCTGGCTTCCTTCTCTTGCCCTCCTCCCTATGCCAAAATTTAGATGGTATGGTCCTCAGGACCGGGCCCAGTTTCATGCAGCATTCTGTACTCGCGTAAACTAGGAATGCTGGATAAACACCATGTAAAAATTGTGAACTTGGTCCTTGATACGGGCGACCACAGAAAGGCATGCAGAGGATGATCAATTCTTAGCCATGATATGGCTTCACAAGACGCATGGCAGTGCACAGTGCTGCTGTCACCTTCAACTAATGTGCCATGCCCGCTCTCTCCCTTCCTCTCCGGCCAGCCTCCTGAATTCCCTGAACACTAATTTTGCAGTGTAATTAGCTCACCACTTCCAAGTTCAACCCTTCAATGCCTGAACACGTCCTCGCTTTTTGGTATATCCTGCTTTCTTTTACGGGCTTAAGAGTAGCTTAGTGGTGACTCACGCCCCGTGAAAGACAGATGTCACTTTAAGTTTGCTTAAGCATTAACCCAGCTTTTTAGTAGCAGCAAGACTTCTCTATACACTCAAAGGCCTTTTTCTAAAGGGGGAAAAAATCAAACACACCATTCATTATGACCCGAATCAAAGAGGCTGATGAAAGTAAACACCTGCGCTAAGCCGTAGCTGGAGAGGTATTTGATCTCCAGCTTTGCTCTTCATTTGAACTGGGATGCTCTTTGACAAGGCAACCGGCCTCTCCCAGGTTGGTATGTGCCTCCCCATCCCCTGCTGTTAGCACAGAAACATTTAAATCTCCTATTGTGAATTCTATCAATAATCATGTTTAGCCTTTTAAAAAAATCATCGTGATGTACTGTTTTCTGTCTTGTGAGCTCATACCTGTTTTAATCCTCTCAAGATGAATGACATACAAGCTCTAATGCCACCAGATCCTGTTACCAACCATTACCAGTTTTCTCCTTATTTTCACAGCACTTAAGGATACAGGAAGATTTAAAAAAAAAGAAGACAAGGGAGGCTGTTTTTTTTTTCCAAAAAGGAGAAATCAATAGTAGTTTAGAGCCAATGCGGTTGTATTCCGTTGGATTAAATGAATTTATTCATGATCCTTCCCAGCAAGACATGGAGTGCTGCATCAATGAAAATATACAGTAGTCACACCAAACGAAATGCACCAAAAGGCAGAGGAGACAATGGAGGGATTACCTCTGAACAACATATTAAAGCAAGCACAAAGGGTGGGGAAGAAGAAAACCCACAGAGGGCCAGAAAAAGAAGAATGTGTCTTTTTTCTTACAGTACGCTAGTGTGTGTCACAGCCAACACAACAAAGAGCCTTTATGGGCACCTTGAAGGCTGACACATTTCAGATGGCAGGAATTGTGGTGAATCAGAGGCCCTACTGTCAGATGCAAAAAGTCTTCCTCTGAAAGACCATTTTTCAGTATTTAAGAGATTGTTTTTGGCTGCTGGGATTGCTAAAATTACGTAGGATTTTCAGATAGCTTCGTAAATGCACAGAGCAAGCTTAGCAGACACCTTGGAATCAGTTTCTTCTGATACTGGGTTCCTTTCCCAAATGTCTTCCACTTCTTTAAAAAAACATCCTTCTAAGCCCATTAACTTCATGGACTTGGGTGTAACTCTGTTTAGGAGTGCGCTAAAAATGCTATCTTCTTTTTCATTTATTGATAATTTCCCATCATTGCTTATTTTCCCGACACTGCTTGTTATATTCCATGCCTTTTAATCTAATGTGAATCTCTGTTTTTCCTCCCAGTCTTCCCTCTTGCAGATCTCATTCTCTTTGGGGACAGGCACAACTTCAGAGAACCAACCTAAATGTCAACAGGACTTTTAAATGCCCATGAAGTGTAGTGGTTCAAATGTCCAACTAGGTTCAAATCTCCTTATAGGACTGCTAGTCCTGGTTTGGGAAATTCCTGGATATTTGGTAGTGGAGCCTAAGAAGGGCAGAGATTGGGGAGGGGAGAGACCTCAGCTTGGCTTAATGCCATAGAGACCACCCCCCAAAAGAGCTATCTCCTCCAAAGGAATTGATCTCTGTAGTCTAGAGATCAGTGGTCATTTGGGGAGATCTCCAGGACCCATCTCTCAACTTACACTCATGGGAAGACCTAGGAACAGCCATACTGTCTCAGTATAAGCTACCTCACAGGGTTGTTGGGAGGACAAAATATGGGTGGTGGCGGTGAACCGTGCACACGCCTCCGAGAGGAAAGATTGGATAAAGAGTTAGAAGGTTGATAATGTGAAATACTACGAGACTTCCCTCATTTGATTACTATCCTCTCTGCCAGCCTCCTTTTCTGGGCCAAAAAATAATAATGGGAGAACTGTACTAAGTGAAGGCCCTCGGCAAGGGAGCAAAAAGGGGAGTGGCCAAGCCAGTTGACAATCACGGGCCGTTCTGGTGCCACTGTCTCACACAAACCTATCAGATCAACTGACGGTGGTCACCAATCCCCTCCTCTGTGCTTCCTTCCGCCTTACATCTGCCTGCCCGCCCAACGTTCTCGCCCACCCTTAGGCTTGAGTGCCTGACAGAAGTATGGGCCCACTTTTGACTTGTATCTCCCCCCCCCCTCTCAAACTGACTGCAGCATCAGCCCCTTTTCAGAGAATAAAACCATTGGTTTGCCTGGTCCCAGACATGGTGAAGATAAGCTTGAGGAGCTGAAATTATAAAATTAAGAACGTATTCAATTCACCCAAACGGGATTCGCCCCCGACCTGAATACTTTTAGAGTACAATTTTGTCAGTATATTAAAATACATTCTTCCTCAAAGCACAGGAGACAAATTAATATCCAGTCCACATCGGAGCACCGTGTATAAAACGCAGTTAACGGGAATACGCGGTAGAATAAAAAAAAATAAAAACAGGCGAACAGACAACTTTGGTATGCTAACAAAATTTTACAATCCATAGCACAGTTATTATTTTATTATACTGTTCTGATGGATTTATTTTCTTCCTTCCATATAAATCTTTTACATCCAAGATGGATATTAAAGGGGATATGTGAGAAATAAACTAGCCAGAAAATCCTTTATATCAATACTGGACTCCCCGGGCCAAATCCTTGCAACCATATGGAACGGAAGCACATGCCAGTAAACCATTGGGAAGAGTTATGCAGAGTACTTCTGCGGAGTCTGTAAAGTGGCCTGGAAGCTATGTGGACCCAGCAGAGGGTGTATACAGCCCTAGAAGCGTGAGTTTTGCAGCGGAGGAGGAAAGCTTCAGATGATTGCGATTGCATCCAGTGGGAATGTTACCAGCGAGGTCAAAGTGGTAAAAGGAACTTTATAAAGCAGCTGGGGGAAGCGGGGCTCTTTCCAGCGAATGGGCTCAGCTACTGCCACGGCAATCTGAAATCAGCACTCTGTCATTCAAGAAGCCTTGGTGCAAATTCGGTCCTGGCACTTTTGGACACTCAAAAATGGGAGCTCAAAATGGAGGACCAGATTTGTTCCCGCTGCCCTGAAAGCAGACAACTACTTGCAATGGCTAGCGGTTACCAACTTCCAGTTGGGGCTTGGAGATATCCCGGAATTACAGGCTACCTCCAGACTACAGAGAGCAATTCCTCTGGAGAAAATGGATGCTTTGGAGGGTGGACTCTGTGGCATGGTACCCCACTGAGGTCGCTGTCTTCTCCAGGCTCCATCCCCAAATCTCCAGGAGTTCCCTAGCCTGGATCTGGCAATCCCACCCCCCAATCCCCTGCTGGTGGCCAAGGAGGACCAGGCAACCCCAGATCTCCAAACTACAGAGATCAGTTCTCCTGGAGAAATGGCAGCAGTGGAGGGTGGACTCTATGGCATTCTGCCCTACTGAGGTCCCTCCCCTCCCTGAAAGCCACTCTTCCCTGGCTCCACCCCTAAAGCACCAGGAATTTTCCAACCCAGAACTGGCAACCCTGTTGCAACCCCAGGGTTGCAAGGCTCTCCCCATGACACCCTAGCAGGAGGGGGCAAACTCTTAAGTAGCCAGCTCATTTGGAAGAGCAACAAAGAGTGCTACTCCGTTCTACGTAGGGGTTACTCTGAAATCTGTGTAAGACCCAGGGGTCATTTCCTGCAGGAGCGCACAGGAGCAGAGCTCCGGCAGTAAAGAGCCCAGGGGGCGGGCACATACAACAAGCCCGGGTGTTGCCTTCTGACATACTTCCAGTGATGCCAGGGGTGTGTGTCATATGCAAGTAAGTTATGCTAATGAGCTCCTGCACCTCTTTTTCTAGGGAATGACCCCTGGTAAGACCCGCTGCAGGACCCAAGTGAATCGGCGCAATGGATGAATAACTGTAGAGGGGTTCATCTGGCAAATGGTAACACAAGCAGAGCCAACAGACTGAATAGAAGCAAGAGGAACAGAACGTCCAGTGATCGGGCTGTCAGCTTGTGTAGCAATAAATGCAGGCAATACAATGGAGGCTGTTTCATCAGCAGCCTTCTACTGAGATGAAAATAAGCCGCTACTAGAATCCTTGTATAAATGGTAGTGACAGAAAGTTGAATGTTGTAAATATACGGGTGTATCTTGAAGTGGTTTAAATGTGTGTGTGTGTGTGTGTTTTTAACTTTGCAGAGAATTGCAGTTCTGTGAAAATGGTGAAAATAATTATTGAAAATAAAATGGCCAATATCATAATGCCCTTGTATAGATCTGGGGGCCGTGGTGGCTCAGTGGTTAAGACGCTGAGCTGCAGACTGGAAGGTCTGTAGTTCGGCAGTTCAAGATCCTAGAGACCCGAGTGCCGCGTGATGGAGTGAGCTCTGTCTCTGGCCCCAGCCCCTGCCAACCTAGTAGCTCAAAAGCAAGAAATTGCAAGTAGATAAATAGGTACCGCTTCGGTGGGAAGGTAACAGCTTTCTGTGCGCCTCGGCGTTTAGTCATGCTGGCCACATGACCACAGAAACGTCTTCGGACAGTGCTGGCTCTTTGGCTTGGAAACAGAGATGAGCACCGCCCCCGAGTCAGATTCGACTAGCTTTTGAGCAAGGGAAACCTTTACCTTTACTGTATAGATGGTGTGGCCTCATCTCCAGAGCAACCATCTGTTGCGCCTGCGCCATGGCGCAACAGTGGCGCTCCTAGTGGCCTCCCTGAGGAGGACAGAAAAAGGTGCTTCATCAGTGTTGGTGGGTGCTGCCATGGTGGCGTCTGTGTTCCATTTCTGCTGTAGTGTTCCATTCCAGCATTGTTGCTAGGCTGGGGTGGTATGACAGGCGGGGCAGGCAGGACCAATTGGAGCCGAGTTCAGGGAGCCAAGTCAAGCATCCATCACTGGTAGGAGGTGGAGAGGACACCCTCCCTGAAAGAGACCTGCTCCTGTCAGAAGCCCCGGACACTCGTCAGTGGGGGAGGGAGTGTCAACTGCCCATCCCACGGGGACACAGGGCCGCAACAGACAAGAATGTAGCTGTGCGGGCGCCCTCTGCTCACTGGCGGCTGTGACATCCAGCGGGGCACCCACGCTGTTGAGGGTGGCAACCCCCGTTAGAGGACAAGCAGGAGGGAAGCAGGGGGTGCAGGGGGGCAGAGAGCCTCTGGAGGTCCCCCAGCAGCTGCTCACTGTGCCCCCGTCCCTCACCCATGTGCCTCATGGTGGCAAGAAGTCCCTCCAGGTGCCCGGCAGCCAACATCCATTGCTGCCCTCTGGAAAAGGCTTCCTGCCACTCATGATCACTCTCCAGCCGCTCATGCTCAATTGCTGCCCACAGGGCGGGTGGGATTGCTGCCCCCCACATGAAGGCCCCTGTACCAGGCAGACCCTCCTCCTCCACTGCCCTTCTGAGTGTGACCAAAGGAATTGCTCCAGCGCTTCAAGGGAGACATCTCTGTCCAGAGGGCAAACAAGGGAGACATCTCTGTCCCAGGGCAAACATTTGTTACACTGCCATGCGCCAGAAGGCACGGTGCTGGGAGGTGGCAGAGCTGCTCCTGCTGGTGGCAAGGGCAACGCTTGGCACTCTACCACCAACCCACACATCACTACACCTTCTCAGCCTCAGTCCAGTTAAGCTGGAGGTGGCCTTCCCTCCCACCAGATGTTGCAGTGGCCATGCCACC
>NW_015163823.1:7064-29565 GCF_001447785.1 Gekko japonicus | reverse complement strand
TTCCTGGAGAAGTTGGCATAACAATAGTGACCAGGGCTGGTCCAAGATTTTTGGTGCTCCTGTCAGGGAGCCAAGCCTGGGTCCCCCTGAGTTATCACCTCTTGAGCAAGCAGGCAGTACTCAGAGTTGTGGGTCCTCAGGGCTATATGAACAGAAGAAACCAGACCTTGGTAAAAATATGTAAAGGTTTATTAAATAGTTGAAGAACACTAGGCAACAGTCTCTATGACTTTGTAGCATAAAACAAGAAAGCTAACTTATCTATCTAATGCATCAATACTTGGTATTAGATGGCACAGACTTAAAGTTTCCAAATCCAAAATTGAGACTTAAGCTTTATCTGA
Source organism: Gekko japonicus (assembly GCF_001447785.1). Lineage (NCBI taxonomy): Eukaryota > Metazoa > Chordata > Lepidosauria > Squamata > Gekkonidae > Gekko > Gekko japonicus. The sequence continues at coordinate 29,221 of NW_015163823.1, read as the reverse complement.
GTAGCTGGTCATTGCAATGAGGCTTAGCATAGTCAAGGCCTTCATCTTGCAGAAATCATAAAGTTAGTATGGCTTCCCTCTGGTCTATAACTTAATTATAGTCTCTTGCCATCTGGCATCAGGCGATGTTCCAAATCCAATCAGGGTGCACACTCACTGGAACCCTCTAGAAGATTATGTCATCACCTTGGTCTCTCCCTCCCATCTAGTGGACCACAGGTTCCCAGGAAGAGCCTTTAAAGAGAAAAGGATGGTGTAGTCAGAAAGGCCCAATTATGGACACCTGCAAGCTGGAGTAGGCCCACTAGTATCCGCATTAACCCTTGACATTAACTAGTACCCACATTAACAGGCACTCATCTAGTTCAGCATTCCATTTTCTATAGTGGCCGCCCAACAAACATTGTACAAAGTGTGCAACTGCTCCCATTATGAACACCATACAAGTGACACTGTGGCATACCCTAACTTTGCATATGGAGATTACATTTCAGCCTGTGATGACCCTTTCCTCCATTAGTCTCTCTAACTCTCCTAAGAGTCTAAGAAACTCACTCTGGTAACTATCAGGACATGTTTCACTTGATCAACATGTATATGCAGTGAAGATGGTAATGTATGACATGGAAGATACTGTTTCTGGGGTCAGATCTTGGCTTCCAACATACAAAAGAGAACCATGGAAAGGGCAGGGGCAGCCATTAGTGACCCACGTGCAGAGGCTTTGTGACCCACCTTTGGGTCCCAACCCACAGGTTGGGAAACATTGCACTGAAACATGGCAAGCAAAATATTTTGGTATATGGAAGGAGAATGAGATGATGGGTCTCAGAAATATACTATAATATACTTCTGCAAAATGATTTATTGTGGTAGGTTTAAAGTAGTTATTAAATTATTTAGATATTAAACATTTATTGCAACGTATTTTCAGGCCTTTCATCTTTGGAATGGCTTTGCCTAATAATAATGCCTAGCAACTCTAGGGTTAATACTCTCATTTTTGAAACTGGCAATTGAAGCTAAAATATAGGAACTTGCCTTAGTATATGCCAGTGCAGCTTTAGATCTAGTTTGTTCTCCCAAGGCAAACTACAAGCTGTCAGACCAAACAGCTTGTCAAAACATGTCAACTCTGACATCTGGCTGAGAATCTAGACTTCTAGTGAGGATTTTCCTCCACATCCTAGTGAAAGCCTAGTTAAAACTGCATATCTAGGGGCTTAATGCATCTCTATTTAGCCCTTCTTTGAAGTCATGCGTCCACATATATATTTTATACATCATTTGAGCCAGTTCATCCAAGCCTAATTTTAAATCCCCTCTGCAGCAATTATAACCCTATAATTGGCTGCCATTTATACTTGAGGTGAATGAACTTTATAAGGTTCATATTATGGAGGTAACATGATCTTATCCCTAAGGCCCATTCATAGGAACGGATGGAGAATGGACCTCAGCTGCTTTACTTTAATGTCTGCAAATGTGCAGAGACAAAATGCTACAAGAAACCTAATACTTGCACCAAAGGTCCTCAACTTGACCCTGGCCTCCAGTCTCTTAAATCTCTACTTGTATGCTGAACTATTTCTAAGCAAGTAGCCTCAATCTGTGGAAGATTTAGGTGGTCTTTCCTTGGCTCCGGGCAGCCAAAGAGGAAAATCTTCTTAAATTATCTCAGCACTTTCAAAGAGCCTTGAAGTATCCTTCCTGACTGATCACCTGGGATGACTGCTTGTACTTTTATTTGTATTATTACTTGCGACAGAGATGAAGAGTATTCTCTCTCATGTTCCTTTAAGAGTTCCTGCATTGAAATATTCCATTCACTCCAGATATCGCAAAGAAAGAGCTGAATCTCATTTTGAGGAAAGTGGTGGCTCAAGTGGTTAAGACACTGAACTGCAGGCTGGAAGGTTGGTAGTTCAGTAGTTTGAGACCCGAGTGCCGCATGATGGAGTGAGCTCCCGTCTCTGATTCCAGCTCCTGCCAACCTAGCAGTTCGAAAGCAAGAAATTGCAAGTAGATAAATAGGTACCACTTCAGTGAGAAGGTAACAACGTTCTGTGCGCCTTGGCATTTAGTCATGCTGGCCACATGACCATGGAAATGTCTTCGGACAGTGCTGGCTCTTTGGCTTTGAAACAGAGATGAGCACCACAATTCTAGAGTCGGATCTGACTGGCTTTTGAGCAAGGGAAACCTTGCTCGGAAATATCCACCATGCAGTCTCTGGTCATGCAGTGTTGGTAACTGGAGGCATCACTCTATTTTGAACAGTGGACAAGGCTCTCTTCTGAAATTCACTTTGAGCCTCAGTAAGAAAGTAAGAAAGTCCAGGGTTCAAGTCCCTGTTCGGGTGAATTTTTTCTCCTGCCAACCTAGCAGTTTGAAAGCAAGAAATTGCAAGTAGATAAATAGGTACCACTTCGGTGGAAAGGTAACAGCGTTCCGTGAGCCTTGGTGTTTAGTCATGCTGGCCACATGACCACAGAAAAGTCTTCGGACAGTGCTGGCTCTTTGGCTTTGAAACGGAGATGAGTACTGCAACCCTAGAGTTGGACTCGACTGGCTTTCGAACAAGGGAACTTTTACCTTTACTTAAGAAAGTATGAAGTACATCTATCAATCAATCCACCAATCAACATGCAATCCACCACTGCAATGAGGAGAAGGAAGGGAGTAAAATCTCCCCTCCCGTCACAATTGGAGCTCTGCTGCTGGATCGTGCTCAATAAATATCCAACAGGGACATCTGTAGCTGAATGTGCATCTCTCTACTTAAATGGTTTATTTTTAACCTTGAGGCTGAAAGAGTGAGCAACAACGCGAACAGAACTATTTGCACATAGATGTTATTAGAAATGATCCAGCCCATGTTTAGCTCTTTCTGTTCTATTGATTTCATTAGAACAGAGCTAGATCTCTACAAATCTTGTTACAAACGCTTGATGGGACTATATAGAAAGCCTTGCTTTGAAACACAGAAATTGCTAATTTGTGGTCTATTCTGTTTCACTAATAGATAAGGTAAGAAATAATGTATTAGGAATGCAACCACTGGAGGGCAGCACAAGACTTTTGGCTAGGTAATGAAACTGTCTTTGGTCCAGATCAATGATGCTTATATTCACAGTAATTCAAAGAATGCCTTAGAATTCATGGGGAATACTGCAAAGGCATGGAGCTTGCACCATACTTACAGTTCATATCAGGACAGAAGTGAGGAAGGCAGAGAGAGCAGACTAAAGACGAAGAAAAGGACTCAATGGAAGATATGGCAGGAGAGTGGGCCTATCGGTGGACAGCTCCATAGACAGTGTTAAATGCTTGAATTAAAGGTAAACATTTGAAGTACCACTGATTTTGATGGCAGCGATTTATACAAATCTTTACTGCTGAAATCAGTGGTAAAAGTAATAACATTTGGCAGGGCTATTCCTGTAATGAAAAGACAGAAAGATTAACTCACATGTTTCAGACTATCTTTATGCAATGTGTCTTGAGCCGTCATCATTTGGGTGTGAGCCTGTGAGGTATGTGACTTAGCTCACTGCAAGGGATACTTGAACACTCACTGGTTCAGCTCACATCCTGTTGTCTGATCATGAGCAGGGGGGGGTGTCTGATTTTTCCATGATCAGTTCTATAGTTCATTACTGTTTATGACTGTTCAGCAGATTGTGTCACTGCATTTCTTAATAACTGTGCACTATAATGCAACTGGCTTTTCATGAAAGCACATTCTCACACAGTCTGATTGAGTTCTATTACCCCCCCCCCCCCCGCTGCATAGCTCCACTCAGCAGGTAATTGTTTAAATTCCTACCCTTGGGTGTTTGTCTTGGGAATCCTTAGTGATGCTATGAACTGCTGATTATTTTACTTAATTTTATTTACTATTTTACAAAATGTATCCCCCACTTTTTGTCCTCTAAGGGCCACCAAGGCGACTAGAAAATTAAAACATATATAATAAACTCAAACCTTAAAAACCATTAAAAACAACAAAAACAATTAAACCAGAGCTAAAATACATACAAATAGATTAAAACAATAAAACATTGGGCAGGAAGAAGGGATCACTGAGGGAATGCCAACCGAAACAAACAAACAAACAAAAGTCCCTACTGGTGGAGGATGGCAAAAGAAGGGAATAGATGAGTCTCCCTTGGGAGAGAGTTCCAGAGTTTTGCTGTCATGACCAATGCTCCCTCTAAGCTGTGGAGTCTTGTGAGCAAAAACTCTATTTTGTGAGTTACTGGCATTAAAGTGGTGAGCAAGCCTTTGGCTGCTGCATACATTAATTAGCTCTGGAGCCATCCATCCTGAGCTGAGACAAAAATGTGTGAGCCAGAGGCTGAAAAACTGTGAGCTAGCTCACACCAACTCAGCTTAGAGGGAACACTGGTCATGACCAAAAAGGCCCGCTCCTTGATGGCCACCTGCCTAAACTCAGGTGACAGGGGCACCCAGAGTAGGGCCCCTGTAGATGGCCATTGTGTTCAGCTAGGTTCATAAGGAAACAGGCAACCTTTGGGTATGTCGGTCTCAAACCATATAAAGGTCAACACCAGCAACTTGAACTGTGCCCCCAAACAGACTCGGAGCCATTGTAGATTGGCCAAGACTGGAGTGACATGATGCCTATAACTCACTCCAGTAAGCATCTTGGCTGCAGCATTCTGCTCCACTTGAAGTTGCTTTACACTTTTCAAGGTCAAGGTAAATATTTCTTTCTGCTTTAATCATTGAAGGTTTTCCCAATTCGGCCGGATCTAGGGATGGTTTTTTAAAGAGAGGGCGGACCATTGCTTCCCTGAGAGCCCCTGGGAATAGGCCCTCAGAGAGGGACCTGTTGATAATGTCCCTAAGCGTGCCTCGAAACCCCTCGTGGTCAGCTTTAATTAGCCAGGAGGGGCATGGATCAAGGCTGCTTGTGGTTGGGTGTACCGTTGTGATCAGTCTATCGACTTCCTCTAGGCTGAGATGCCCGAAATAATCCAGAATGGGACCAGAAGATGTGCATGGGGCCTCGAGTTCACATACTGTTTCAAGTGTGGCCGGGAGGTCGTGGCGGAGCGACAAGACTTTGTCTGCAAAATGGCTCACAAAAGCCTCACAGCCTATATCCAATTCCCTAACGTTTTGTCTGCTCTGTGGCAGGGTGGTTAAAGACCGAATCGTTCTATACAATTGTGCCGGGCGCAAGCTTGCAGACACAATCGTGGCTGCGTAAACTCCCTCTTCGCAGCCTTGGTTGCCATCTTGTATGACTTCATAAACATTCAATAGGATGCTCTTGATGCTTCGTCACGAACCCACCACCACTGTCTCTCTAGCTGTCTGAGCCTTCGCTTCCTCAGCTCCTGGGTATACCAAGGAGCCAGCCTTGAGCGAGGGCATAGAGGGTGTCTGTGACCGATCTCGTCAATGGCCGCCGAGAGTCAGCTATGCCAGTCCTCGATAAGTTCATCTAACGAGCCGCCAGGGGGCAATGGATCCCGGAGAGCCATCTGAAGCTGCAGTGGGTCCATTTGGCACCGCGGGTGAGCCAAAATCCACTCACAGCTCAAACAGGGCTGGGGTGACAAGTTCACTCGAGCCCCCAGGGCATGGTGGTCCGACCATGGAACTGCCTTAGCAGCTATCTGGTTCACTGTAACCCCCACCGCGAAGATCAAATCAAGTTTGTCACTAGCCTGGTGAGTGGGGGCCATTACATATTGGGAGAGTTCGAGTGCCACCATGGACGATGCCAGGTTCACCACCCGGGAGGAGGCCGCATCATCGGCATGGACACTGAAGTCACTCAGGACTAACAGCCTAAGGTGTTCCAACGTCCAACCGTATATGGCCTCCACCAGAGATGGCAGGCTGTCAGCTGGTGCGTTGGGTGGACAGTACACTAGCCAAACAGCCAAACTCTCCCCGGCTTCCCACACAAAGCCGGCACACTCAGTGCCTGCGATCCTCACCGCTGGGAGTGCCCCGAAGGAGTAAGCCTCCCGAATGAACAGAGCCACTCCTCCCCCCTGCCCCGAAGTCCAAGATTGGTGAAGGACCGAGGACCCAGAAGGAACCAACTGGGAGAGAGCAACTGTCTCCCTGTCTCATACCCACATCTCGGTCATGCACGCCAGGTCCACATCCTGCTCCAGCAGGAGGTCCCGCAGGACAGAGGTCTTATTATTTATGGACCTGGCATTGCACAACACCAATGTCGGAGTGGGGTTTTTTATCCTTGCTCACTGTCTGCCACCTTTGGGATGGGACACAGGCTGGAAGGTGGCCGAGCTTCTCCATTTCTCTACCCCCTTCCCTTCCATCTCCACCTGGTCCCACCGCTATACCTTCCCCTCCCCAAGAGCACTGGAATTCCCTGCCTGGCCATTACCACCCTGGTGATCTTCGTCGCCTGCACTCGGCTCGAGCCACAGATTCACCTGTTTAGTTAGCCGATATTCCAGTTTACTATGTGCTGCTACTATTTGATGGAAACAACCTGTTTTTAATTAATGCTGATTTAGAGAGGGTGCTAATTGATTATTAAAATTGTTCAATAAATTGGGGGTCGGATTTAGCTGTTGCTAATTAAATCACCCCCCAATTAATTGACAAAACAGCAATTAAATCAATTAATTAAGCAAAAAACCAATTAAGCAGCAATTAAATCAAACCTAGTTCATCAATTTAAGCAGCAAGTTACGGCAGTTATTTATGTAAATTGTAGCAGCTATTCAGTCCGAGTCGATCTTCTTTGGGCCTCTTCACCTTTGAAGGTCTGGATAATTGTGGGTGGCTTGGTCTTAGTACTCGGGCCTAGAGTCTCCCTCCTGGTGGCAAGCACTGGATCACCTGATCCTTCTCAACATTCCAGAACAGGGGGGGAAACAGGACCCCACCACTCCGCCGAGAGTGAGCCCTCCTCCCACTCAGATGGTCCAGCCCAGCTTGGGGAGTTCCCTGTCAGCTTCCCCGGGGCCCTCGGCAACCCAGGCTCTGTGCGGCTGCCCCGAGGCACATCGGGGTGTCTGCCGCCTTCAGTCGCACTGGAGATACCTGCCGCCACCCCTTCTGAGCACCCCACACTCGGCCAAGCTCCAGGAAGGGCGGCGGCCTCCTCCAAACCTCTCGGTCACCGCCTCCGTCAATGTTCTGATCCCAGCAGCTCCAAGGCCAGCAGAGCAGACAAAGCTGTGTCGCCGAGGATCACGGAGCCGCCAGGCAGAACAGAAGGCCGAGCCATCCCTGTTAGCAGGCCCCTGCAGCCGCAGACAACACCAACATGGGGACTACACCAAGCAAGCCGGGCAAAGGCCACCGGCTGCAGCCCACATCTGTCGGCGCAGTCCCCAAGTGAGTCCGAGGCCCCGTTTGCTGGTCTCTCTAGCGCTAGGCCAGCGTTAAATGCTGAAGCACTATGCCACGGGCTCTGCTGAACAGAGGAGGAATATTTCTTACAAGTCCAAATTCCTTGGGCTCACATCTCCATTTGGTGATTCCGACCCCCTCAGAGTTAGTAGTTCACAGAAAACTGTAAATTTGATGTTCTCAGACAGTGCTTCTAGCACTAAGCACCGCTCTGGTCCCCATTTTGACATCTCCCTCCATTGACTCTGGTACTCAAAGAAATTCAAGTTGTGTTTGGCTCGTGTTGTTCAGATCCTTATCTTCCCTTGGCTAACAGGAAAATGACAGCTTTGTATACTTAACAGTGGAAAACTAAATTTAATGAGATCAATGAGCAGCATAAGGAATAAACATTGCAAGAGCTGCTACAGGCCAGCAATTAGCATAGTCAGCAGTGGCTAAAGGGAAGGAATGGTCTCTTCAGTCCCAGCATTTTAAAATAAGTTTGTGAAGTAGCCCATACTGTCATTCAATTGGCCATGGGGAATGCAATGTAAATCTAGACCATATTTGGAATCATGATGAGCTGAGCCTAATAATACATTTGAGTACTTAATGAGAATAAATTCTCAGATCTGAGCACCTCTAAATCATTTAATATTCCTGGAGCTGGCTACGATCCAAAATGTAAATTGTAAAATGTAGGACTCAATAATCTCCCCACTTAATCTCCATTCCTGCATATGTGAAAAGAGCACCATCTAGTGGAAATGAGCACATTGGAAGAATGACCTCAAAATATACTTACCCAAATAGCTAGCTATAGTGCTTTCTAGTTTGGTGTAGTGGTTAAGAGCAGCGAACTCTAATCTGGAGAACAGGGTTTGATTCCTCACTCCTCCACATGCAGCACCATCTAGTGGAAATGAGCACATTGGAAGAATGACCTCAAAATATACTTACCCAAATAGCTAGCTATAGTGCTTTCTAGTTTGGTGTAGTGGTTAAGAGCAGCGAACTCTAATCTGGAGAACAGGGTTTGATTCCTCACTCCTCCACATGCAGCCAGCTGGGTGACCTTAGGTCAGTCACAGTTCTCTCACAGCTGTTCTCTCAAGAACATTTTATCAGAGCTCTCTCAGCCCCACCTACCTCACAGGGTGTCTGTTGTGGGGAGAGGAAGGGAAGGAGATTGTAAGCCGCTCTCTGAGTGAAGGGTGGGGTATAAATCCTCCTCCTGGCATGGTTTCCCTACCAGACTCCTGAACCTAATCCATGATTTGAGTAAGCAAATGATGGAAATTGAGAGATGCACTTGTATGCATGCTGCAGAATGAGGTGTTAGAATGGACTTTCCTGCTTCAGACTTTTAAAAGTGTTCCTATACCTTAACATTCTTCCAAATTGAAATCCAGCACAGGCTACATTTTTGTTTTCAGGAAGTATTTTATGGGGATAGAGTATTAAAAAGTGCCATAGCTCACAGGGGTCTGAACTGACAACACTCCATTCTACCAAGTCATTTTGCTGCATATGTAGAGTTCTCAAAACTTTTCTCTCCTCCTTTTAATAATATCATATACACCTTGCAAATTTATTTATTTTACACATGTTCTTGACCATGCAGAGCTGCACCTTCTTCATTTCTTCTTTAATGTTCTTGTTATGTTTATCCCAAGAATCTCCGAGCAGCATACATGGCTCTCCCTTTTCAGGTAAGACAGGTTAGGCTGAGTAGCCAATAGATATTTGAACTCATGCCCCCCTAGTCTCATTCCTGGATCTAACCACTCCAGCTTGTTGGCTCAGCTGTAAATCAGTCTTGCAAATATGCAGCCATTCACTTTATATTTTTCACTAATTTCTTCTGTGCTACTTACTTTTTGGCAGGTGTTTTTGTTTCTGGTGTGAAAATACCCTATACTACTACCTCCTTGACATTCTTTTCCCACTTTTTTGGTTATGCTTTATCAAGTCTTTTAAAAGATAACCTTCAGCTGGATCCAGTTATCCACTGGCACAGGGATCACTGACCTTTCCAGCATAACTTTCCCCCCAACAGTCCCTTCCTGTCCTTGGAAAGATGTTATTTGGGGTTGTGGGAGCCATGGACTAATCATAGAATCACAGTGTTGGAAGGGGCCATACAGGCCCTCTAGTCCAACCCCCTGCTCAATGCAGGTCCAGCCTAGAACATTCCTGACAAGTGTTTGTCCAGCTGCTGCTTAGACTGCAGTGAGGAGAAGCTCACAACCTCCCTAGACAGCTGATTCCCCTCTTGCACAAGTCTTACTGTGATTTTTTTTCTCTTCATATCCAGCCGGTACCTTCCCACCCTTAATTTAAACCCATGATTGGGAGTCCTCTGCTGCCAACAGGAACAGCTCCCTGCCCTCCTCTAAGTGACAGCCCTTCAAATACTTCAAGAGAGCAATCATGTCCCCCTGCAACCTCCTCCTCTCCAGACTAAACATCCCCAAGTCCCTCAGCCTTTCCTCATAGGGCTTGGTCCAGCCAAGCTCAGCAGAGCAAAGAGATGCTGAAGACTCCTCTGAGGAGAAGGCAGCCAGCAGACCTGATCTCAACCCGCAGACAGTGGCAGAGGGGCTGCAGAAGGAGGCAGTCTCTGAGAGACCAGACATAGATCCTCAGCCGGCCCCTTGGCCTCCCAGCCCTGGGCTGGCAACAGAGAGCCAGCTGCTGGTCAGTTCAACCCCCCCCCCCCCCGTCACCAGAGCAGGAACATTGTAGGAGGAAGATGAGAAGAGACCTTCCAGACAGAAGGCATAGTGGCCGCCTAGCAGCATAAGATTGGCCCAGCTCTAAAAGTGAGGGTGAGTGCTTGCAGGAGCAGGTCTGAGGCAGCTGACAGGTGCATGATTTAGTACAAACTACTGAACAGAGTGGTGCTTATAAGCAGCAGAGAAGGGAGTGGCTGTGTGGAAGTAAGTTGACTGTTAGTTACTGAAGTTGCTACCTGTGCTTTGGATTGACTTCTTTGTTTCTGACCTTGGCTTGTATATTTGTATCCTTGTTCTTGGATTTCCCTTTGGACTTGAAGCTGTGAGTGTTGCCTACCCTTTGCCTGCTTGGAACTATATTTTGACACCTGGCCCTGGAATTTCTTCACAAACTCTGACACCTAGAAACTGCCTCTGTGCCTGCTGAGTGCCAACAATCAGAACATAATGGTGTGGACTGGGGGCCTGCTCTAAGAAGGAGAAAGAAGACAAACCACCCTCCTGCCTCTGGCATTAGTAGAGTTGGCACCTGCAGAAGAAGGTGGAGGGGAAGATTTTGAACCCTTCCTATCCTCAGTATATCCCCACATGGCTTTTGGTCAACATGGGGTCTACAATTCTGGGACCTGACTTTCTGAAGCTTGGAAGGGTCAGCCAGGGAGGTGCTGCATTCAATCCCTTGTATAAGTACATGTCAAAAGACTCCCAGGGAAATTCAAGAAAGCAAAGATAGTTGCTATTCTGAAACCTGGAAAACCAAAATATCTGGTGGAAAGTTACAGACCTATTTCCATTCTGAGCTCCTGTTATAAACTCCTTGAGAGGCTAATCGTGAACAAAATTAGTGACATAATTAACAAACATGTCCCTATAGAGCAAGCAGGATTTAGACCCTCACCTACCTCACAGGGTGTTTGTTATGGGGAGGGGAAGGGAAAGGAGTTTGTAAGTTGCTCTGAGACACCTTTCGGTAGTGAAGGGCGGGGTATAAATCCAATCTTTTCTTCTTTCTTCTTCCCCGCCCACTCCTCCTTCAGCCACTGTGCCCTGTCAGAACGGCTTTCTCTCTTGACGAAGATACTTCTCCTGCTTGCCTCCTGTGTGGGAATAACTCTTCCCTCAGTGGCTGTTGGTAGGTATAACAAAATGGCAGTTACCCGTGTTTGTAAGATGGCTGTGGTTCTTTGTTTAAAATGTTCCCTCAGCAGGTTTAATTGAGCTGTAGTTCCAGAGAGGGGCCTGCAGGGGTATCACTCTCTGGGTTGAACGGGGCTTCCTCATTTGCTGGCCTACAGTTTCCAACTGCCCCAAGGCCAAAAAGTATGAGAAAACGGGGACTGTCCCAAGGCAGTCTTTGTCCCTGGGAGCAGCAGAAATTCAGCCACTCCACAGTCAGCTGGACTAGGGAATGAATGGAAGTTTCCCTGCTGTCTTGGGCAAGAGAGAGAGGCTGAAGTACAGGTGAGCCCACAACCTCCAGAGGTAGAGACTATTGTGTGTAAGGAAAGAGGATTGTGTTTAACCCCTGTTGATTTATGCCTGTTGGTTCATAGTGTGTGCTTACTCCTACAGTGTGTGTGTGCTCTATAACTGTGTAAATACTTAAATAAATTCTTTACTTTGGCATAATAATCTGTGTTATGCTCTGACCACATAGTCTCCCGTGCTCTGCATAATACCAAAGGGAGGGGATAACCCAAAAAAGCAAGGAAAGGTCAGACCCTTAGTTTGCCAACTTTCCAAGGATCCCCCAAAGATTGAGGAATCCATCTCCAAATAGGGAGATTCAGCCAGAGAGGTCTCATTGTCCCTCTAAAAAGGTGGTGACAATTCCATGAATGGTGGCAGTGAACTTAAGGAGTGAGATACACCCACAGAACGAGGGTGGGAGGCAAACAGCTGAGGTGTAAACTGGAGCCTGTTTCACCATGATAGGCAACCAAGCTTGGTTCAGACAAAGGAACCCTTTGCAGGCCTTTGTGAGAAACTCATTGGGGTCAGTCCTGACTAGGGTTTCCAGCTCCAGGTAGGGAGATTCCTGGAGATTTTCTAGTAGAGTCCATGGAAGCCAGGGTTTGGGGAAGGGAGAGGCCTCAGCTGAAAAGAATACCATACAGCCCACCTTCCAAAGCAGTTATTTTTTCGGGGGGGGGGGGGGAGACATCTGTTGTCTGGAGTTCAGTTGTGATACCTGGTGATCTTCAGGCTCCAACTGGAGGTTGGCTGCCCTAGGCGTAGCAGTCAGTGCTTCAGAGCAGGGTCTGCTAGATCCAGGTTCTTGCTGTAGAAGCTGAGTGGGTGATTTTGGACCAGTCACAGACTTTCAGCCTTACCTACCTCACAGGGTTGTTGTGCAACTCAAAAGGGAGAGAGGAGAATGATGTAAGCTGCTTTGGTCCCCATTGCAAAGCAAGTCTACTTTTCCTGCTGGGAAACCATTGTTGCCAATCTCCAAGTGAGGGCTGGAGATCACTCAGAATTACAACTGCTCTCCAGATGGCAGAGATCAGTTCCGCTGGATAAAATGGTGGTCTCTGTGGCAGTCAGGGCTTCAGAGCACAGAAGAGGCTGTAGGTGTGTGGGTGGGGGAATGGAAAGCTGAAGAGTGAGGGGAAAATAAAGGTAGGTTGATGATTGGCTGAGAAGGAGATAGGGTTGCACACTCCAGGGGGGAAATTCCTGGCGATTTGAGGGATGGAACATGGTGCGGGTGAGGTTTGAGGAGGGGTGGGACCTCAAACAGGTACAATGCCATAGACTCCACCCTCCAAACCAGCCATTTCCTCCTAGGTAACAATTGTTGCCAATGTCCAGGTGAGGGCTGGAGATCACTGAAAATTACAACTGCTCTTCAGGTATTTATTTATTTCTTCCATTTGTATCCCACCCTCTCTGCAATGCAAGCTCAGGTAGAAGAGATCAGTTCCTCTTGAGAAAATGGTGGACTCTGTGTCATGCCCTGCTGAGGTCGCCACAGCACATTGACGCTGAGTGCCCAAGGCCTTGGCACTCTCCCAGAGCCTCTTTCTAGAGCTCATTGTATTTATTTCCACAATGGGCCTTATTCCTAGTAACCTGATAAACACCAATGAGAGTCCCTCAGGATTTGACCTGCAACATAAAGTATGGAAGACGGCTAATAGAATACAAACAGGCTTTGGCAGTTGTGCAAGCCTGTTGTTTAAATGGGGCAAAATACCAGGACCTGAATGCCATTGTGGTGCAGCCCACCAAACTATTTTCCATCTGTCACAGGAATGTGTTGTGTTTTCCAGGAACATGTGACTGAGGTCTTTGAACTCTCCCCAGATGCGATTGAATGGACTGAAAATTTAGATATTAGTATTAAAAGGGATTACCCAATTGGTCTGCATACCTGTTGTATCAACTTGTTTACATATTTTATATCATTATATGCTTCCTGCGTGTAACTCTGCCATATGACAAATAAATAATAAATGTCAAAATTATTGATTTTTGGATAGAAACATAGGTGTAATGGTACAGTTCCACAAATTTTGTATTGTTTTATGGAAAAAGTCACAAGCCCAAGACAAAACAATATAGAAGTACAGGGAAAATGGGTGAGCAAGAAGGGATAAAATGAAATGAAATATGATAAGGAATGAGAAAACAGACAGAAGTTTTGTTTTGTAGATGGCTTCATTGGGTCTACAAAGTCCCCTTTGCGATTTTTAGGGAGGAAATTCCTCCTTGGATGCGCTTTTTGGGGGATGGAATTTAAAGACAAATGTCTGTACAATTTTATTCTTTTAGGGCTGGTTTCATTTGTACATTAATAAATAATGGCCCCTGCTTTTTATTTCTACATGAGGCATAGGATGTCAGAATAATCAGCTGTTTTTCATGGGTTATTTTGTTTTACTCAATGTGACATATTGAAAAATGAATACCCCCTCCCCCCAAAAAATACTTATCCAGTAAAACCAAGAAAGCATTGTTAAATGCTCTGGTAACATTCAGCCTCCCACTTCACAAACAAATTACCTAATACCATTCAATAAAAGTAGCAGGAGTCATTAGGTATACACCACATTTAGAGACCTTAAGAAATAGTAAAAAACAACAACAAAAAACCCTCAAGATGAATCCTAGTGTTTCAAGAGATGTCGTCTGGGTACTGGAAAGGGTGTACCAGCCTTCTGAAAACCAAAAGAATTAGAGAATACTCGAAGAAAGTATGCTAAAGTGTTTGGAGAAAACACTGGAACAGAAACTTCTCAACATAAAGAGTTAAGTCACTATGAAAAGTTTAAGAAATTCTCATTAGCCTGAAAGATCTAAGAACTAAAGTCTGTGCTTATACTGGTTTTACCTCAGAAATTTCAACTCCTGATTTCACCTGACCTTTCCCCTCTATGTTAAATAAAATATTTTGTTATTTTTGAATTTCAAAATGCCTTGAGTGCCATTTAAGTTGTATAAATTAAAGGGGGCTCCCATTCCTTCACTCAGGTTCTTGGGCTGAGCCAACAGCCAAAATATCATACTGTGACAGGATGGGATACCTAGAGTTCTTCAGTAAAGAAGAAAACACATTACTAGGACGGCTCTGTCAGTAAAGGGAAAGAAAAACAGAGGGAAAATCTTACCTCTGAGGGAGGAAAGAGGACTTTGGTGTCGTAACATAGAAGCATTTTAAAGATGTACACATGTATCTTGATATATTTCTTCCCTGTCATAACATAAATGATCTAAAAAGAAGATAGAGTAGACCTCAATAATGGTTCATCACTATTCTTTCCTGACTAGTAGTCTTGATCAATTTGTCCTTGTGACACCTTGCAAAAACATTTCTGAGCAATCAGTAGGCAATAGAAGTTAGATCAGTGCAAGTTACTCAGACTCTGGGTTTGTTTTGTGTGTGTGCATGTGTGTATTTGCCTCATTTCTGTTACCAGGGAAACCATTTCCTTGGCATCAGTGCATTCACTAGGTCTGTCTTAGTTTTCATCCAGCTGTAACAGAGGCTGCATTGTGGCACTGCATTGTGGAAAAAAGCAGAGATAAACAAGATGGAAAAAAGATCAACAAAAGTCACTGAAAGTTAATACAAGGATATCTGCTTGTTCAATTGAACTCTTCTGTTGCTCTGTAAGCAGGCCAGGGAGCTATGTGTATGGTTGAGCCTTTATGGCTCCATTTAGGTTATGGCCACATGCCAATGCAAGACTGAAGCTCTCACATCAGAAAGGTTTGCCCACAAAAAATAAATATTCCAGAAGAGAAGGTGATCAGTATGCAAGATCTGAAGATAGAAGTGTTGGCTTTCCATTGGACTTAAAATGGGAATGGTCTTTTAAAAGAAGTGCTTTCTTCTACAGGCCCATTTTGAAATGGCCACCATGTCATATCTGATGGAGTGTTTCATGAGTGTTCATTAATCATGTGGATTGTAGAGACGGTTCTTGTTTGGGATTTTGCTATGGTAACTCACGTCTTAATGTAACCCCTTCACTGCCTATCAAAATGATAAACATTAACTATGGGGTGGTACATGGGAAGGGAGCTACTATTGTTGGCTTCCTGTATAAAGCCTCAGCTGTTGCCTTTGCCAAAGTTGCCCCTCCCAAATGACTTAATCATTTCTAAAAATTGAGTGAGCGACAAACAGGATAAGCCAACAACCACACTTGGCAACAGGCTGAGTGATACATGAAAACTTGTCTGATGCATTAAGCTAGTTATTTTTTTATTTTTAAAAAAAAATCCAGTAGAATGAATGTAGAAGTCTGCATATTGGGTAAATTATATGCACTCATTCTAACCCTCACAATCTACATGTGCAGGGAGCTACAGTCCCAAATGATCTCCCATCATCTGATCCCACATCCAGACATATCTGCACACGCATATTCTATTAATAATAATATTCAGTATGGGTGTGCATTTGGGATGGGCACAAACCAGGAAAATGCAGTTCATTTCAAGTCAGGTGGCATGCCTGGTTCATGAGCTAAATGGACTAGTTCAGTTCATGAGGTTTGTGATGTGGTAGAACAGCCTCCAGCATGCTAGAAACACCAAACTTGCAGGGGATCTCTGGCTGACTTTCCTCTACCTGCCCTCCAAGGTTTGGTGAGGATTGGATTTACAGGGTCCGAGTTACAGCCCCATCAAAGAAGGTGCCCCCATCCTCCATTGTTTCATTTGGGAGGGGTAACTTTGGCAAAGGCAACAGTTGAGGCTTTATACAGGAAGCCAACAATAGTAGCTCCCTTCCCAACTACCAACCCATACTTAATGTTTATCATTTTGATAGGTAGGGAAGGGGCTACACTAAGACTTAAGTTACCATAACAAAATCCCAAACAAGAAGCATCTCTACATTGTTTCCAATGGAGGAAAGAAAAAATAGCAAAAAAGCAACGGCAATAGAAGCCCAGCAGAACAGAATCAAACTCTCAAAGCATCTCTGCAGTAGAAACTGAAGGTGGGGAGCATTTTTACAAGCCCTGCAGAACCAATGAAATGTTCCCAGCAGAACCAGTGCCATTGTGGTGGTGGAAACCCAACAGAACTAAGATCAAACCAGAGAATCTCTGTAGTAGAAACTGAAAGTAGGGGCCATTTTTGCAATCCCAGCTGAACTATTGCTATATACTAGTGCCCAGCAGATCCCAGTGCCATTGTGGCAATGCCAGCTTAACAGAACTGATGTTTAGCACAGAATCACACTCCAAGCGGGGGAGGGGGTTGCAAGCCCAGCAAAACCAATGCAATGTACTAAGCCACAGCCAATGTAGCAATGCCAGCTCAATCACAATCTAAACAAGGGGGGGCATTTTTGCAGTCTCAGCAGAACCCGTGTAATGCATAGGTGCCCAGCAGTACCAGCGCAATTGCAGAGTGCCCAGCAGAACCCAGTGCCATTGTGGCAATGCCAACTCAACAGGACTGATGTAGACAGAATCACACTACATGGGTATGTGTGTGTGTGTGTGGGGGGGAAGCCCAGCAGAACCAGTGCAATGCACTAGTGCCCAGCAGAGCTCAGTGCCAATGTGGCAATGCCAGCTTAATCACAGTCTAAGCAAGGTGGCATTTTTCAAGCCCAGCAGTACCAGTGGAATAACAGAATGCCTAGCAGAACCCAGTGCCACTAACATTGCAAGCTTAAAAGGACTGATCTCAAATAGGGATGGGCACAAAGTGAACCACTGTTCGTGGTTCATGAACAGACTTCTACTGTCACAAACTTCCACAAAATTTTAAAGCAGTTCATGGTGCTCATGGTAATTTGTGGATGGAGCAGAAAACAGGGGTTTAAAGGGAGTTATTGTCCATTTAAACCAATGCTTTCTGTTTCCTGTGAAAGCCTGAAAAAAACAGCTGAGTGGTGGGGAACCACTCTCTACCACTCAGCTGTATTGGGTTGTTTTGTGCAGTTTTGTCCATAAACCAGCAAAATTCATCATGAACTTTAGTTTGTGAGCCAGTTCATGACCATCCCTAGTGTGCATTATGAAACACCCAAGCCGAAAATATACATGAAAATTGCTGTTTTGGTGTTTTGCTGTGACATTCTGGAATAGTACTAAGGATCCAGGATTCTTAGTGAAAAGAAACTATCCTTCCCAAAGGAATCCATGTTATTTTCAATTTCTGCTGCTGCAGTACTAGCAGGTAGCATGCACTCATATCTATTGATTCCTCAAGCAATTGTTTTCTCCCAGTTGGATCCTTGCAAGGGAGGCTCATGGAGTGCAGTCCTTGTTCCCTCCCTCTTTTTTGGGGGGGGGGGCAAAGCCCTTTTGTTCTTCTGTGGTTGGATAAATAGATAGCTGGGGCAGGATTTACTAAAACGAACGACAAGAATGCCCATTGAGAACAATAGGCGATTGCTGAAGGACTATTGGATATAATGGGAGCCAGGAATGCCTATTGACTTGCAGGGGCTCCATTGAAATACATTATAGCACACAAAAATTGCATCAAGAACATGGAACAGATTTAGAAAGACCTGTCCTAGGACTGGAATGACAGCTCCCAGAGAGGAATGGTGGTCTTTGGGTGTAGCTTAAATGTTCTGTTACTGGAATGAAGCTCCAAGAGTAGAATGACAGACCCTGGGACTATAATCATAGTTTGATACTGGAATGAAAGACTGACAGCAAGGGATGGAGGGGGGGGGGTCAGTAAAGGAAGCCACTTTTATTTTTACTTTGTGAAAGGAATCCAACAGGCCATGACAAAAATGGTGGCAAATGCAGAGCTCTCAGTGGGAAACTAAGAATTTTTTGTTGTCAGACAGTCTCTGAAAGAGTAGGAAAAAGGATGCTCTTTTTTTAAAAAAAATGTCATAGCCAGCTAGAGCAGAGGTGTCAAACATGCAGCTCGGTAACTAGATCAGGCCCCTGGAGGGCTTCTATCAGGCCTGCAGTGGAACTGACTGTCTTCTGCTGTTTCTCCCAGTTTTGCTGCTGCTGCATCATTATAGGTTTGAAGCTTACAGAAGAAGGTGATGATACAAGGAGTGGAGATTAGATTCTTAAAGGAAATACCTTGGCGAGTGAGGGAGAAAAGATATAATTATGGGATTTTGACTAACCAGGCAGATGTTCAACCAGTAAGGTCTTTATTAAAAAGGGAAAGAATAAAAATCAAATTACACACAATAAACATACACAGAGCTAGCTATGGATAGGCAGGGTGGAAAGGGGAAAAGTGATTTCAGGGGAGGGCTATAATTACCAGTCTGAGAAATAAGAGGTCCATGGAGGCAGCAACAAAATGACCAGCATTTTGTGGCGAGAAGAAGAGAAGACCCAATGGATTGGGGGTATGAGTATGGATTCAAGAACACGCACACTGCATTGGTGGCTAGGTGCTCTTGATATCAGGCAAAATGCTCCCTGGGACAAGCTGACATATTTACTGAAGAAACTGTAATATGATAGGCCTTTCTGAGGTGGACAATGATATGGGAGAGGCTTGATGACCCTTAAAGTACTGGATGGGAGAGCTAATGGGTTTGGTGAACAGAATTGGGTTTGGTGAACAGAACTTAATAAGACTAAATGGGTACAGAGAAAGTAAGGTCCCACTCGATGAAATTAGTCCAACAGTAAGTCAATAGGTTTTGGGAGACCCATTGTCCTACAGTTATGCGTCTCTCTGGGTGTGTGGAGGGGGCCATTAGCTAGTCAGCAGCTCTGACTCCCCTTCCAGAATACTTTCCCAGGGTCTTACCTGGCTTGTATCCATTTTGTTCAATTTTAGGCCAGGCAGTGCCTTGATGAGATGATATCTTAAGAAGAGTGTTTCTGCCTCTCTAAGCTATAAACTGCCCCTTTGTGAGAGGAGGGGTCTAACTGCTAACAGCACCATAATTCTGAACCTATTCAGACCTGTGTACACCCAGCTTGACACATGATCCAAAATTCTCATGGTGAACAGGAATACTTTGCAGTGTGTGAACTGGGCCTTTAGAATAGTTGTATATCAGAGTTATAACCAGTGTTCCCTCTAAGCTGAGTTAGTGTGAGCTAGCTCACAGTTTTTTATCCTCTGGCTCACACATTTTTGTCTTGGCTCAGGAAGGATGGCTCTGGGACAAACTAATTTATGCAGTAGCCAACTCACTTTCTCACAACTTTAATGCCAGTAGCTCACACAGTAGAATTTTTTGCTCACAGGACTCTACAGCTTAGAGGGAACATTGGTTATAACTGACTGTTCAGACCTGTTTTAACTTCTAACCTTTAATGGGCTAAAAAGTCTGTCATGGCTGGAGTTCCCAAAACACCTTTCTATCAAATTAGGAGGAAGTTAGGCTTCTCATATTTCAATTATCTATGCAGTGTGGTTTCTAGATGAATGCACAGTGCAAGCATCTCTCTGGCAGTCTTGTAATTTTTCATCATTTCGCTCAGTGAAATCTAGTCCTTGCAAAAGAAAAGCACATTCATCATTAAAGCAGTGCTAACACAAATGTGTACTTAAGATCACTGCATTTTCTATATCAAATCTAGAATAAAAATGTTGTATTGTTTGAGATACGGAGGGATATTATAGCTATGTTATCATTGGCATGCTCTGATCTGAATAAGTAGTCTATAGTTTAAAAGAATGATGAAACACATACACATCCAGATGTGAGGTATACCATCTCCATTCAAACTGAGAATTGCACTATATTGACAGTGGGTTGGATCCCATGGTAAATTTGTACAACAGATGGGAATGACTTTGCTGATACTCCCACATACTGCAGCTCTCTTGTTCTTGGGTCATGCTTTCCCCAGCAATCCTCAGTATTCTAGGACCAGCACTTGGGTGTGCAATTCAGGCTGCAGAGGGGGATGGGAAGACAGGTTTAAGCTCCCTCAGATAGTGGGGATTTACCATGGGATCTAAGCCAGTACTCAGGAGAGTACGGTCCCATGGCTATAACAACATTCTCTTCTCAAAATGGCCTGTTAACAAAAATATTTACTGACCAGGACTATATGAAAATAATGAACATGAACATCATTACTCAATGGTTTCAAGGCTGTATCTTGGTATATTTTGTCTTTCTGCTGTCTCTAGGTATCACATGTAACCCTAATTATTTTCCACTGCACTCGAATCCATGGGCATCTACTATCTTTACTGTTTCAGAGGGTAGCCATGTTGGTGTGCAGTAGGACAGCTAGACTGGGGTCCAGTAGTGCCTTAGAGACCAACCAGATTTTTGGGATATAAGCGCTTGAAACTCATACCCCAAATATCTGGCTGGTCTCTAAAGTGCTACTGGACTCAAGTCCAGCCATCCTTACGGTATATCTGATACAGTATATTTTGCCTATGGCAGTTCAAGCCATGTAGAAAGTGGTTCTGTTCATTTCTTTTGTCTTGTTTGCTCTACTCTTCTGAGTTTCCTGCTGAATGTGTGGAATAACTGAAAACTGAAACATTTTAGAAGATAAAAAAGTTCAGTCTCTGGTGGTTCATACACACATGCAAGTTACCAGTCACTATTGCAATTATCAAGTGATAATGAACCAGCCCTATGATAATAACTTTCCTGACAGGTTTGGTTCTTGTAACCTGCTCCTCACTTGCTGTAACTTGCGTGTTATGATTGATATGATTGCCATTGTCTGAGTTGTCAATTTAAGATTATTTAATATTGTCAATGTTGTGTTTATTGCTATCAAAATAGATAAGTAATATGCAAAAAAGAAAACCTCTGCCCCAGAGGCCTTGCAGCTGAACAGGGAAAGACAGCAGAAGGAGGAGGAGAACAGGTAGACTATTGAACTAGGGGGATATACCCTGATGAATATATGAACATGGATTAAGTCTCTTGTAATGCAACCCTAAGCACATATACAAAGAAGTATAGTAACATTGATTTAAATAGGATTTATTTCCTAGTACGTATGCTTAGGTTTGCAGCCTCAATTCTGTCTCCTGGGAGACCATTACATTCTGCTGAGAGTAATCTGCTGGTGATCCCTGACCGCAAAGACATATGTTGCTGTCCTTCTTGGCCCTGTCTCTGACCTGGTGGAACTCTCTGCCAACTTTCATCAGGGCCCTGCGGGTCTTAATGCAATTCCGCAGGGCCTGTAATTCCACAGGGCAGAGATGTTCTGCCAGGCTTTTGATTGAGGACAGCGACGGTTTCCATCATAGCTGGTACCCTCCTCTTTTCTTCTTTTTTCTTTCTCCATCTTGCCTGCTTCAGCCTCCTCCTTAACCTGCCCATGAGATGGAAGAACAGTCCAGAGCAGGTTTCAGATCAAATTATAAATGCCATCAGAAGGCTGTGAAACTTTGGGTTGATTTTAAACTGCATTTTTGTATATTAATTGATTGTAAATCGCCCAGAGCTCTGTGTACTCAGGGTTGGGGTGATTCAGAAATGTAATAAATAATAAATTTAATAAATAATAGTAATAATATTTTTTCCAAAGCAGCAGAGAAATGTGTTAAAGGTTTAGTTCAAAAGAAAATAGTGGCCTGTATTCTACCACTCAGAACAGGCACTTGAAAGTAGGGTCCTTAGGATTGAGGAAGGCTTTGTGGTATGATGCAGGGGGCTGTAGGGAA
>NW_015163823.1:0-7036 GCF_001447785.1 Gekko japonicus | reverse complement strand
TAGGGAAAAAATTCTAGAACCTTTCCTCCTTGCAAACAGTTAGCAGGTCATAAATCAGAGATTCCAGCACAGCTATGAACCCAAACAGGAGATTTTATACTGGTTTCTTTCTATAAAGGCAGAACTAAAGAGAGAGAGACTAAAATATACAAATAATGATTTGGAAAGAAACTTTGTCTCCAAAGTAATCTCTAGCCACTGTATATACTTCATGATTCAAACATACCTATATAAGCAGTGCCAGAACTAAATTGCTGGGCACAGACTTAACAATGCACAGATGTACTTTGCTTGGGAACCAGGAGGGGGCCTTAAATCTTGCCAAAATCAAAGGGGATTTTTGTTCCTTCATGCTGCAGAGTAATGGAATGATAAAGGTGTTCTAAGCTTTCAGTTAACCCTTAATTCCTGTTGTTTTTACAAAGAAATGGGCACCTAATAACTGATCCAGAAACCAGTCAAGCCTGGCTCTTAAACCAATGGATGAAAGAATCTTAACTCCAAGTAAACAGACTAAGCAGAGTGGTTCAGAATATGACCAGCCCTGTTGTTGTCAGGAACAAAGTGATGATTCCCGTGCATTGCGGGGAGGGCGGGGTATAAATGTGATCAATAAATAAATATAAATGAATTAATTAATGTTCTGAAGGTTTGTTTTAATATTTGCTGTCTAAATTGGGTGGAAAGGTAGCATAGAAATGTTTTAAGCAAGCACGCAAGCAGACTGGTTCCCACCATATGGAACAAGTTCCCTGGGGGAGGTGAGAGGAGTACCATTGTTAGAAGTTTATAGGAGGTGCTCCAAGGCAATTTTATTCATTAAGTCTTTAAATGAGGTCAGGCTGCAAGCATATTTGGGGTTTTATTGTATTTTGTGTATTTTAAAATTTGGAATTGTAAGCCACCCTGAGCCATGAAGAAAAGGCAGTGTATAAATATTTCAATAAATACACAAGTTACAAGTTGACAAATGTGCAGAAGTCTAATGGGGCAAGAGCAGGGGACAAGAACAGTAGAGGGCAAAATAGTTGGCACACATAGTCATACATAATATCGGACGTATAGAGACAAGATCTCTTTGCACTGGACTACTACACCTTTTAATGTGATCATCAGCATCCAACTGCTCCTGAGTAGCATATATAATGTTAATAATGTGCATAGAATGCATAACTACGGCTTTATTATGCCTTTGATATTTTGGGGCGTTTCTTTTGGGAGAAGGGTTAGAAAAAATGATGCAGGGAAGCAGGCACATGACTTTCATCTTTAGAGGCCTCAAGAAACATCTTTGTCTTATGTCTATAGATCTTGCTGCTGAAGTAAGTAATATAGCCATTTTTACTACAGTGTAAGTTAAAAAAATTTGATTATTCATATTCAATTTTCTTTTTTTCCCTTTTTTCTACAGCCTTCCTTTTCTTGGTCCAGTATTAACTTATTGGTTATCTTATTGTAATATGTATTATTGTTACGGGTACCTCAATACTGTTTGACCTCTGAAGAAGGCCCCAATAGGGCAGAAATGCATCAGGTCATGTGTATTGGGCCGTGTGTTTAGACCACTTGAACATTTTAATGAGGCTTTCACTGGGTCCTTATATGTTTTTAACTGTCTTGCTAATAAATACATGCATTTTTGTATATTATAGGTTTCAACTAGGTTTTTAATATTGGCCCTTTATCAGACTTCTTTCTTATCCTTGTGGTTCTTGATCCCTAACTTATGAGCCCAACTGCATAGGAATTAATATCTTCCCTTATCATGGCAAATACATCAACTGGTCCACCAAGTGATGGGCCAGTAGACACTGGACTCTTTTTTTTAAACAAACAGAATAATCTCTTGTCAATCTCTTTAAAGTGGAGTGAATTTCTGGACCTTTGTTCTATAGATGTTTTCTTTTACAATTACACTCCAGTCAAATATCAAGCCTTGTGAACATAAGAACATAAGAGACGTCAGTGTTGGATCAGGCCAATGGCCCATCCAGTCCAACACTCTGTCACACAGGGGCCAAAAATACTAGGTGCCATCAGGAGGTCCATCAGTGGGGCCAGGGCACTAGAAGCCCTCCCAATGTTGCCCCCCCAAAGAACCAAGAATACAATGCATCACTTGCCCCAGACTGAGAGTCCCTATCTATACCTTGTGGCTAATAACCACTGATGGACCTCTGCTCCATATGCTTATCTAATTCCCTCTTGAAGCTGTTCATGCTTGTAGCTGATGCCACCTCCTGTGGCAGTGAATTCCATGTGTTAATCACTCTTAAGTGGCAGAGACTGAACAAGAGAGAGATCTTGGAGTCGTAATAGATAACACACGGAAAATGCCGAGACAGTGTGTGACTGCAATAAAAAAGGCCAATGCTATGCTGGGGATTATTAGGAAGGGTATTGAAAACAGATCAGCCAATATCATAATGCCCCTATATAAATCAATGGTGTGACCTCATTTGGAATACTGTGTGCAGTTCTGGTCACCACACCTTAAAAAGGATATTATAGCTTTGGAAAAAGTGCAGAAAAGGGCAACTCAAATGATAAAAGGGTTGGAACACTTTCCCTATGAGGAAAGGTTAAAACGCTTAGGGCTCTTTAGCTTGGAGAAATGACGACTGAGGGGAGACATGATTGAGGTTTATAAGATTATGCATGGGATAGAGCAGGTAAAGAAAGAGGTACTTTTCTCCTTTTCTCACAATACAAGAACTCGTGGGCACTCAATGAAATTGCTGAGCGGTCCGGTTAGAACAGATAAGAGGAAGTTCTTCTTCACCCAAAGAGTGATTAACACTTGGAATTCATGGCCACAGGAAGTGGTGGCAGCTACAAGCATGGACGGCTTCAAAAGGGAATTAGATAAGCATACGGAGCAGAGGTCCATCAGTGGCAATTAGCCACAAGGGATAGATAGGGACTCTGGGGCAAGTGATGCTCTGACTTCTTGGTGCTTGGGGGGGGGGGTCAACAGTGGGATGGCTTCTAATGTCCTTGCCCCACTGGTGGACCTCCTGATGGCACCTGATATTTCTGGCCACTGTGTGACACAGAGTGTTGGACTGGATGGGCCTTTGGCCTGATCCAACACTGACGTCTCTTATGTTCTTATGTTCTTATGTTAAGTGTTTACTCATCACTCCTACTATGCTGAGTTTGGGATTAGGTTTCAAAGATACTTTAAGAATTCCCAAATCCAGCAACTAATATATGTGAATCCTCGACCAGCAAACTTGGATTGGGAAAAACTGAAACCAAACAGGAAACGGTGAGACCTATAGATACATTTGACTCTCTGACTGATCCTTCTAGCTCCCTGCACCTGTCTTCCCCTATGAAAGTCAAGATCCCACGAGACCATAGACTTGAAGACCTTAATGATAGTCAACTCAGCCTAGAAACTCCAGAACAACAGACAAACTCTGAAACCACTTCTATAATAGGGCAGGAAAACAACTTGGAGGTCAAGGAGTTGGTACAGACCTCAGAGGAGATCTCTATGGATACAGAACAGCAGCTAATTTCTGAATGCCCTGCCACAACAGAGCAGGAAGACAGTCTAAATTTAAAGACCAATGAGCTGGCAGAGACCATAAAGAAGACTTTTTCAGAGATTATTTGTTTTCTGAAGAAAAAAAGGCATATAGAAATAGCACATTTGAGGAATCATCACAAGAATCAGAATCTGATGAGAGTTGTCACAAACTCATTAATGACTCAATAACAATAGAAAGGGCCTTGGAAATGGTCTTATAGGCAATTAAATAAATAATAGCTGGTCCAGGTCAAGAAGTCTCCCTAGTATCTGATTGATATAATTTTTAAAGTTTTCCCATTTTTAAATTGTATTTCCTTTTTCCACATTGCTATATTCTGCCTAAATTATTCCATTGTGTTTGTTGAGATGGTTTTACACAGTTCAAATGACCAGTTGCTGGAGTTTGGAATTGTCATAGATTTGGCAGCCCAGTATAGCTGCCAATTTTGAAGACTACTTTCAGGCCAGGTTTTTTGGTCTTGGCTTTTGTGGATGGACAATATAGTCCTATTGGGTTATATATAGTCAGTGTGTGGTGTTTGGAAGTCTCATTCCGTTCTGTCCTTAGCCCGAAATACACTGTCCAACAGTTGAATATAGATTTTGATTAGTTCATGTTAAATATAGTTATTTCTTGAATTTTGTTTTTCTTTCCCTATGGTTTTAAATTTTATAAATTTATGTTAACCCATAATGGAAAATGTTATAGTATAGGTGGATTAGCCTAAGTGATTGCACTTATAGGAGACACTATTGCAGTGTATTGCAATATTGTCTATTGGGTGTATTACCTTCCTTTTTTATTATAATTCAGTGTTTTCTGCCTTTTGTCACCCTTTGTTCAGTGTGGCATGTTTGTTTTCTTCATTTGGTTTCCTTTGAATTTCTTTGCTCACTTTGGCTTTCGTTTCCTTGGTTAGTTTTTCATTCTTTGCTTGTAAGGCTTTCTAATTTTTAACCCTACCTCTGTTCCATTTTTAAATTAGAGATGTGTGCTATTTGATTTATTTGTATCAATTTAAGGAAATAAGTATTTTTCTAAAAAAAATAACTTTTCTGATATTACACCTAATTGTATTTGCAGTCATCAGTCATAATTATGTCTTTCAGTTTAATTTCTGATTCTATGGCTGTAAAAATATCCAAGAATCTGATCTGAATGCCAAATATCTCAGATAAATAAAAGAACTCTCTTTACTGAGCAAAGCAGTGTGCAATATGTCTTCCATTAAAAATGCAAGTTGGATCATTATAGATATGTAATAAGAGAGGTTTATTATATAAGAGATGAACATTCTTATTACATAATGGAATGGGTTTGCAGAATATCCAGAAGATACTGCCAGCTAAAGGAGGGATTGAGTTATATTAAAAATACCCAATTTATTCCACACTCTGCATCACTGTGACAATTAAACTAGTCTCCACTGAAGCTATTAGCGATGGCTCATTACCCATTGCTCACATCACAGATAGTGGAACAAAGACAGTTGTAAAGCAGATTTTTGCATGAGAAAGATATCTAGTTTTTCACCTTTATCTGTTGCATAGGAATAGAACCCTTTAGCAACAAGAAATGGATCAGCTATTCTCTGATGTCTGTGGAAAAACACATGCAGCAGTGGAAAACATGTAGCAGTTTCTTCAGTGAGCCAATCTTTAGTAAGAACTAAGAATTTTATGGGGGCAGTGTTCAAATCTTCCTTCTACATAAATTTACCTGAAGGATTCTTTTAGCTATCATTTAAACATGCTCCATGTATCCTGAAGTCCCTTGGTAGGTTTTAGAAATAGCTTGACTTTAAGCAGTTGTTCCAACGATATAAAGAAAAATCTAAATCTCCCATTGCAAGCATCATATTATTTTATTTTATGTATGAGATTTTTATCTTGCCCTCCCCTGCAAGCGGGCTCAGGGCATGTACACATAAAAGCAATTTATATAATTTAAATTTTAAAACCCAATTAAACCAACATAATGGTGAGATGGTAAGGAATATAACTGAGTATAATTCAGGAAGGGCCATCAAGGTAATGCTTGGGCCAGCCTATGATACAAATCAATGTAACAAATAACATAGGCTAGTTTTGAGGGGGGGGGGCTGTTAGAGCAAGGGAGGCCAAATATAGTGAGACACCCACTGTCTCAAGCAAAGGCCTGGTGGAACAGCTCTGTTTTATAGACCCTGCAGAATTGCAATAACTTCCACAGGGCCCTGATCTCAGTTGGGAGCTTGTTCCACCAGGCCAGTGGTTGAGGTTAGATGGATTTCTCTTGGGCCAGGGATTACCAGGAAGTGTTGTTCTGCTGATATTGTGTAGTGGGTTGCCGCGTGGACGAACGACAAACAACGACGTAGTGCATAGCACGCTTTATTGGTACACAACAAGGACAGGGGACAAACGGCCGGCAGGCCAACTTTATACACAACCAGGGGACACACCCCTGGGTCCCATTGGCGGGTTTGAATCTCCTGCCATGGTCCCATTGGTTCCCCCAGTGGAGGGACTAGGATCCTAGTCCCTATTGTTGTGCCGGACTGAAGCTCAGGAGTGTGCGCTGGCCTCTGGTGGCGGTCAGCGGACTCAACAGCTGAGCATAACGCTTTCTAGGGAACATATTGGGAGAGACGGTCCTGCATATATGTTGGTCCCTGATCACATGGAGCCTTAAAGGTTAATACCTTGTTGGCCAATCAGAGAGCAAGTAGAGCAGCCAATCACATGAGCTTTTATCTCCAGGGAGGATTAATTCATCTTAAAAAGCCTGCTTTTCTGTGCAATCTGTCACAGCTACTTACGATGGCGCAGGCCTCTAGCACTGTGTGGGAAGAAAAATGTAATATGTAGTATGTTTGGCTTATAAATGAATCAAGCAAATATATTTTTTATGAAGTTCTCCCTGTGTGCTAACAAGAACCTGACTACCATGAAGGTTTGTAAAAGCTGTTAGCTTGTTTTATTCCTGTCTGTGTATGTGACAGGAACCTGCTTTCTTTTCCTAAGCTAAAGACCTTCATGAATTACTTAAAGACATAATCCACATTTAGCAGGAAAGACTCTTTTTGTCTTAGGGTCCATCAATTAGCATTATAATGGTGAGAAAAATATTTGGTCTCACACCCTCTCTTGCTTATCAGAGAGAAATTGAGGACTCTGTGTTATCTCCCAGCAAAGGGAACACATCCTGACAGCACTAGCAATGTTATAATTCAAAATGTAAACTGTTATCTAGACATGTACTGTGAACAATTTGTTTCCCCTCATGCCAACAAGAAAGAAACAGTTGCCTGACTTCAAACTTGATGTAATTCATCAATGTTTAATTTCTTGGGAAATTTTTTGATGTATCTGTATAAAACAGAGCGCCTCTCAGCCACCCAACGCTCACTCTTTGAGACACGAAGAGGCCAGTCGGTGCTGCGATCTCTCTTTGCTTTACCCTGCTGCGTCCCCAGGTAGGACCCTGTGGTAAGAAAATATTAAAATATAGAA
>NW_015163822.1:23373-29344 GCF_001447785.1 Gekko japonicus | reverse complement strand
AAGCGAGCTCCCTTATCTCCCACCTGTCCCACCTGTTTCTGCGTTACGCTAACAAGCTTGCCATTTATGAGCATGCGCATGGGTCACTAGGCAACAACTATCAACATATGAGTTAATACAGAAAGCATTGCAGGTTAAGAGGTCCCAACAGGTGAAGCATATATACAATGAACAAATCATGACAGCTTGCTGACAGCAGCTCAGTACTGTCCTCCTCCTGGTCCAGGTCCCACGTCTTGGAATCCTGAGGTTCTGGAGGTAATGTCAGACTCCCGGTCGAACCACTCTTATGCAGGCTTTCGTTTGAAAGTTTATTGGAAAGATTTGGTTAACTGTAGTGGCAACCGTCTTTGTCAGAACTGGCAATGCCAGGCTTAGGAATCGCGAGGAAGAGTTACAACCAGCACATCCTGTTGGAAATGTATGTGTTTACAAGGTCTGATGATTCAGTCATTATAGGGTTAACTTGTATTCCTAGAATTGCTATTGTTTAGACTGACCTGGAAGGGATACCTGGCACTAAGCCAATGGGGAATTAGCCCGGGAAAAGTAGCTTCTACTGTGATACAGATTGGTCATTTGTTTCAGGTGACTTCCTTTCTAGGGGTCAAGAAGAAGGAGAGAATCTCCATTATCTGTGTGCTAGGTTTGGTATAGGCAGCTTAGAAAATGTAGCTGTTAGTGTTATGTTAATTTGTAGTAATCCCGTGAACCCTTTACCCTTAGAAATAAAGGTTTTTTAAAAGCAAAGAAATCTCTTCTTTCCAATAGCTTTGAGGAAGAGTTCAGGATTGATTTGATCTAGAACCCACTGCAATGCTCCCTCTAAGCTGTAGAGTCTTGTGAGCAAAAATGCAACTATGTGAGCTCCTGGCATTAAAATTGTGAGCGAGTGATTTGGCTACTGCATCAATTAGTTTGCTCTGGAGCCATCCTTTCCTGAGCTAGGACAAAAATGTGTGATCCGGAGGCTAAAAAACTGTGAGCTCACTCACACTAACTCAGCTTAGAGGGAATGCTGGTCCAGGGTATATGTAAAACTATCCTCCAACACCAATTTTCAAAGGAATCTTCTTTCTTCCTGTCAGCTTTCACCCCCATACATAGTCATGGGGAACACTATGGAATGAATTAATTTGATCTTGGTTGCCAGTGACACATCTTTACTGGGATCTTTTCCGGCTCCTTCGTGGCTGCCCTCCCCAGTCTCCGTCTCCTTCTGATTTCTTGGCTGCAGCCTCCCTTTGGTTGACGATGAAGCCAAGGAATAGAAAATCTTGAACAACTTCAGTTTCTTCACTGTCATCCTCTAAGTTGTATATTTCCCCAGCAGTCATGACTTTTGTCTTCTTGAAGTTCAGCTGTAGTCCTGCTTTGGCACTTTCTGCTTTCACCTTCATCAGGAGTCATTTCAAGTCTTCATTAGTTTCTGCCAGTGATGTGGTGTCATCTGCAGATCTCAAATTGTTCTTTCCACCAGTTTTCCCTCCACTGTCATCTAAATGTGATCCAGCTTTCCTTATGATATGTTCTGCATACAGATTGAAGAGATGGGTGATAAAATACATCCTTGCCAATTGGAAACCATTCTGTTTCTCCATATTCTGTCCTAAAAGTAGTCTGAGTATAGGTTACACATCAAAACGATCAGATGCTGTAGCTCACCCATTTCTTTTAAAACCAAATGTAGTTTTCATGATCCACACAGTCAAAAGTTTTGCTGTAATCTATGAAATACAGCTAATTTTCTTCTGAAATTCTCTTGTATATCCCAGTAACCAACATAAATTGGCAATATGAACACTAGTGCCTCTTGCAGACCCAGTGCTAAGGAGTGAAGGAAAAGGTGAGGCAACCCCCCCCCCAATAAAGGAAACACAACACACCCTGTTTGGATGTTAAAATGGCCACAACTGTATTGGTTACAGCAGCTGTTAAGGAGCATTTGGCACAGCATGGGGCAAATGGATCCAGACATCAACCAACCTGCCTACTGGCTGATGAACACTCACCTACCCCAGCCTGCCTGCTGTGGGCACGGTGGAATGGCAGGATGGCGGATTCCACATGGACAGTAGCCACTGTGTGGTCTCCCCTTCCACTTGAGAGTCAGGGCACCATGACAGCTCCTTTGCTGGGCATGTCCCCTGTAATTCCTCACCCCAAAATCCCTTAAAATGATGCTCAAATGTGGGGAAAACACGCAGGCCACCTTTTCCCCAAAAACTGATCTGGCCCCATGGTGATACCATCCAATGCAGTTGTGACAAATACAAGGAAGACAGAAAATTACAGTGAATCACATCCAATGAATACCCATTTGACACAAATGAAAAAGGGGGGACAGGTGGGAGAGAACCATGTGGCCAAATGTCAGAATCTAGGGTCAGTCCAAGCCAAATTCTAGGGTCAGAGTCAAAGTTCAGTCCAAAGGCCAGTTACCAAGAGAGCAGAGTCCAGTTCAGAGCATTATACAGGAAGCAAGGTCCAACAGTCCGAGGTCTTTCACAAGTGCAAGAAGGAAGATTCCAGAGTCAGAGTCAAGAGCCATTCCAAGGTCGCAGGAACAGAGCAGAGTTCAGAGCTGTGGTCCCTGAGTTAGGAGGTTGGTGACTTGTTGCTCTCACATTAAGCAGTCTCCCTTGACTGGCTTTTATAGGCCTCTGCTAGAAGGTCTTACTTGCGGCCAGCTGCTTGGCAGTAGCCCTGCAGCTACTCATCATCAGCAAGCAGCTGGTGTCAGGCCAGGAGACATGTGCTTTGTCTTCTTTCCTGAAGCTCCATTCTACGCAGAGGTCCATCAGTGGCTATTAAAGGTAAAGGTTCCCTTGCTCAAAAGCCAGTCGAATCCGACTCATCTCCATTTCAAAGCCAAAGAACCAGCGCTGTCCGAAGAAATTTCTGTGGTCATGTGGCCGACATGACTAAACACCAAGGTGTCTGGGGAGCGGGAAGAAAGCAGCGGGCTCGTTGTCTCGCTTCCACAATGGGCTTTGTTCCTAGTTCTTAATAAAGCTGGGAGAATGTGATGCAAATGTGCGGCCCGCACTGCTGCCACGGGTGCTCTGAGTACCTCTGGGTACTTGGTGCAGAGTAGCCACAGTGGTATGGCAGCGTCGGCGAGCACCGGCCCGGCCATGGGGGACAGGAGGAGACAGAAAGGGAAGGCTGCTAAGACTTCCTGGGGGGAGGGGGAAGCAAAGATGGGGAAAAGCCCCCTCCCTGCAAGTTTCTCCCTTCCCAAACGGCAACAGGGCACCCTCCAACACCCCCCCACTCCCCAATGGGACCTCAGAGCTTACAGTTTCCAACACAGCAGTGTCCTCCTCCCGTAGCTCCTCCAGAAGTTGGCACTTCATCCTCAGCCACTGAATCCTCTTTCAACCCTCCTCCTCCCCAATAAACTTGCGGAGAGAGTGCATCCCTTCCCCCTCTTTGCTTCCTTCGCTCTTCCTCCTTTAACAATCTCCCCCCTCCCCTTTTCTGTCAACCTACCCCCATCCCTTCTGCCCCATCCCTTCTTTGTCAACCTACCCCTCCTTCTCTGATAACCTACCTCCATTTCCCCTTTCTCTAATCTTTCAACCTGCCCCCTGTTTTGCTCCTTTCTCCCCTTTCCCTTATCTGTCAACCTACTCCCATCTCTTTGGCCTCACCCTTTTCTCCATCACTCTACCCAACCCTTGCTGCTCTCCCTCCCTCCCTCCCTACCACCCACCCCTGTCACTTCACTCACCCCTACCTTTGCAGCTCTCCCCACACGCCCATCCTTGATATTCCACTCGCCTCACCAGCCTTGCTGCTCTCCCCACCTACCCCCCCGCCCTTGGCACTCCAGTAACCCCACCTTTGGTGCTTTCCGTATCTACCCCCCACCATTGGCACTCCACTACCCACCTACCCTTGGCGTTCACTCACCCCCGCCCTTGCTGTCTTCCCACCTATCCCCGCACCTTTGGCACTCCCCTCCTCCCAACCTTCCTTCTCTCCCCACTTCCCTACCCGTTGAGACAGCTCTGCCTTTAAACAGCTGTAAGACTGCTGGATCACAGGAGCTAAGCAGGGTCTGCCTTTGTTAGTACTTGGATGGGAGACCACGAAGGAAATAAAGGGTTGCTATGTGAAGGATGGTCCCCAGCTCTGTTAGTCTCTTGCCTAGGAAACCCACAGGGTTGCCATACGTTGCCTGTGACTTGATGGCTGCAAAATAAAATTAGGATCTGGAAGACGCAGGTTTAAATCCCCACTCTGCCAAGAAAAAAAACCTAGCATAACATACGGTGAACTTATGGAACTCACTGCAACAAGTTTGCCAATGGAGGCCAATGTCTTACATGGCTTCAGAAGGAGCGACTTTTTCATACTACCTCAAGAACTTGCTTATACCCCACCTTGGTCCCCACTCTGTCTCATGAGAAGGAGTGTATACATTTAGTCACTGTCACCGGACAGCAGTGTTGGGGGAGTAGCGGCAAGGCTTCAGGTTTTTCACTGCTCCTGACAAGAATAATGCTCTGGTTGCCTCGTGCCTTCCCCAGGCTCAGGGGACAGACAAACAGAGAGAAGGAATAACACTATGTAGGGGAGACTGACAGTACACAAAACCTACACTACAATTACAAGTTAAACCAAGCCACAACACAGTACGCAACATTTTGTTGCGGGTCCCCTCTTGTATATAATGAAATAAGAAACCAATATCCCTGTTGAATCCTGGGAAGGTTTTTGTTCCAAGTGTCGTAAATAACTTGTAATTCAGCAATTTCCCTTTCCATTCTGTTCCTGAAGTTCCTTTGTATGTATGCATGTGCAACACTTTGGCCGTTTAAATAATCTGAACAATATAGGATTCTTAATATATCTAGTCCACTTTGGAAATAAGAACAGTCGATTTGGAGTGCCAAAATTCAGGGTTATATATACATAACTCCACATACATAAATATTAATATTTTAAATAATTTTTATATATATATAAAAATAAGGGTTGTTTCCCAATTTCTGTTTGGGTATAAAATCCTCCCCACTTTGTGAGTGGATGAGCCATCCTGGGGTGGTGGTTTGAGGGTTAGAGTAGGTCCTAGGAGGCCCAGGCTTGGATCCTCGCCCTGCCAGAGAAGCTCCCTGGCCAACCTTGGGCCAGTCACACACTCTCGGCTGAACCAACCTCACACAGAAAGAAAATGGAGGAGGGGAGAATGTCACTTGGGGCCCGTATTGGGAAGAAAAGGGGAGTATGAATGAAATCAGAAGTCATTTCGGGGGGGAACGTGGGGGATCGCAGTTCCCCCGGGTGAGGTACGGGGGGTGGGGCACATGACGAAGCCCCGCCCCTGCTTCCGGCCGCCCCACTTCTGGCCCTCATTCAGCCAGGAGGAGGCAGGAGAAGAGGGAGGGTAACTTGCTTCCTCCCTGCCTCTCCCCACCCCTGCCTGCCTGGGGCCAGGGAGGGCCTTGGCGGGGCTTCCTTGCACTCCCGCCGGCCTTGCAGGTCCACCACCGGGCCCCCATGGGGCTTGGCAGTGGAGCTGCAAGGCCGGCAGCGGCGGCCGGGACCGTTGGGGGCGGGGTGTGTGGCCTTATGACACACTTCCAGTGATGTCAGGGTGGTGGTGGCATATGCTAATGAGTTATGCTAATGAGTTCCCCTAGCTCTTTTTCTACGAAACGACCCCTGAATGAAATAAATAAATCTGCACATTTGCTTCTCACCGGGTTGTTTGCATGAATTGCAATAGAGGGCATTTGAGACATTTCTGTCCACTGTCACCTTTTAAAGATTCTGCTTCCAACTGACGGAGGGATTCGTTTCTGGAGATGGATGGGGGACTCAGCCATGATCTTTCAGGAGTGGCATAATCATTTCTGTAAATGTTACCCAGCCAGGCCTGCAGCCAGGGTGTTTTTTTTAGGTGGGGGGCATTTAAATTTCTGGGGGTGGGGGCGGGGGCACTGGCTAATGGAATTAAAGG